>NW_020954579.1:17685707-17930026 GCF_900497805.2 Vombatus ursinus
ACAGCCTTCCTTTCAATGTCTCTCTGAGCTTAGAGGATAAACACACACACACACACACACACACACACACACACACACACACATACACACATACAGTATGTCTTTCTACCCTATCTGTCTGTCTAATTCTATGTATGTATATATATATACATATGTGTATATATGATTTGTGTTTGTATATATATACTTAAGTATATATACTTCTGCAGAATAACTGCCTTGCTTTCAATGTCTCTCTGAGCATAGAGGATAAACACACACACACACACACACACACACACACGTACACAGACATACATATATATCTTTTCCACTGAAATGTTAGAAATTAAATTTCACAGAGTGGAGATACTAACTCCTGCTCTGTACATGTGGCTCAGAGGAGGAGATAAGATTTGATTAAGAAGACCGCTATTAATTTATGGCAAGTGCACTCAGCTCAAGGAGAGGTTTCTTTTAATTAATAGCCAAAAGGAATTTAAACTCTTGGTCTCAATTGGAAGCCATTGGAAGGAAGAGAGCAAGAGGAAAAGAAATGGAACAAAATGAAGGAAAAGGACAAAGTGATCTATTCACAATTTCCTTTTGATTATCAACTAGTGGATCTAAGGAGAGGGAGGAGGGAGGGGAGAGGAGGTAGATGTAGGGTAAAGGATGATGTGATGTATGAACTGCCCCCACCCAAGGGCAATAGAAGGTGGCCCAGGGCTATGTTGAGGGTGTGATAGATGGGTCTCCTAGGGACTGCGGAATGTTAATGACTGAGATGATATCAAGCACACAGACTCTTCTCATTGACAAGTTTTGACTGGAACTCTGACAGCCAATATTCTCCCAGGACCCTGGAGCCCTTGAAGAGGCAGTGTGTTACAGTGGATTTGGGGACTAATCCCTCATGTTCTTACTCATCCCTCTGATTTCGAGAGGCAACCATGTAGAGTGAAAAGAGCACTAGATTTATCACAGAAAGACCTGGGTTCAGATCAAAGCTAGGCTGCTCCCCTGTGTGACTGAGGGTAAGTGACTTCATTTCTTTTGCCCTCATCTCCTCATCTGTAAAATGAAAGGGTTCCTTCTGTCTTTAAATACTTTGATTCTTTATTCTGAAGAAATCAAAGATTTGCTATTTTCATATACATTTTTTCAGTTTGCCTTAGAGTCAGTCAACAAACATTTAGTAAGCATCTATGTGCCAAGCACTCTTTTCTAAGTGCTAGAGATTCAGAGAAAGGCGAAAGACAATGCTTACCATCAAGGAGCTCACAGTCTCATGGAAGAGACAATATGCAAACAACCATGTGCAAACAAGATATGTAAAGGATAAATTGTAGATAGCCAAAAGAAGGAAGGAGCTAGAATTAAGGGGAATTGAGAAAGATAAAAAGGTGAGGGTTTAACTGAGACTCAAAAGAAACCAAGAATGCCAGGAAGCAGAGATTGGTGGGGGGTGAGGTGGGGGGGAGCATCCCAAGTATGGGGGACAGTCAGGGGAACTGCCCAGTGTTGGGAGATAGAGTAATGTCTGAGGAACAGCAAGGGAGCCAATGTCATTCATTGGATCAGAGTATGTGGTTGGGTATAAGGTATAAGAAGACTGGAAAGGTAGAAAGGGGGTAGGTTGTGAAAGTCTTTGAATGCTAAACAGAGAATGTTGTATTTTGTTCTGTAATAAGGAGACACTGGAATTTATTGACTAGGGGTTGATATGGTCAGTCTTGTGCTTTAGGAAAATTAATTTTATGGCTGGGTGGAAGATGGACTGGAGTGGAGAGACTTCAGGCAGGGGGACCAACTAGTTGACTATCACAGTTGTCCAGGATAGAGGTGAAGAGGACCCGCAGCAGGGTGCTGACAGTGTTAGAGGAGAGAAGAGGAGGTGGTGTATACAAAAAATGTTATGAAGATAGACTCAGTAGGACTTAGCAACAGACTGTATATGGGGGGTGAGAGATGAGGAGGTGAGGAGGACACCTAGGTTATGAGCCCGAGGAACGAGGAGGATGGTGGTACTCTCAATAGTAATAAGGAGGTTAGGAAGGTGGGAAGGTTTAAGGGTGGGAGGAAAATAATGAGTTTAGTTTTGGGCATGCTCAGTTTAAGATGTCTATAGGAAATCTATTTCAAGATGTTCAGTAGGTAGTAGGAGATGCAAGACTGAAGGTCAGCAGAGAGATTAGGATTGAATTAGTCCTAACTTGAGAATCATCAGCATAGATATGATAATTGAGTCCATAAGAACTAAAGAGATCACCAGACAAAATAGTATAGAGCAAGAAGAACTCACTCCCCTGGACAGAGCTGTGGAGCTCACTCATAGTGAGCATGACCTAGGTGAAGACCCACCAGAGGAGACTGCGAAGGAGCAGTCAGACAGTTAGGAAGAAAACGAGCAGAGGCTACTGTAATGGAAACCTAAAGAGAAGAGAGTCCAGAAGAGAGCTATTGACAGTGTCAAAGGCTGCAGAGAGATCAAGAAGAATGAGGATTGAGGGAAAAGGCCATTAGATTTGGCAGTTAAGAGATCATTGGTAACTCTGAAGAGAGTAGTTTCAGTTGAATGATGAGATCAGAAGCCAGGCTATAGAGAATTAAGAAAAGAGTGAGAGGGAAGAAAGTAGAGGTACCTATTGTAAATGGCCTTCTCAAGGAATTTAGCCACAGAAGGGAGGAGATATATAGGATGATAGCTAATGGGGATGGAAAGATCAAGAAAGGGTCTTTTAAGGATGTAGGAGTCATGGGCATGTTTGTAGGCAGTAGAGAAGCAGCCAGTAGACAAGGGGAGATTGAAGATTAGCGAAAGAGTAGGGATGATAGAAGGATCAATCTGCTGGACAAGACAAAATGGAATGAGCTCACTTGTGCAGGTAGAAGGGTTTGAAAAGAAAAGAGCCATCTCATTATGTGAGACAGAGGTGAAGGAGTAGATAGTGGCAGAAGGCATCTGGGTGATGTAAGATAAGGCGAATGGGGGAAGAAAGGGAATGGACTTAGAGAATGGCTTCAATTTTTTTTCTGGTAAAAGATAAGGCAAGGTTCTCAGCTAAGAGAGTGGGGGCTGAGAGAGACATGGAAGATTGGAGGAGGGATGGAAAATTTGGAAAAACCTCCATGGAAGAGTCATGTACCCTTACTTTCTGTACTTCACCATTTGAGGATCAGTCAGGATGCCAACATCTATTTTATAGATGAAGAGCCACAGAGGTTAAATGATTTGCCCAGGGTTATGTGCTTAGGAGAAAAAAGAACAATCAGTCAGTCAGCTAGCATTTATTAAGCTCCTACTATGTGCCATACTCAGTTCTGGGGATACAAAGAAAGGCAAAAAACAGTCCCTGGCCTCAAGGATCTCCCCAGTGGGGGAGACAGTAAGCAACCAGCTATGTGCAAACAAGGTATATGCAGGATAAATTGAGGATAATCTCAGAGGGAAGGCACTAAGATACAGGAGGACTAGAAAAGACTTCTTGCCATCAAAACTCCTTAAAAAACAATAATAATAAATCTGTTCCCATTTCAAAAGTTTTCCAAACTACTATATTCTCTTCTCAGGTTTAATTTCAGGGGTTTAACACCATTGGAGGGAGTCCTCACATGGTCACAGATCCATGTAAGTATAGAAATATAAATGTAAGTTGTTACTCCTTATGTGACCTAAAGAAGTCATCCAGCTTTTCTGGAACTCAGTTTCCTCCTTGGTAAAAGAAAAGAGTTGAACCAGTTGATCTTCTTTTCCAACCGTAAGTGCTAAACCTTTAAGCAAAAATCCCCAGGAAATCAAGACTTATATTTGACCTCACTCATTATTTCATCTCAGTATAAGGAGACTTATTTATAATCAGGAAAGACCATGAAGATGATGGATCCTCTAAGATCCATCACTCGGAGGAAATAAACAGGCCCCTTTAATCTTCATCTTGTCTTGCCAGTCTTTCCTTCACCTTTGTTAACAAGGCTGGAGGCCCATAGGAGGGGGATGGGAATAGTATCCTGCAGACAGCCAGGCACGTAGGGGAGAGGGGACAAGAGTAGCAGATATGGCTTAAAGAGCAAAATAAATCCATTGTGACAATTTCTCCAACCTGAATGTGATTGTAGTCATAGCTGGTCAGAGGATAAGAGCACAGGGCCTGGAGGGTGACCTTCAGGTCTTGGAGTGAATATAGCATCCTAAGCTTTAGAATTATTATGGGAGTTTCCTTTCCTGTTGCTAGGCAGAGGCTTCAGTCCAGTAGTGGGGAGTAGCTGGTGTCTGTTTGAACCATTCAGAATTAAAGTGGAAAGAATTCTGGATCTAAATTCAGACGGGTTTGAAACTCTACTTTGCTGCTTACCACCTACTACACACTATCTGACTGTAAAGAAAGTGCATAGTAAATTTTTTTAATTAGTTAATTTGTTTTTAGTTTTCAACAATCACTTCTATAAGCTTTTGAGTTTTAAATTTTTCTTCCCCTCCCTCCCCACCTCTCTCCCCAAGATGGCGTGCAATCTGATATAGGCTGTACATGTACATTCCTATTAAACATATTTCCACATTAGTCATGTTGTAAGGAAGAATTAGAACCAGTAAGAGGAACCACAACAAAGAAGAAAGAAAACAAAACAGAAGGCAAAAAAAGAGCCAATAGTATGCTTCAATCTGCATTCAAGCTCTATAGTTCTTCCTCTGGATGTGGATAGCATTTTCCATCATGAGGCCTTTGGAGATGTCTTAGATCCTTGCATTAGTGCATAGCAAACTTTAAAGTGCTGTATAAATGTGGAGGATGTCCAAGGAAGAATCTAAGCCACAAAGGAATTCCCTAGAGTCAGTGAGGTCCTCCATGTGATTGCCCCAAGCCCTAGCACATTGCAGCACCTCCTAAATGAGAACCATAATCCCTTGAAAGAATTCAGTCCCAACTGTCCAAACAGGAAGAATCAAGTGGATGAAGAATTCCTATTGTCCAAACAATGATACTCACTTGAGTAGACAGCCCATAGAACCAGTCCAGGGCACATGTATTTTAGATAGACACCACTACTGGATAATGAGCTGAGCCTAGAATTGATTTGGTGGAAGGGGATAGAAAGGAATGCATTTGGAACATTATGCCACACTTTTAATGACCCCAAGCATCTCCTTGAAACAAAGACTCAACTTTTTAACATTAATATCCTTCTGATGTTGTTGTATGGCTAAGAGACATGAAATACCACTATCTCCAAAGAACAAAAAGGTTACCTAAAAGTCATCTACCTGGTCAATCGGTTTATCAACAAGCATTTATTAAATGATCACTGTGTGCCAGGAAGCTAGGGATAGTCATACAAGAGAAGTTGCCCAAAGAATATCATTGGACAGATATATGGCTGGAAGAGAAGTGGTCTGGGCATGAAAGGAGGGTGAGAGATGACCAATGGACAGATTGTCTTTGGTGTTAGCCTGCACTCAACATTAAGAGAACAAGATGTCTAGATCATTGAGTGAACCTCCTGCAGAGAATTCATGATGGGATATGGATGAGAACTGCCCAGGATAAGAATATATGGTAGCAATCTATACCATCTACACTACTACTCACTTGGTCACGAACTCATCAAAGTATAGGAACATATATGTATATGTGTGTGTGTGTGTGAGAGAGAGAGAGAGAGAGTCAATAAGCATTTACTAAGCACGTACTATGTGCCAGGAACTGTCCTAAGCCCTGATGATATAAAAGAAGGCAATAGATAATCCCTACCCTTGAGTAGCTCACAATCTAATGGAATTATTTCTTGTTGTGACCTTGACCAAGTTGTGCAACCTCACTGGGCTCAATTTCTTCCTCTGTAAAATAAAGGAGTTGAACTAGAAGACCTAGAAAGTACTTTCCAGCCCCAAATCTTGCATCTCCATCAGGCACAACCCCCTCTCTATGACAAGGTGGCCCTTAGACCTTTTGCTCCCTCCAAATCCTTATGTTGGCATACTTTATCTTTCTGAATCCATGTCCATTATTAATAGTGATGCTTAGAAAACATTTTGATAATTCAAACAGTTACAGACTTTGAGATTCATCACCAGCTGTGGGTAAAGGAGAAACACGTACCTACACTCATGAACACAGATGCCCACAGCTCCACCTGCGGACTTGCATCCATGAGAGACACTGGAGAAACTCTCCAGAAACACTCAGTTGAACAAATACACAGGAGGTGCTTCTTACCACAGCTATAACAGGATGGGGAGGTAGGTGGGGGAGGAGGAGGGGGATTGAATTCAGGGAATGAACATGTGGGAAGTTCTTCCTCTCCACTCAGGAAGTTCCTCCATCCAGGGTGAGGAATGGAGACAGAGACTCCAAGGCCCCATAGAGCAGGTCCTCAAGATAAGGAGCAGGCAGCAACAGAGTCTGCTAGACTAGTACTGCTCTTCACAAACATTGGTGGGGGCTGAAAACTGGCACCCGTCTTCTTCATGCTAGCCATCTGGCTCCAGGAGGTTTGCTCCCAGCATACTGATGCCAATGGGCTACTCTTTCCACTCACTGAAGTTTGGGCGGGGGGCGGGGGGGAAATACATCAAAAGGTTTTACTGGACAATAAATCCAACCTCCAATGACAAGAACAGCCCCTGACCCTCCCCATCCCAATCTTAGGTATTGGTTTCTGTAAAACTTCAGAAGTAAAAAAGAATCACCCTCACCACTCTCTTCTGCAGGGTTTGAAATATTATGAAAATAGATTCTCCTCTAGCCTTAGGGTTATATAAATGTATCTAACCATGGCTCATGGGAGGTCATTGTTCTTTTCTAGTGCCCCTTCTAGTGCATCCGTGGGAAGGTGACCAGCCCTCAAAGTTATAACTAGGCTGGTGCTTCCAAGGTTGCAGTACCCAGTGGGACAGGAGGAGGCAGAGGGAACTCATTGCTTCTGACCTGGTCAGTACCCAGGATTGGAGGGAGTGGACGAATGTTCTGGCCCCTTAATGGTTTAAGAGGTAGCTGTATAACCACCCATGCCTTATTCCATGTCCTCCTTCTCCTTTACTCAGAATGGGTAGTGGCAGTACACAGAAATCTCATGCTTCTCATTATCCCAGAGATCAAGATGGGTCTTGAGTGGCTCCTCCCCCAACCAGGCAAGGGTTTTGTTCATTAAACCTGGCTCAATGGCACTGTCTAGGAGGCTTGAGGAGCTCATATCAGGCAGCATTATTGGGGTCCTGGAGGCACCAGTAATATCAATGTCTTCATTTGCAGGGAGATAGTTAAGGTTGAAGGGTTTACACCATGACTATAAATATTCACTGGAAGATAAAACTGGCTATACTGTCTCATGTTGGGGGTGGGGAGATTCTACAGGTAGTGGTGGCAGGCCAGCAAAAGAAGTCCAGAGAGAAGAAATCCAAGACTGCTAAGGAAGGCCTTTAGAGTAGGGGAAACTCTTCCAGGGAGCTATGGAGCAAGCAGAGACACAGAATGTTAGAGGAGGCAGTGTGGTACAATGGAAAGAGTTTTGCCTCTGGGGTCAGAGGACCTGGTTCAAATCCTACCTTAATACTTAATTGTGTGAACTTGAGGAAATTCCTCCTATTCTTTGGGTCTTAATTTCCTTATCTATATAACATGAGGGAGCTGATCCCAGTTCAGATACAATCTGAGAACATGAAAGAAAACTTAAAGATTATTTAGTGTAACAATGCCATTTTACAGAAAAGCAAACTGAGACCCCAAGTGGAGAAGTGATTTGCCAAGATCACACAGCTAGTAAATGGCAGAGCTGGAAGTAAAACCCAAATCTCCTGACCCCCAGTGCTTTATCCATTGTGCTATACCTCATTATCCCCCATTCTCAGACAGGGTTGTACTGGTCACTTTACCTAATAGAGAAAGAGTTCTCCATTAGATAAACTTCTCAAATTGTATCAGATTAATTCCCAGAAAACCAGGCCATGAGGTGGGATCCAGGGGTTCAGGTAGAGGTTCATATCCCATTGGCTTTTGGTGGATAACCAATCCTGACCAGATCTGACCCTGATTCCTCCCTGTGCCTTGGAGATCCAACCTGGGTAGGCTCTACAGAAAATTGAAGCCTGAACATTTATTTTGCTCCTCAGACCTGCCCCCTCCATTGTCTTCTAGAGCAGAGGTGTAGAACACCTGGCCAGTAACATTTCTGACCAGCTGACTGAACCAGGTTAAAATGTAAAATGGGCAATATTTAGCAAGATTAATAAAATTAAAATGGAACATACGCAAGGTGGCGCAGTGGATAGAGCACTGGGCCTAAAGTCAGGAAGACCTGAGTTCAAATCTGGCCTCATATACTTCCTAGCTGTGTGACCTTGGGCAAGTCACTTAGTCTTGTTTGCCTCAGCTTCCTCATCTGTAAAATAAACAGGAAATGACAAACTACTAGAGTATCCATGTGGAGAAAACCCCAAATGGGGTCGTGAAGAGTCGGACACTAGTAATGGGCAAAAAAATTGGGGAGGGGGAAAGGGGAGTAAGCAGTGCAATGGATAGAGCGCTGGTCCTAGAGTCAGGAAGACCTGAGGTCAAATCTAGCCTCAGACACTTCCTATCTGTGTGACCCTGGACAAGTCACTTAATCCTGTTTGCCTCAGTTTCCTCATCTGTAAAATGAACTGGAGAAAGACATGGCAAGCCACTCTTTGCCAAGGAAACCCCAAATGAGGTCACAAAGAATCATACAGGATTGAAACAATTGAACAACAACAGCGATGTTAATAATAAGTGGTTTTCTAAGTCAATATGCAGCCCACAAGGATCCTTTTCTATGGCTTAGTGGCTCCCATTTCTACTTGAGTTTGACACCACTGCCCTAGAGGATGAAGAATTTGAAAGGAGGAGAAAAGTTTGAAAACAGTACTTCCTACCCTGTGTTTCTTGGAGGGACTGGGCTCCATCTTGGAGCATCCTTTCAAGATTCAAGAATAATACAACAAGTGTAGAGTTCCTGCCCTCAAGAAACTTACATTCTGCTAGGGAACACAACAGTCACACCTCTAAGTAAATACAAGGCAATTTGAGGAAGAATTAGAGGAGGTGGCCAACTTAGGTCGAATTATCAAATCCTATATCATCAGTGCTCATGTCCATCTTTAGTTTGCAGTATATTTCATTTTTGCTTGGTTTCTTCTTTTTTTAGCATTAATATTCAGGGCCTTTTGTCGTCTTGTCATGACCCACCTTTCAGATCTTCTCTCTTACTATTTCCTAACAAACTCCAGGCAGATGGATCTGCCAACTATTATCTAAACAGGCCATATACTCCCATCCTGAAAGCCTTTCCATCTATTCACATTTTACTCATCATCCATAGGGCCCAGATCAAATCCTACCACTTCCATGACTTCCTCTGCGTTCCTATAGCACTCACTCTGTACCACTCATCTGACTCCAACATAGACTGCTAGTTGTTTGATCATATATGTATGTCTATTTCCCTGCAGTCTTGAGGTCAGAGACTGTGCCTTTTTTTTTTTTTTTAGTATCCTTGCCACTAAAATTTTCCCAGTATGTTTGTTGATTGGTTGAGCTTTCCCCACCTGTGTATATTCTCCCCGCCCCCTCCCCCCCATCCACCTGCAGATTGGCAACTCTCAAAACTCAGGAACTGAGTCTTCCCTCAAAGACTGGAAAATCTCTGAAACTTAGCATGTATTTTTTTTTGTTGTTTAGTTGTCTCTCTGTGTGACTTATCCCCGTTAGACTGAACTCCATGAGGGCAGGAATCTTGTCTTACCTAAATTTTGCAGCTCCCCTAGTATTTAGTACAGTGTTATGTACTTAGAAGGTACTTAATACATGGTTGTTGAATTCTATTGGACCTCATCCAGAAAATAGGCATAATATTTGCATTACTTGCCTTGCGGGCTTGTTGTGAAAGTGCTGCTTTGTGAAATATTAAAGTTCTACTTAAGTGTGAGTTATTGTTATCATTATTATTATTAATAATGTTTGTTGTTTCAAAATGGGGAGCATGTCTCCTCCATCAGACCTGGACTTCCCTAAGGATAGTGGGTTTGCCTCCCTCTCATACTAAGAGCTTCCACCCATCAAAATAGGGACCAAATCTTCCTCCATTAGATCTGTCTTCATTTCTTGGTACCCCTGAGAAGTCCTTAGAGCAAGGGTCAGAACAAGAAATACTGGGGGTCTGGTCTTGAATAATTTCTTCCTGGAGAACCCAGAGGAAATCAAAGTAAGGTCAAGATCCAAACTGGATCACATTGAGTAGATCAGTTTGCAGAGGTAAACTTGTTTCAAAAGGCTCTCCCAGAATCTATGGTTACTGTAGCTTTAAGAGCCAGATGAGATGTTGAAGATTGGGCAGTTGGGCTGACAGTCTTGAGACTTTGAGAATAGAGAGAAAAACAAGATGAAGAGATCTTCTTTCCTCAAAGTTGTTTTGACCTTTATCTTTTGAAGAAGATGAAGGAATTCTTGAGAAGTGGCTTTAATTAATATCCCAACTTGATTGAATGTTAGGACTGTCTTGTCAGAAGATATCTGCAATTACGATAATGGTTTGAGGTGACTCTGGCTATGCTCTTTCTAAAGCTAAAGAACTATAAGTTTATTTTTCTTTGTGTTATTGTTAAATACATTGTTAATAAGTTGCATGTCTGATAGCTTTAATGCACATTTTATTCTAGGAGATTAGGGGTTTTGATACAGAGAGATATGATCAATTGCTTATGGGAAAAGAGGTTTCTCCAGTTTATTAAATAAATAATTTTATAATAAATTGGGGTGGCAACTGAGAGCTTAATTGATTGAGAGAAATTACAATTTAGTGTGATTGATGAGGACATAGCCAGATGTACTTTTGGATTATCCTAGAACTCAGGATAATGAGAATGAATATGGTAGCAAGTTAAGTAGCAGACTGAGGGGTGACCTACAAGGGTGGTCTACTAGTGCTTCTTGTGCAGATTTTTATATTAAGTCCTGCTTATGAGTACTAAGAAATAAGGAGAGAATGCAATCTTCATTCTGATAGGAAGAAGCTCTTAGTATGACAGGGGAGGCACATCCTCTGCCCTTAGAAAACATAGTCCCTAATTTGATTCAATCAACACACAAAAGGATAGAAAATTTGTAACATAGGACAAGTTTGAAAGCTTACTGGATTTGGAGTAAGAAGACAGGTTCAAAGCTCATCTCAGTTCCTTACTACCTGTGTGACCTTAGACAAGTCACTTCTCCTAACTTGTAAAATGAGGACTTTGGTCTAGAATATAGTTGTTAGATGGTTTCCATTCTGGCTCTATATCGAGGATCTATGATCTATGAATGGAACACCCTCCCTTGACCTCTGCCTCCACTTTCCACTTCCACCTTCACCATGGTACTTCATTGTCATTAGTCTACCTTCCTTTGCCTGGTAACTCTTTTGTGGTCTTCTGACTGCCCAGTCAATGTCCCATACCTCATACTTCCTCTTCCTCTCAAATCCTGGAATCTTGGATATTATTATAGTCCTACTTTGAATGGGTGTTGCCTCAGTCAAACTGAGACCTGGAAAAGACCTTAGCTTACAAAGGTCAATGTCCCCTACTTCCTTCTGCATCCGGGGCCATCCCCAGTCATCCCCATTCATCCCCAGTCATCCCAATCTATATTTTGCTACTAGACTCAGATGGCTCCGGAGGAGAAAGTGAGGCTGGTGACCTTGCACAGCCCTCCCTCACTTAAATCCAATTCACTTGCAAGTCATGGCATCATTCCTGATGTCATGGTCCTTTTGGAGAACGAAGGACAAACAACAACAACCTTGACCTACACATGGAAGGCACTTAGGGGTGATGATTACAGTAATAGAAATGATAGGACTAGGGATTCAGAGCTAAAAGGGACTGTTCATGTAGGTTAACCCCCTGGTTTTTTAGGGCTGAGGCTCAGAGAGGTAAGTCACACAGGAAGCAAGTGGTAGGTTGCCTCCAAATGAAGCACTCTTCACTACACCACATTGCGATGAAGAAGATGCTGGCACTTGTATCTAGCAACCTGTGTCCTGAAGGCTCTCCTTGCCTTCTGTAGTAGTAATTACTAATTTGGTACGCTTAGCTGCAGTAACATATTAATTAATAGGAGAAAATTAGAGGAGTTTCTCTGGATATTCCATATGCCTTATAGATAAATTACTATTGACAGTGGCCTTCTGAAGGAAGTTGACCTCATTGCCCACACCCTCAATTGTCTAATCAGGGATGGAGAACCTGCAGCCTCAAGGCCACATGTGGCCCTCTAGGTCCTCAAGTGCAGCCCTTTCAGTGAATCCAAACTTCACAGAACAAATCCACTTAATAAAAGAATTTGTTCTGTGAAACTTGGACTCAGTCAAAAGCTGCACTTAAGGACCTAGAAGGCTACATGTGGCCTCAAGACCGCAGGTTCCTCATCCCTGGATCCAAGGCAATGATTTTAGTGGTGGAAGTTTTGGACCAGCGTGGGGGAAAAGGTGGAATCATAACCTGCTGCTGGAGTAGTTATTGGAAGGCAGATGTGGCCTTTCTGTGCCATGCAGTGGTTTTGGACTGGCCTTTCTAATTTCTAAGTTTTGCTTAGGCTAGTTATAAACACAGCTTTACATTGTGAAAGATAAACTTACCAGGAGGTGGCCCAGACACATTCTAAGTGACTGAGAGATGAGCCTGTGATGCACATTTTGCTCTGGATATCCCAAGTAGAAACTTCAATCAACAGGTATTAACTGTTTATTATGTACCAAACACTGTGCTAAGCATTGGAGATACAAAGGAAAAAAGCAACCCTCTCTCTTCAAAAAAATAAAACAACAAACTAACCCCCTCCCCCGAGGAACTTACTTAATGAATGGGAGAGGAAACATATATGTGTATATCTATCAACTTGCAGGGCAGCTAGATGGCACAGTGGATTGAATGCTGGGCCTGGAGTCAGGAAGACTCATCTTGAGTTCAAATTTGGCTTCACACTTACTAGCAGGGTGACCCCGGGCAAGTCATTTAACCCTGTTTGCCTGAGTTTCCTCATGTATAAAATGAGTTGGAGAAGGAAATGGAAAACCTCTCCAGTATCTCTAAAACCCCAAATGGGCTCACACAGAGTCAAACACAATTGACAAATGACTGAATGACAATAAATCTACCTATAGATAGCTAGATATTGATAGAGATGTGTGTGTGTGTGTACATGTATATATGTGTGTGTGCATATATATGTATATATATATATACATATATATATATATGATATATGCAGAGTAGAAGTCACCTTTTGAGAATGGTCTTAGTGGCTGAGAGGAATAGGAAAGACTTGCTGCAGAAGCTGGGTCTTGAAGAAAGCCAGGGATTCTATGAGATGGAGATGAAAATGGAGAACTTCACAAGCATGGGGGATCATTGGTGTAAAGGTAACAAGATGGCAGGTGAAGTGTTCTATGTGAGGAGCAGCCAGTAGGCCAGTATAGCCCAACTGTAGAGTGAATGAATGAATGAATAAGCAATTTATTAAGTATTGTGCTAAGTTCTAGGATACGTAATAAAAAGCAGGAATCTCCCCTGCTATCAAGGAACTCACATTCTAAAGAGGGAGACAACATATATAGGGTGTACTCAAAGTCTTAGTTCAATTTAAAAACCCACAGTGACCCAGCAATAGCATTTATAGGGTTATATCCCAAAGAGATCATACAAATGGGAAAAGGACCCACATGTACAAAAATATTCATAGCAGCTCTTTTTGTGGAGGCAAAGACTTGGAAATTGAGAGGATGCCCATCAATTGGGGAATGGCTGAACAAGTTGTGGTATATGAATGTAGTGGAATACTATTGTGCTATAAGAAATGATGAACAGGCTGACTTCAGAAAAACCTGGAAAGACTTGTATGGTCTGATGCTGAGTGAAGTGAGCAGAACCAAGAGAATGTTGTACACAATAACTGCCACGTTGTGCAATGACTAATATTGATAAACTTAACCCTTCCCAGCAAAACAAGGATCTAAGACACCTCCAAAGGCCTCGTGATGGAAAATGCTGTCCACATCCAAAGAAAGAACTATGGAATTTGAATGCAGATCGAAGCATACTATTTGCTATTTTTTTTTCTCTTCTGAGTTTTGTTTCCTCTTTCTGGTGGTTCCTCCTATTGATTCTAATTCTTACTTATATCACTAATGTGAAAATATGTTTAATAGGAATGTATATGTATAGCCTATATCAGATTGTGTGCTGTCTTGGGGAGGGTGGTGGGGAGGAAGGGGGAGAAAAATTTTAAACTCAAAAGCATATGGAAGTGATTGTTGATAAATCAAAATAAATTCATAAAAAAATAAAATTTAAAAAAAAGAAAAAGCACTGCATTTGGAACCAGAGGATTTGTTTTCAATTCCTAGCTACTTACAGCCTATCTGATCTTGGGCCAAGTCACTTACTTAATCTCTCTGGTCTGTAAAATGCTAAACTATATGACCTTCTGGATGATCAACTATGAAAGACTTAGCTATTCTCAGCAATACAATGACCCAAGACAATTCCGAAGGACTTAAGATGAAAAATGCTACCCATTTCCCAAGAAAGAACTGATGGAGTCTGAATGCAGATCGAAGCATACTTTTTTTTTTTACTTTGTGTGTGTGTGTGTGTGTTTCCTTTAACAACTTGACTAATACAGAAATATGTTTTCATGACTGTACGTATCTAACCTATATCAAATTGCTTGCCTTCTCAATGAGGGAGACAGGGAGGGAGGGAGAGAATTTGGAACACAACATTTTTAAAAATGAATGTTAAAAATTGTTTTTACATGTTATTGGGAAAAGATAAAATATTAAATAAAAATTTTTTAAAAACCCACAAAGGCATTAAGACTTATGGGATAACCTGCATGTGGTTTTGGCTCCAAGTCAAAGGGTAAGGTCCCATGGTGCTTAGGGTGCAAGAATCATTCGTTTCTGATGTTGAACCATTTGACAAGTGCCAAGGACTTTGGTATCAAGAGCTTTCTTTTCTGGGTCTTCTATAATTGAGGGTGTTGGGGAGACAGGGGCTACAGCAGATGCCGCAGCAGTTTCCCCATTGCATCTCTGAAGGTATTGATTCTACAATGATGGCTGAATAGTTTAGACTGGAAACAGGACCAGTGGTTTAGGGGGCGTGGCTATTCCCAGGCTCTTGGGCTTACCTACCCATTGGCAGCAGTTGTCAGTGGCTGGTGGATATGGTGAGTATATATGTAAGGAGCCTGGAAAGATAGGAAGCAGACAGGTTGTGAAGAGCTTCAAGTGCCAGAGAAGTTTATGGAGGTAACAGGGAGTTTATTGAGCAAGAAGGTAATGTGGTTATACCTGTATTTTAGGAAAATCACTTTGGAAGCTTTGTGGAGGATGGATTGGAGCCTGCAACAACTGGAGGCAGGGGGATATCTTAGGAGGCTATTGCAATCATCCTGCCAGGGACCTGCCCGAAATAGGACTGTGGTTATGTTAGTGGAAGAAAGACAATGTATTTGAGAGGTGTTGGGGAGTTAGAAACAAGATTTGGCAATTGATTAAATATGAGAGCAAGAAATGGAGGATAGTACCAAGGTTGAATTCCTGAGTAACTGGATGGATGGTAGTTCCCTCAATAATAATAGAGGTATTTGGAAGGGGAGGGTGAATTTGAGTTCTGTTCCCGACATGTGGTATTTAAGAATCCTATGGGACATATAGATTGAAATGTCTCATAGACAATTGGTGACAAGGGACTCTCAGGAGAGAAGCTAGGGCAGGATATTTAGAACTAGTAAAGATGATAATTGAACTCATAGATGCTGATGGGATCACTTAGAGGGTATCAGGAGAAGATAGAAGAGAGCCCAGGGTAATTATGAGCTGATATGGGGGAATCCCATAGTTAGCAAGTATAATGTGGCTGAAGGGCCAGTGACGGACCCTTGAAAAGGAGAAGGAGCAAGAATGAGAGGAAAGTACCCGGGAGAAGATGGTCAACAATGTCAAATACTCCAGAGAAGTAAGGAAGGATGAGAAATAAGAAGAGGCCTTTAGGTTTAGCAACTAATTAAGAGATGATTGCTAACTTTGGAGAGGTGGGGTTTCATTTGAATGTTAAAGTTGGAAGCCAAATTGCTGAGAATTTAGAAGAGAATAAAGAGAGGAGGTCATGAGGTGGCATAGTGGATAGAAGGCCAGGCCTGGAGACAGGAAGACTTATCTTCATGAGTTCAAATCTGGCCTCAGACACTTCCTAGCTGTGTGACCCTGGGTAAGTCACTTAATCCTGTTTGCCTCAGTTTCCTCATCTGTCAAATGAGCTGGAGAAGGAAATGGCAAACCACTCCAATACCTTGGTCAAGAAAACCCCAAATGGGGTCACGAGGAGTTGAACCTGACTGAAAAATAACTGAACAACTAAAAAAGAAGAGGGAACTCAGGATGGATAGTCTCAGTTTTTTCAGTAAAATATGTGAGGTTTTCAAATGAGATGGTGGGGAGAGAGGGTGCTGGGGGAGGCTTGAAGAGAGAAGGGAAGGTTTGGAACAGTTGCTGTGGTGAGCGTGATAGGGAATTGATTAGAGGAGTAGAAGGATTGTCTTGCTGCTGTAAGGGGTCAGGAGAGATTAGGTAAAAGTCCAGCCCTAGATAATCCAGAGTTGATTTACAGAGTTGTCTTGAGGAGGCAAATATATCTGTGGATGAGTGTATCTTAAGGTGCTGTGCTAATGGCTGTTCTCTCTGATAAATTTCTCTTCATGTTAGGTCATCAGCTCCCCTTCCCAACATCCCTTCCCTTCCCCTGAAGCCCAGCTGCTATGTCTTGGAGAAGCTCACAGCCAACTGGCAGTCAAGAAATGCTTATTAAAGAAGCCCGGTGAGACACTTAGCATGTCTATTGATCCAAGAGCAGCGGCAGGAGGATGGAGGAGGGAGGCCACATTTATAGGGACCATTTGTCTGCTGTCTGATAGCTGAGCATGATTGGGGAAGGGAGGGGAAGCACTGAGTAACAATTGCAGTTATTGAGTCCACACTGAGATTAGCAAGAGACTTGGGAGAGAGGAACAGATTCGTTCTCTGCAGGGGAAGACTGTCGAGTCCTTTCCAGACTCAGGATGCTGCCCCCTCAGGGCCTAAGCTCTTGCCTGCAAGAATTCCATCGTGTAGATATCTTCCATTGAGCATCAAAACTGCACAAGAGATTCATACCACTCTGGGACTCAGTGGTTTGGGGAGGGGGGTATCCTTCCCAAATGGCCCTTTTCAGCACTAAAGAAATGGCACCAGGCCAGTCCCTGGACTCTGCTCAGTGACATGTCGTCTTGAGGATGCTCCCCACCAGCTTTGGGAAGATAATCACACCCTACTTGCTGCGTTAAGGTTGATCCAGACCAACCTGGAAAAATGCCAGCTTTGGCTTTTCCTCAAGGCTGTCCTCCTGGATACCTCTTTTTTTGTGTTAGACCTCTTATAGACGATGCCATCTGGATAACCAGTGGAAAAAGCAGAAGGTCCAATGGGTTGGCAGTGTCTTTGCCTTGGAGATCCCCACAAACAGAAGCAAGACCTTGGTCTGAGGACGCTCAAGTTAGGGGGAGGGAAGGGTGCTGGCAGAGCCCCAGCTGGGTTAACCTTTCTGGGAAGAGCCTGCCAGCAGGGAAGCACCACTTCCAGTAAGGAGGAGGCAGCCCCCACTCACCCCACCCACCCCTTTTTTGCAGGGGGGAAAAAAATCCCTTTAAGCTCCTCAGAAGAACATAATGATTGCAGGCTGCTGCTGCTGGGGAATGCTGCTTACAGTTAAGTGAATCGTAATGGATTTCAGCGGTCATTAAACAGAGCCAGCATGGAGGCTGGGAGCTGAGGCCGGGCCTCCCCGCAAGCTCCAAGGGAACATAGGATGATCAATAACCCACAGAGAACGAGGTCTAGGAAGGCAGGTTTGTCTATTGAAGAAAAGCAGTCACGAACCACCCTGGGTTTCACGAAACTTTTTCTGCCATCAGAGAAAGACTCCATCCTCAAAGTTCAGAGTCCCGGACCTGGCGAGGGGAGGGGGGAGGGGATAGTGAAGGAGGGAAAGAATGGCAGCAAGGTCGCCTCTTAGGAGTCTGGCAAGAATGTGAGGAGCTCTTGAAGAAGCAGGCATCACAAGAAGTCTGAATTTGGGAAACTGGAGAATTCCCAGAATGTCAGAAGTGGAAGAGGACTCTGAGGTCATCTAGTCCAAGGCAAGAAGCCCCTCTACTACAAGTGGTCATAAATTGCTCGAAGACCTCTAGTGGGAGGGTTTGGGGAGGGGGCAAGGAATCTCCATACATTATTTGTCCTCAGAGAAGTAATACTTGGGTTTATAAATTCAATTCTATATGAATTTCTCTTGTGGGAAAGGGACCTGTGATGAGCTTTTTCTCCCTGGCTTCCACTTTGTATCAGGATCCCTCAGTAAAGAGTTGGAGGATGGGAGGGGGTAGGAGGAAAGGAAGGAAATGAGAAGAATTGGGAGGGTTGGACTCTATTGTAGAGCAAGAAGAAAGTGGGATCTTAAGGGGTCTTAGAAGGGAAATTATACCACTTAACGCTTGTTCAATGCAATTCAACAAACATTTATTGAATACCTACTATGTATAAGGCACCATGTTAAGTACTGGGGACACAAAAAGAACAATGAAAGGGTCTTTGCCCTTTTAAAGTATTTGGGGGTATATAAAAAATAAATTCAAAATAATTCTAGGAGAGAGAAAGCACTAATTAGTGAAGGGATTGAAGAAGTTTTCAACTGGGGAGGTGACACCTGAACTGAGTTTTGAAGGAAGAATCAAAAAGGATGAGTTGAATATGGAGTGCATTCTAAGTATGAAGGATAGTTTGTACAAATACATGGAGGTAAAAAATGAAATGTCAAATTCAAGAAGTAGCCACGAATCCAGCTTCTTTGCAATCAAGAGTGAATGGAAAGCAATATTAAAAATGCTCAACTCCCTGTTCTCACCTCACATATCCAATCAGTTTCCAGATCTTTCCATTTCTACGCTCACAGCACCTTTTGCATCCACCTGTCAGCTGCTGCTTCTATATAAGACAGCGGTTCTTAACTTTTTTATGTCAGGGACCCCCTTGATAGAACATATGGATGACTACATAGAATTTTTTAATGCATAAAATAAAATACAAAGAATTAGAAAAGAAACCAATTATATTGAAAGTCAGTTATCAACATTTTTTAAGAAGTCCTCAGACCCCAGGTTAAAAAATGTATCTGATGCCACACCTGAGGTCACTTGGTATCCTGTACGGCTGAATGGTTTGTCAGGCCTTTCTTTAGGGGACCAAGTCCATTTCTCTGGGTATTTCTCAATCTTTCTCTCTCTCTCTCTCTCTCTCTCTCTCTCTCTCTCTCTCTCTCTCTCTCTCTCTCTCTCTCTCTCTCTCTCTCCTCCCTTCCTCTGTCTCTCTTTCTCTCCTCTCCTCTCCACTCCTCCTCTGTCTCCTCTCTCCCTCCCTCCCTTCTCTTTTATCCAATCTTCTATCTCTCCAATCCTTTCAAGTCCTATTTTCTACATAGTCCCTTTTTAAAGGGCAATCCCTATTGTAGCTCAGATTGTGAATTACTTTTGTATTTGAACCAAGGCTAGAATAAATGTCTCATTCCTGGGACAAGGAGTTTACGCATTGTCTAAGGAATTCACGAAGAGAAGGAGAAGTCTAGGCTCCTCCTGAACTATGACTAGGCATACACATTCGACATGTGAGTCATTCAAATATTTGAAGACAGATACAATGTCTCCCCTATG
The DNA here is from genome assembly GCF_900497805.2 of Vombatus ursinus. Classification (NCBI taxonomy): domain Eukaryota; kingdom Metazoa; phylum Chordata; class Mammalia; order Diprotodontia; family Vombatidae; genus Vombatus; species Vombatus ursinus. The sequence goes on from NW_020954579.1 coordinate 17,705,480, forward strand.
TCTCTATTTCTCTAGGCTAAATATCACTAGTTAATTCAACTTATCCTCTGTATGACATAATCTGGAGATCTTTCACCATCCCAGTAACTTTTCTAAGGATGTTCCACAACTTATCAGTGTCCTTTCTAAATTGTGGCATCTGCAACTGAACCCAGTACTTTAATTCTGTGATAGAGTGGATAGAGCATTGAACTTGGTTGAGAAGACCTGGATTCAAATCCTGCCTTACACCCTTACCACCTGTGTGATCTTGGACAAAATCCCTCAACCTCTCTAGGCCTCATTTCTGTATCTATAAAATGATATCTATATCTGTAGCTATATATAAAATGAAGGGGATTGGTCTATTGGCCTCAGTTTCCCCATCTGTAAAATGAGAGGTATTGATCTGGTCTGTTGGCCTCTGAAGCCCCTTCCAGCTCTAAATCAATGATCTTATGACAGGAATGGAGGTGGGTGGATTACAACAGGACCATCAGAGGCAACTAGATGGCACAGTGGATAGAGCTCTGGCCCTGGAGTCAGGAGGACCTAAGTTCAAATCTGGTCTCAGACACATAATACTTACTAGCTGTGGGACCCTGGGCAAGTCACTTAACCCCATTGCCTAGCAAAGAAAGAAAGAAAAAAGAAAAAAAAAAGAACAACAGGACCATCCTCTCCCTCATCCTGGACACTATGCCTCTCAGACAACCTAAGTTCATATTAGCTTTTTTGGCTTCCATGTTACACAATTGGTTCATATTAAGTTTTCAGATAAGAGAAACAGGAGAGGCCAGTGTCACAGGAGCCGAAGGAAAAATGTGTATCCTGAAGGAGTGGAAAATCGGTAGTGTCAAAAGCTACAAGAAGAAAAAGAAGAATGAGGTCTGCACAAAGGACATTAGATATAACGTCTAAAAGATGCAAGCTTAGAGAGAGTTTTAGTAATGTGGGGGATTTGGAAGCCAGATTGCAAGGGTTTGAGAAATGAGTCAGTAGTGAGTTGTAGAAAACTCTAAGAATTGGTAGTGAAAAAGTGGAAAGACAAAGGGCAGTAATGGCTTGTGGAGATTGCAGGGTCAGATGAAGGGTTGCAGGTTTTATTTTTGTTTTTGTTTTTGTTCTTAAGGATGGGGAAATCTGGGAATATTTGTAGGCAATGGGGAAGGAACCAGGTGAGGGGGGGAATGAATAAATAAAAGTGTGGATCCTCTGTATGTATATGTGGAGGGGAGGGAGGGAAAGAGACAGAGTCTGAGACAGAGAACTAATTATCAGGAGAAAAGCTCCAAGAGAAGTTGGGAAAGAAGGGAATCAAATGCTCAAGCGGAGGGGTTAGCCTTGGCAACAAGGGTTACCTTTTCTTCAGTGCCTGGAGCAAAGGAAAGTATAGCTGGTGATGCAGAGAGGTTGGATGATATGGAATGATATGAATGACCTGTGCTTTCTTAGTAAGGTAGAAGGTCAAATTCTTTGTTGAGGGACAGGCTAGTCCTGGGAGTCTCGAGGACAAAGTTTGGAGACGCTGATGCAGGAAGTATAATAAAGAACCATTCAAAGATAAATAGAAGTTTTGATGTGTGGTAGTGAGGTCCCAGCTGAAATAGATAAGTTAACATGAATTTTTGTTTAAATAGCCACATAATCAGAACAACTTGTAGTGGACGCAATCAGCAGGATTGTGTGAATTCCTCCCACACTGAGTAGGCATGAGTGTAAGAGTGAAGAACGCAGATGTTGTATATGGCCTAGGCTGAGGATTGTCAGGCAGTCAATAGTAGGACAAGGAGGCAAGTGATTCAAGGACAGGAGATAGTGCATAGTTTAACTGGTTTAACTGGAGGAAAAGAGCAGCTAGAGCAGGAGTGATGGGATGGAGAGACAGGAGGTCACGGTGAGGACAAGGAGTGGATTTAGGAAGAGTGAGGAAGAGGCAGAGATGTAATACTAGGTTATGATCAGAGGGAGGAATTTCAGAGGTCTGGATTATAATTGTGGGTGATAAGATCTAAACTATCTGTGACCATCCCTATGGGTCATTGAAATGAAGAATCATGAATAAATGAATGAATGAATGAACATTTGTTAGACAGGTATTGTGTGCAAAGCACTGTGCTAAGCCCTGTGTATACAAATAGAAAAGTACGACAATTCCTGCTGTTAAAGAGCTCATATTCTAATGGGAGAGAAAACACATATGGAAGGTTTCAGCTGCAAATCAAATGGAAAGGTCCCATGGTCCTTTGGGTGCTTTAGAAAAGCAGATGGTAATGCCTCATATTTAATGTCATTTCCACTGATAAAATCATATCGGTTTCTGATGCTGAACTATTTGAAAAGTGCCAAGGACTTTGGTGGCACAAGAACATCCTTTCCTGGGTCTTCAGTAGTAGTGGTTATAGCACCTGCAGGAGCAATTGCTGGGCTACATCTCCACAGAGGTTACTTCCCAGGATGGTAACTGAGGACATTGGACAGGAACCATTGCCAGTGCTCCTGGGTTCAGGGTCCTGAGCTGTCTCCATCAGTCTAAGGGGAGATGGTGGTCAAGGTAATGGTGGTAGTCTGATTTGCCTGGTATGTGCTTCTTCCGTTCTTTCCCTCAGGATGCCTTGCTTAGCATGCTTGCCTACCCTGTAAGTAGCAATTTGTTGGTAGTTGTTGCAAATGGCTTACCGCTTCTCCATAAGATTTACTTCCCTGGATGCTAGCTCTGAAGGTTGGGATGGAAGCAGGACTGGTGATTGGGGAGGTGCTACCACTACCAGAGCTCTTGTATTTTTCCTGATGGGAGTCAAGGTAGATAAGCAGGAAGGTCAGCAGGGCATTGGAGACAGCATCAGCATGTATATTGAAGTCCCCAAGGGTAAGGGCAGGGATTGAGATGAAGAAGGAAACTGAGTCAGATATTGAAGATAATGAAGAAAGAGAGAGAGTGATCTGGAAGCCAGTGTCATTGTTCAATTGTTTCAGTTGTGTCCAACTCTTTGTGACCCTGCTTGGAGTTTCCTTGGCAAAGACTCTGGAGTGATTTGCCCTTTCCTCCTCCAGTGACTTTGATAGATGAAGAAACTGAGGCAAACAAGGTTAAGTGACTTGTACAGGGTCACACAGCTAGTAAGTGTCTGTTGCAAGATTTGAACTCACAAAGTTGAACCTTCCTGACTTTAGGTTCAGCCCTCTATTAGCTTTGCTATCTACAAGGAGGAAAAGTGGTAGAATGATGAAGATGTTTGTGACAGTGGAGAGGATTCCTTCTTCTGTCCTGGGGCAGGGAGGAAGTAGAAGGATCAGTCTTGACAAGAAGGGCCACCTATTCATTGGTCACTCTGGAGAAAAGGCAAGGATGGGTAAAGCTGTAGGGAGGTTTGAAGGTATAGAGTATGAATGACCTCTCTTTTCTCAGGAGAGTAGGAAACAAGGTCCACTGTTGAGAGGCAGAGGATTGTGGGGGTGGAGAAGGCGAGACAAGGAAGGCATGAGAGAAATAACTACCTGTACTGGAAAATGGTGTCCAGGTGTCCCATCTTGCAGAATGAGCCAGGTTTCCATGAGCACAAGAATGTAGGGAGAATAAAAGGGAAAAAAAAGCCTAGGATGAAGGTGAGTTTAATAAGAAAACAAGACAAAGTAGAATAGTTATTTTAGAGAATGCGATGGGAACGGGAAACAGAAGAAGATCAGAGAAAGTGTGTCTTAAATAGGATAAGAGGAATACCAGTCTTTATGGGGCTAGATACCCTTCTGAGTCCTGTGGCAAGGTCATCAGCAACCTGCATTTGCTCTTTCTAAACACAAAGGAGCTAGGGGTAAGGGCAGGAGGGATTTCAGGCCAGGCATCTTGGTGACTGGAGGGGCGCCTGTCCTCCAGGAGACATACCTGACATGCTACACTTAAAATTGTTCTGCCCTCATGGACATGAGGCAGGTGGGTGTAGGGATCAAGGGAAATGAACGGTGGTAGTAAGGCGTGGGTGACCTTCCTGTCCATGGAAGGAGGGCCCTGTGTGTCTGTACTTGGTGTGAACTCCTCCTTTCCATTAAGTAGCACCCTCACCAGACAGGCCAGATAAGGATAAGTGGGTAGTGGTAATGAGGGCTGGGTGACCTTGCTGTCCATAGAAGGAGGGCCTTGTGTGTCTGTACTTGCTGTGAACTCCTCCTTTCCATTAAGTAGCAACCTCACCAGACAGGCCAGGTAAGGATAAGTGGGTAGTGGTAATGAGGGCTGGGTGACCTTGCTGTCCATGGAAGGAGGACCCAGTTTCTGTTCTCACTATGTGTTTCTTCCAACTAGCAAGCACCTCACTAGATGGGCCAGGGAGCAGGATTTGGGGAGCAGGAGGTAGGAGATCGACCCAATTAAGTCAGAGGAAATACAAGTTAATATGGACCCTTTCCTTTCTGAGTCCTGTGAAAAGGGCACCAGTGTCCTGGCCCCTAGCCAGACATATCAGGGTGTTGTGAGAAAACAAATGAGAGGTGTCTGAGCCCTCTTCCTCTCCCCAAGCTAAAGGTTGGAATTAGAGCACTGAAGCCTCTCAGCTCATCCCTCACCCAGATTAAGTGGTCTTTCCTGGCCCTAGCCTAGGCCTCCAGTAACTCATCCCATTCCTCAGAGATTCTGTTCTGACACTTTTATTGGGTCCTATATCTTCTGTAGTTCATTTGGGATCTAACTCTACTATCTCTGGGATGACCTACAGAGAAGAGGAAAAGATGGAAAGGAACTAATACTGACCTACCCAGGCCACACAGTCTCAGCTCTGGGGTAGGACCGTAGAGCCAATAGAACTGGTCTTGTATCCACTTGCCCCTCCAGGTTTATTCCAAATGACATTGTAGTGAATTGAAAGCTTCCCTCTGCTCCCAACCAACCAGCAGGAGTTGGTACTTAGAAAAGCTATAATGCATTGGCATAGGATTTGCATATGCATAGCGCAGAGATAGAATCTGTTCCCCAGCAGTTTTCAAGATAAAATTTGATGATAGACTGTTACCTTAAAATTTTGTTCTTTGTTGTTTCTCCACCACCTGCAACAAGTTTGTGGATGGAGACAGATAGAGGGAGTTGGAAGGAAAAGGCCACCAGTGGTCCTAAGATAGTTGTTTGGGAAAGTCTCCTGGTAGCATTACTTGGATATTTCATTCTCCCTGTGTGGTCAGCAGGGACTCATGCAAGGGAGCTCAGGTCCCGGAGAGAGATGGACATTATTTTAAGCAAATATTATCTAGGCAAACTTCACTCTAAGTAAATGTCAAATATGAAAATCTGGGTTTTTGTTTTTGGTTGTTTTTCCCCCCACAGAAGATAAACAGTGAATTGATGTTTTACTTTACAAAAAAATAGATTGACTCTAATTTGCCTTTTTAATAACAAGCATTTAAATTAGCATTCCATTTACAAAAAAAAAAAAGCTGGTTTATGTAGGGTTTTATAGTAATATATTTCCTTTACAAATGCAACAAGGCTTTTAATTGGGTAGTAGTATAAGTGTTATTATACTGGTTGTATAAATGAGGAACCAGAGGTGCAATTCCATTCAGTGTGGTCATGCTAGTTTCCCCTTGTTTGGAATAGACTCCACATCTTTTTTTTTTTTTTTTTTTTTTGGTGAGGCAACTGGGGTTAAGTGACTCACCCAGAGTCACACAGCTAGTAAATGTTATATGTCTGAGGCCGGATTTGAACTTAGGTCCTCCTGACTCCAGGGCCAGTGTTCTATCCACTACACCACCTAGCTGACCCAACTCCATATCTTCTTGTCCAGATGTTGAAGAACCTTCTCTTCCTAACTCAGATGCTACCTCCTTTATGGTACTTTAACTTGACTGTTGAAGATGACCCCTGCTCAAATTTCTCCTATCATTTTGCCTCACTCTCCTCAGCTCTCATCCCACTCTACCTTGTGCCAGTTATGGTGCAGTTAAGTAGCACCATAGTGCACAGAGCGTCAGGTCGGAAGTCAGGAAAACTCATCTTCCTGAGTTCAAATCTGGCCTCAGACACTTGGCTGTGTGACTTTGGGCAAGTCACTTACCCCTGTTTGCCTCAGTTTCCTCATCTGTAAAATGAGCTAGAGAAGGAAATGGCAAAACCATTCCATTATCTTTGTCAAGAAAACCCCCTATGGGGTCATGAAGAATAGGACAAAACTGAAACAACTAAACAACAATTGTACCAGTCACTATGCTACTGGGGGAAGCAATATGTACCCATCTGAATATATGCCAAATATACATAAAATACCTACAGGTTAATTTGGGTAGGAGTGGGTGCTTCAGCTGGGCTTTGAAGCAAGCTAGTGATGCTAAAAGGAAGAGGTGAGGAAAGAGTACATTCCAGGCACAATGGGGTGGCAATGGAGAATGGAGGATGATGTAGGCCAGAGGTTCCCAAACTTATTTGGCCTACCACCTCCTTTTAAAAAAAATTTACTCAGCAACCCCCTGGAAATCTACTTTCTTTAACCCTTTAATTTTTTTTTAAATTTACATCATTTCAAAAAAATGTAAAATATATTTTTTAAAGTGACATGTTAAATTTAATAATTTACAATGACTGTAAATTTGTGGGTTTTTTCCTGCATTCAAATTTTGATGACAAAATATTGTGTCATGTAACCATATAGTATCGTATTGTAAACAAGTCATTACACGCACATATTCCTGCCGATGCATGTTAGACTTCCCAACAATACGCAACACACTCACCTGTCAATACTTGCTTGTTAAGACCTGTAGGCAGACTTGACCATTGGTCAGTTATAACTTGCATTTTATGTGTTTATTTGGAAAATAATGAACTTTAACTCTGTTACCCAACAGATGAAACATGTATATGCAGTTTTTCAAAATTTTCTTCTCTTCTTTCCTTATGCTTCCAGTGCCCCCTTATTTTTATTCAATGCCCCCCAATTGCACCCGAGGCTACTACCACCCCCCTGGATCATTCCAGTACCCACTCCAGCAACATGGTATCACCCACTTTGGGAACCTCTGATCTAGGCAAGGACGCTGAGACAGGAATTGGACTGTTGTGTGTGAGGAAGAACACGAAGGCCAAGTTGGACTAGACCGTAGAGGGCATAAAGGGGAACAGTATGTAACCAGCCTAGAAAGGTAAACTGAATCCATGTTGTGGATGGAGGGCTTTTAAATATCAAACAAAGAAGTTTGTATTTGAGCCTAGAAGGAACAGGGAGCCACTATAGTTTCTTGAACCAGGGAGTGACTTGTGCTTTAGGTTTTCGGTATCAAGTTGGCATTTGTGTTCAGGATTGCTCAAAAAGGAGAGAGACTGGGGCAGCTAGGTGGCCAGTGGACACTGGCCCTGGAGTCAGGAAGACCTGAGTTCAAATCTGGCCTCAGACACTTGACACTTACTAGCTGTGTGACCCTGGGCAAGTCACTTAACCCCATTGCCTAGCCAAAAAAAAAAAGTTTAAAAAAAAGAGAGAGAGAGACTTAAGGTAGGGAGACCAATTAATAGTCTACAGCAATAATCTAGGCAAGAGGTGAGCTAGGTTTTCACACAGCCAGAACTAGGGTAGTGACTGTATGGGTGGAGAAAAGATGCCAAATGCAAGAAATGTGATAGGGGCACAATCAACAAAACTTGACAATTGAATGAATATGTGGTATGAGGGAGAGTAAAAAGTCAAGAATGACTGAGATAAAAAACTTGGTTCATTGGAAATATAATGATGCTCTCAATAGGGTTATTGAGGGCACTTCAGAAGTAATTCATGTTGTTTTTCTAAGCCTTAAATGACTATGCAAATGTCTTTATTTTTATTATACTTAATTCAATTCAAGAGCTTACAATAACCTCAGAAGAGTGGTGGGTTTGTGGGGAAAGATAATGAGTTCTGTTTTGTATGTGTCAAATTTGAGGTGGCTGTAATTCATCCAGTTTGAAATGTCTAATGGGCAAGTTGGTAATTCAGGATGGGAGTTCAGGAAGGATTCATTTGAATAAATGTGATAAGTGTCCATGGGAGCAGATGAAGTCACCAAATGACCAGAAGGTGTAGAGAGAGAAGAGGGCCTTAATGTACATCCTATGTTAGAGATTAGGACATGGATGATGAACTAGCAAAAGAGGCTGAGGGTTGGTCAGAGAGACCTAACAGCCTTCCAAAAGCCTAGAGGAAAGAGTATCTAGGAAGAGAGGGAAATGAAGAAAGATAGAAACTGAGAAAAGGTCATTGGATTGGGCAACTAAGAGATCATTGGTAACTTTAGAGAGAAGTCAGAAGTCAGATTGCAAAGGGGAGAAAAATGAGTGAGAGGATGGGAAGTAGAGGGAAGGAAACTCTTTCCAGGAGTTTTACTGAAAATGAGGCTAGATAGAGGATCATAGCTTGAGGGGATGGTAGGGCTAAGTGAGGGTGGTTCTTTTTGTTTTGTTTTGTTTTAAGAATGTGAAAGACTTTGGCATGGTCCTAGGCAGAAGGGAAGGAACCAATAGTTAGGAAGAGGTGGCATGGTCCTAGGCAGAAGGGAAGGAACCAATAGTTAGGAAGAGGCGGAAGATCAAAAAAGAGATGATTGGGTAGGAAGTCTTCCAGAGGACATGTGACAGGATGAGATCAAGGTTACCAGTTAACAATCATTTATTAAGCACTTACTATGTGCCAAGAACTAAACAAAGAAAGATAAAAACAGTCCCTGCTCTCAAAGAGCTTACATTCTGTTGGGAAGACAATAGAAACCATTTGGTAGATAAAGGATGTGTTGTAATGAGTTCAAATCCTGTCTCAGTTTCCTCAACTATAAAATGAGAATAATGATAGCACCTACTTACCAGAGTTGTTGTGAGGACCAAATGGGATAATCTATGTAAAATGCTTTGAAGCACTATGTAAATGTTAGGTGATGGTAGTAGTAGTAGTAGTAGTAGTAGCGGTAGTAGCAGCAGCACCCACTTAATATATTGATTGATTGATGGAAAGATGCAAAGGTGGAGGACAAGACATTAAAGATGAGAGAGAGAATGATTTACTGGTGCAGGTCCTATAATAAAAAATTGAGGAATGTGACCAAGAACACAGGAATTAACCATATTTAGAAGAAGAAATATGGAAGAAGAGAAATGGAGTGGATGATGATGCTGGAAAGTTTTAGGATGTAGAGGAGGGAAATTGAGGAGCCTTCTACCAAATGACCTCAGTGTTTTCAGAGGTTAAGTCTGAAAAGAAGCGTTACACCTGAAGTCAATCACAGCTAGGTAAATATAGGACTGAATCTGGAGCCAGGAAGACCTGAATTCAAATCCTACCTCAGACCCTAACTAGCTGCATCACCCTGAGTAAAGTCACCCAACCTTTCTCAGCCTGTTTCCTCATCTCTACAATGGGCATGATAATAACCTCACACAGTTGTTGCGAGGATCAAATGATCTTCACATTTGTGAAGCATTTTAAAGCACCATATTAACATTAACCATTAGCTATTATTTAATAGTAGCTAATAATAACTTACTGTGTGCCAGGCACTATGCTAGACTCTTGGGATTCAAATACAAAGAATGAAACGCTAGAAACTTTCAGTTTGTGATGGGGGACTGAGAGCCAGATCTGGGAACCATCCACATGGAAATAATAGTTAAACCTATGGGAGCTGATGAGGTTACCAAGAGAAAAAGTAGAGAAGAAGGGGGCCTATGATAGAACCTTGAGAAACACCCACAATTAGAGAGTGTGTTGTGGTTGATGAGCCAGTGAAAAAGATTGATGAGTGGTCATATGGGTAGGGAGTGAGCCGGGAGAGAGCAGTGTCACTATAGGAGAGAGGGAGCCAAGTGATAGGGAGATGCTAAAGGTTGAAGTGCGGGGCTAATGATTGAGGGGGCATATCTAATAGATTTCATGTGTAGTACAACATGTAGAGGTATGGCCTTGGCAAGAAGAGGGACCGCTTCTTTGTCAGAGACTGAAAGGAAAGAGGAGAGTGTAGGAGATGATGTCAAAGGGTTTTGAGATGGAAAAAAATCAGAGGAGGAGCTCACGTTGAATGGCCGCAATTTTTTTCAGTGAAATAAGAGGCAAGGTCTTCAGTTGAGAGATAGGAGGAGGAGCGGAAGGAGGAGGAGGTCATGAGGAGAAGAGAGAAGGTTTGAAATATCTTGTATGGGGAGTGAGGTAGGGAATCTATTAGGGAGTAACTGAAGGACTCCCTTGTTGCAGTAAGGGCACAATCAAGATTGGATAATATAAATTTGTAATATACTCAGTCAGCATGATTGTGAGATGTCCTTTAGCTTTGTTCAGTGGCTAGTGAGTAAAAGCAGAGGAGGCAGACAGTGGGAATAATACAAGCTGGGGTTAGGCGAGAAGAGACAATGATAAGAACAGGGGCAAGGGACTGAAGAGCAGAGGGCAGTGTAGAATTGAACTGGCTAACTACTGGGTTAAAGCTGGAGAGGGAGGAAAGTGAAGTCAGAATACCCATCACATGTGTTAAGAGTCACCAAGATTCCTGGATAGTTGAAAAATCAGGCTACAGTTTATTCACAGGCCTATAGGCCCATAGATTTAGAGCTAGAAGGAATTTTAGAGGTGATCCAGTACATTGTTATTGTCTCAAAGAGTACCAATGACATCAGGAGGGTGACATCTTGATTTTCAAGTGAATTGGATCTAAAGGAGGTGGAGCTGTGCAGTCATCAGCCTCACTCGCTCCTCCAGTGTCATCAGAGTCCAGTGGCAAGACATGTCAAAACAATTGGCAATCATTGAGTACAATCCCTTGATTTTATAGGTGAGGAAACTGAGACCCAGGGAAGTTAAATGACTTGTCTAAGATCACATAAGCAGTAAGTGGTGAAACTGGGATTTCAACCCAGGTCCTCTGTGTCCAAAGTCTATGCCCTTTCCGCTAGACCCTATTCATTTTACAGCTGCAGGATTCCTTTAAATGGCAAGCCTTCCTAGGACATTTAAACTAGGAATCAGTTGGCAAAAAAATGGATTTGGCTATACCTTTGTAGGAACACATCTGTTACATAAATTGAAGTGTCCCTGGCTAAATATCAACCCAGCTTGCTGGTAGCCATGTTTCTCCCTGAGAGTGGGACAGTGTCCAGACCTTCTTGCCAGGATTTTCTCTGGCACTAGAGCTGGGAGTTCCTTGCAAGCTAGAATAGAATAGAGTCTCCCTTCTTTTCTTCCTCCTTCTTTTCTCTCTCTTATCAGTGTATGCCTGAAAGCTCTATTCTCCCTTTTCTGTCTGCCTGAGACCCCAACCTCCAAAGCAAGGTCTCAAGGAAGCAGTCATTCTCTGAGACTGTCTCTTGTCCCTGGGGAATGATGTTTTACTAAAGTCCATGAGATAACAAGAAATATTAGAATGAAGTCAAAAGATTTAAAAAAGAAGAAAAAATAATATATCTACCATCCAAAACAATTGAGTTGGAAAACAAATTGAGAGATCACTTAAGAATCATCAGACTCAAAGAAAACTATGACCAAACAAAAACCTGGACATCAAATTTCAAGAAACCAAAAGAAACTCCAACACTGTACCAACTCCAATCCTGTATCTTTTCAGATTTCCCTGTGGCTCCTCCTCCCTCCCATACCTACTCCTAAGAACTTCAGCTTATCAAGCAGCATTCTGTATCTCACTCTGAGAAGCATCTATCCATGTACTCTCATTCTGCTTTCCAAAAGCTGTTGTTCTCTCGTCGGTATGCCTGGTTTCTTTAGGAGGCCCAAAGAGATGAAATGAATAATAATACAGAGAGTTAGGCAATGACAACAGAGGGGCAGGGAAAGGGTCTAGGTTAGAGGAGTAATGTTAGACATCTTTGAGCATGGATCTTCTTCCTTAAACTCTGGGATCCCCCAGTGTGCTCCCTCTGGAGCTTCAGGAGGTAGAACTGAGGGTTCTCCTATTTGAACTTTCTTGAGAAAACTAGCAGTGCCATTCATGGGTTGACCCAACAGAGTTTAGAAGTTGAGCCTCTAGGCCCAGTTCACATACTATAAGATTGAAAGGTAGGTCAATGGTTCCATGACCTTGATCTCAAGAGACTGAGGCAACAGACACACAAATATAAATAAGTTCATTGGATCATGGATTTAAAACTAGAAGGGATGTTAGAGGTCTTCTCTTTTAACCTTCTCTTTTTACAGATGCAGAAACAGAGGCACAGAAAGGTCAGGTGATTTGCTGTGGTCACATAGGTAATAATGAGCAAATCCAGGATTCAAACCCTTGGTACTATGACTCCAAATCTGTACCTTTTTTCACGAGTATAGGGTCTTCCTCCTCTGGCCATTCTGTTTCTACCTTAGGTTAGCACATAGAAGAGAGATTCTTAACCTTTTTGTGTCAAAAACTCCTTTGGCATTCTGGTTAAAACCATGGACCCCTTCTCAGAATAATGACTTTTACCTATGTTCATAATTAAAGGAGATGCTAAATTTCTATTAGACGTCAGTGAAAATAAAGATGTAATTTTTTCTAATCAAAGTTTGCAACCCCCCTGGAATCTGTCCATGGTTTCCTTGGGGTTCTATGGTTAAGAACCTCTTACATGGGAGTGCCCTCCTATTTGGCAGTAGTGACCAATTATAACTTCAGAAAACTTCTCTTCCCCTTTTTCCATCTTTCCAAACTCCCTTTTTTGGTCTCTTTCTCTGCTCTTTTTTTTGTCTCTCTATGACCTATGCTCAGGCTAAACTGAGGAATATGGGAGTGGGGCAGGAAGGGCAGGACCTTCATTCCTGCCCAATTTACACCAGCCCTGTTATTGTCTCACTTTCATGGCTACCAACCACAGTGAATTTTCCAGGTCAAAAATAACTTTCAAAGCCCCTGCTGTGGCTTTGTTGGGTGGGTTTGTTGCTATGGAATAACATGCCCCCAACTCTAGGAAGAGGAGGAGCTATGTCAAGCAGAAAGCTGAGGGTAGGGAAGGATGTGGCTTCTGGAGGTATATATCCAACACACTGCCCTACTGTACCCATGTACAAAGACAGGACAACACATTGAGTAACTTAGTTTACCCAAGGATGTACTTTTCTCGATTGCTCCTCCAGCATTTAATGGGGGTCTTTAGGCCCTTATGCCTCCCTGAAACCCACCTTCCCTTCTTAACCTAACCTAACTGGAGCCAGGACACACTCTCCAGACAGAAACTTGTGTTCTTTTGGCCTAGTGGAAAGGCAGGTTTAGGCTTCTTGGGGACGCCTGCAGTAGGGCTATGCAGAAGGTGTATTGAGTGGGAACTTTTGCTCAAGCCATGTCTTCTGATAATCCATCACTTAAGCAATGGCTGGAGTGGAGGTGGAGAATTGGAGGAATTTGTCATGAGGCCCAGTAATGCAGTTGTTCAGCAAGCTCTTTATGTCTGCTATCCCAGAGCCTTGTCAATCTATCCTAGATTCTCTATTTTGCTGGGGTAAATAAGTCAGAATAGGGATCGTGCAGAGGGTGGGCCAAGGTAGGGAGGAGGAATCAAAAGAACCATTGATGGAGTTTGTCAGAAGCTAGTGAAAACAAGCAAATGCTTGTGACATAGTAGAAATCACAGAATTTACTTACCTGACGGAAATCAGGCAGCAGGCTTCCAGTTAAGATGGCATCATAGAAATATAAGTGGAAGAAGCCCAGCTCTCTGGGCTTCTCTGACACATAACTAAAAATAGTCCCTAAAACACCAATGATGAAGAAATCTGAAAAGAAACAGAAGAAAGAAAGAAGAAAGTTTCTTTTTGAAAAGGAACAAAAACTCCTTCATCCAACTAAACTATACAAAAAGATGTCCAGAAGAACCTGGAAGTGGGTAGAGAAAATCAAAGTAAGGAAGCCATTATAAGCAAAACAAAGATAGGACAGAAGTGGGCAAAGCAGTCTCTCTAGGAAAACCAACATGAACTCTGGTAACTAGGCCAAAAACTAGAGAAAGCTGGGAAAGTAGAGAAGCTAGCATAAATTCCTACATATAGACATGAAGCTAAGAAGTATTCTGAACAGGGCTATTACAAGTCAGTGCCAGTTCTTTGGGCACCTGAAGCCAAATCTTGAACTTGACCTCTTAAAACATAAGTTGGAGATAGAACTAACCCCAACTTAGGTCACAGAGCAAGGGGAGAGGGCCTGGCTTGGTCATGTGCTTCTCACAGAACTACAGACTATAAGACCAACTCAGTACCTAGGCAACAATGCCAGGAGGGCTGGGCAGGAGTCCAGAGTGATCTCCAGCATCTAACTTGGCCCTGTAAATCTACAATGGAGTATAGAATTCAACTCTTGATTGAGGATCATGCAAAGTAAAGGAAAAAAAGAGACTAGTGGAAGACTGAACCTACAGGGAGCTACCAGGAAACTGGTAGAAGTCAGGGACTGAGACAGAAGGGTAGGGCTTAATACCAGCCACCCAATTCAGATTGGTAACGGCAGCAGCATCCCTACGACACAGTGGATTGAGCCAAATGAGGCCAACACATCCCCTCCAAAAGACCCCAACTTTAAGCAGAGCTTCAGAGGGGAAAAAAATGGCTTGGACTACAAGACTTAATAAAAGAATACAAGCAAGAGATAATAGATTAAATTAGAGTTCAAGGATTTTTTAAAAAATTAAAATGAGAACTGCTTAGTGCAGACAATGGAAAACTTTCCCCAAACAGTGGACTCCATGAAAAATAGAATGGAGCAAACAGAGCTCAACAACTCCATGAGACAACAAGAAATATTAGAATAAAGTCAAAAGATTTAAAAAAAAAAGAACATATAATATGTCTACTATCAAAAACAATCAACTTGGAAAACAAATTGAGAAATCATTTAAGAATCATCATATGCTAAAAAGAATACATTACCAAACAAAAGCTTGGACATCAAATTTCAAGAAACCAAAAAAGAGAACTGCCTCAGAACTAGAGGGCAAAAATAGCAAGAAAATATCAAGAAACTACTAATCAACACCCAAACTGAATACATCCAGGAATATCATAGCCAAAATCCAGACTTCCCAAATTAAAGAAAAAATATTGCAAGCAGCCAAGATGAAAAGATTCAGATACCAAGTACATAACAGATAGGGTTGTACAAGGCTTGATAACAACTCCATTTAAGGAGAGGATATCTTAGAATATAAAATCCCAAAAGCAAGAGTATACAATAATGGGAGCAGAAGATATCTCAAGACCTCATTCTTATCTGAGCCAGAAAAAGGATGGTTGAACATACACCCCCCACACACCCCACACCCACACACCAAATTTGGTGTAGAAATACATAATACTCCACATTGATATGGGTGGGGATGGGGAAAAAGGAGGGAAGTTAGAGGGAGAGTAGAATTGGAGAGGAATAATCATAAGCAAAATAAATTTGTTTTAGAGGATTGATTCTAAAAGAAGAATAAGAAGAGAGAAATTATAAGGACCAGGGATTGAGGTATAGGCTTAGTGAAGGGTGAAGGGACAGAGGACTAAGAATAGACTACTCTAATTGCAAATTATTAGTGTTTATCCTTCTCTTTGTTCTTTTTTTGTAAAGAGGGACTTGGAAGGGAAATAGGGAAAAAATAAGAGTATCTAATGGAGGCAAATACACAATTAACAGTCAAAACAGTGAATGTGAGTGGGATGAACTCATCTATAAAATTATGTTTTTCTACAAAGCAGTAATCATCAAATCAATTTGGTACTGGTTAAAAATAGAAGAGTCGATCAATGGAATGGATTAGGCACACAAGATTCAGAAACAATGGAACATAGTAACATAGTGTTATATAAACCCAAGGACTCCAATTACTGAGGTAAGGACTCACTATTTAACAAACAATACTGAGAAAATTAGAAAGCAATCTAGAAGAAATTAGGCTTAGATCCGTATCTCACACCATATACTAAATGAGTTCCAAATAGATATATATGACTTAGATCTGAAAGATTATATCATTAACAAATTAGAAGAGAATAGAAGGTGATATCTTTCACAACTATGGATAGTGGAGGAGTTCTTGAGCAAACAAGAGAGGATCTCAGTGGATAAAATGGACAATTTTGGTTACACAAAATTGAAAAATTTTTATATATTGTTGCTAGAGCTATAAATTGGTCCAAACATTCTGGAAAGCAATTTGGAACTCTACTTCAAAAATCACTAAAATAGATGTACTCATTGACGTAGAAATACCACTATGCTATGTATACTCCAAAAACTGAAGTAAATATACAAAATATAGAAACAAAATAGGTATGCATCATTTGGAGAATGGATAAGTTCTGATAGATGGATGTAATAAAATATTATTGAGCCATGAGAAATGAAAAAAGGGACCATTCCAAGAAACCTATGAAGATAAGATTTGAACTGATGCAGCAGAATGAGCTGAACCAGACCAACTATTTAAAACAGTGACCACAGCATTTTAAAGGAAAACAACTTAGAAAGACTTAAGGACTCTAATCAGTGCAATGACCGGTTTTGTTGATGTTGCTGTTCAGTTATTTCAGTTGCATCTGAACCCATTTGGGATTTTCTTGCCAAAGATGCTGAAGTGGTTTGTCATTTCCTTTTCCAACTCATTTTACATATGAGGAAACTGAGGCAAACAGGGTAAAGTGACTTGCCCAAGGTCAAACAGGTAGTAAGTATCTGAGGCCAGATTTGAACTCAGGAAGAGAAGTCTTCCTGACTCCAGGTCTGATGATCTATCCGCTGTGCCATCTAGCTGCCTACAATGACCAATCCAGACTCTAAAAGACTCGTGATGAATCATGTTTTCCACTTATTGGTGGAAGGATGATAGACTTAAAGGTCAGAATAAGACATACATTTCCAGACACTATCATTATGAATTTGTTTTGTTTGTCTATACTTTTGTTACCAGGGAAGGCTTTTATGTGATCGTGGGGGAAGGGTAAAATTGGTGCAGAGTTGAGTGAGGAGTAGTGATAGCAATGCCAGAAAGGAAAGAGAGGAAAGAAAAGAGCATCAGCCATTTAAAAAACACACGGAGGAGACCAGAGAGAGATTCAGAGTGGTTCACAGACAAACAGGGCAATGTTGGCATTAACCTGTTAAATTTAATTTATATTAAAAAGCTTTAAAATGTATGTAGTGGTTTTGTGGTTTCATGTACAATCCTCATTCTCTGGCTACCTTTGTGTATGGGAAGTTTAAGCTTCTTGCTGATGGTGTTCTAATCCATAATAAAATAAGTTCATTTTTAAGATAAATAAAAGTATGCCACAAAGAAAGAGAATGCAGACAGCAGACTTAAAAGAAATTGAGTAGACAACCTTTCTTCTATTCTATTTCTAACTTGTCTTCATTTTCAGAGGGCTCTGCCTCTAGACTGGAGCTGCTGCAAATGAAGACTTGGCACTCCCTTAGCTTAGTGAGAAGAGGAGATCAGGAAAGGGAAATGGGACAGAGAGAAAGTTTATACACATTTTTCAACCAAGGAGAATTTCTATTCACAAACCATTTGTAAAAACTGTTAAGGATTCTGAATAAAGGTTTTTGATAGCAGGTTTGGGTTAGGGGCCATTTAAACAATTTACTACAGTAGGACTATGGTGTGACCTGTTGGTTTGGATTTTCTGTGTTGTTTTGTGTGAGATTGCCATGATGTGGTGACAAGACCTATGGACCTGAATTTGAATTCTGGCTTTGCTATTATCCAAATTGCCTAAACTGGGGACTTAGTTTCCTCTTCTGTCAAATGATAGGGTTGGAGTAGATCAAGGATTCTTAACCTGGGATCCATGGATTTTTAAAAATATTTTATATTAATTTGATAATTATTTCAGTATAATTGATTTCCTTTGTATTCTTACATATTTTGTTTTATGCATTTAAAAACATTATTCTGATATGGGACTCCATAGGCATTACCAAACTGCCAAAAGGGTTGATCTTTAAAGGTTATGAACCCTTGGGGTAGATGATCTCTAAGATTCCTTCCAGCTCTGCATCCTTACATGCTCAGAAGGCCTTGCCCATGTGTAAGGGCTGACTTACTGATCCCACTTGCCCAGGCCTGCCCTGGACTACACAACTCTCAGTAGCTAGCCTAGCCTGCCTGTAAAACTCTGCTTTTATGTGACATTTAACAAAAGCATAAAAATTAAGTACCAAACTACTCCCCTGAAGCCACATTTTACACTTTCACAAATGTTTTCTGAGGTTAGCTGTGAGCCAGGGATATTAGAGTGGGTATGGGAAACTGAGGGAAATTTTGGTTTCTAGTACTAAGGGAGAGAGAAGGAAGCCTCCCTTTGTGTTATTTTTCTTGTTTATTCTCTGTCTCCATGTCTCTTTATGTCTTTGTCTATCTCCCTCTGTCTCCTTCTCTCTCTTCCTCCTCACCCTCCCTTTTGGTGATATTTTCCACCTGGCCTATGTACCTGCTTCTGCTTGCTCCTTTGAAGTAAGGCACTTTGGTGGGGAATTTTGGCCCAGGACAAGAGTGAGGTGGCCATAAAGTTCTCTCTGTCTGTCTCTGGTGTGTCAAATAAAGCCAAGTTAGGCAGCATCTCCCCCTGCCTAACGGTAACAAACCCAACTGTGAAGGATGTTGTATAACAACTTCAAGTTTGGACCTAAAATGACATTTTTTGAGGCAGAGATTATGTCTGGGAAAGAAGGAAGGAAAGAAGGAAGGGAGGGAGGGAGGGAGGAAGAGAGGGAAGGAGGGAGGGAGAAAGGAAAGGAGAAAAAGAAGGAAAGGAGGAAGGGAGGGAGAAAGGAAAGGAGTAAAAGAAGGAAGGAAAAGAGGGAAGGAAGGAAGAAGGTAGAAGGAAGGAGGGAAAGGAGAGAAAGAAAGGGAGAGAAGAAGGGAAGCTCTACCTCAGGCACTTATTGACTAGATGTATGACCTCAGGGCAAGTCATATCCTTTCTTGTTCAGTTTTTTCATCTATAGAATAGAGATAAACCACCTATACCTAGTTTTATAAGGTTGTTTTGATGTTAAAGTGAGATAACAGATGTGAAAATACTTTTAAAAGTTTAAGGCATTATGCAAATTATTAGCTGTTATTTGTGTTACCATCAGTGATGTTGCCTTGGAATAGGCGCCTGGCATTCCTCTCCATCTCTCCGTCTGGGCACCAACATTGTTCATATCAGGTATATTCTATAATGGCACTTACTTCATTCTCAGGGAGTTAATTTCTCTACCATATGCTTAACAATGATGAGGAACGTTCTTTTAGCAATTTCATCAAGAGAACCTGGTCATGAATTCATCATCAGGAAGGTCTTTCCCATGCCTGACCTGCATCATTCTTGCTGTGGCAATAGCATTTGCTTAGTGAAACTCAAAAACAATGAGGTCACCTCTGTTCCCATATTTAGGGCTGGGGACTGTGCTGATACTGAGGTTCCCTGCTTTTAGGTTGTTGGGAAAGGACAGATGATTAGAGAAAGAGAGGGGTCCCAGCCTAGGAGAAAGAAGGGCTTTGTTTCTGGAGCCTGGGCTGGACAGGCTATTGATGGCACAGCTACAGTAGGCCAAGTCTAGCTTTTAGCGTTCTGCCTTAGCCTCTAGGGAGCCTGTGTGATAAAATAGAAGAAAGCCTGGTGGATTTGAATCCACTTAGTACCTGTGTGACCTGGGGCAAATGAATTTACCTCTATGAGCTTCAGTTTCTTCATCTATAAATAAGGTGGACTGAGATGACCTCTAAAGTTCCTTCCTGGTAAAAGTCTAGGATTCATTGATCACTGTCTCTGTAGAGTTTCCAAGTCTATGATCTTCTCCAAAGCATTTATGAGAACTGCTATCAAATGAGTGAAAAGGGGAAAAGGTAGGGAGGGCCCTGGGGCTCTGGACAATCAAGAATCCTTGTGCCTTCTGTCAAAATAGGTGGGTCCTCTTCTAGCAAAGAGAGAAGTTCTCCAGTGGGGCAGTGCCTACAAGATATCTCATCCAGGTTTTAGCCAGACCTGGCCTTTCTGAAGCTTGCAAGAGAGGGAAAATAAAGGGAAATTATCCACCAATTGTATTTCTAACAAATTTTCCTCATTAACTTCCTTTATAAAATTAAAGATGTGTGCCTACAGGAAACAAATTTGGCCACCATGTATAAAAAAAATGGTGCTTTTAAAATGACATGCTAAAAGGAGCAATGATGATTTTGCAATTAAACGTGAATTGGGTTTTTATTGTTTAGTCACTTTTCAGTCATGTCCAACTCTTCATGATTCTGTTTGAAGTCTTCTTGGTAAAGATACTGGAGTACTTTGCCATTTCCTTCTCCAGCTCATTTTACAAATGAGGAAATTGAGGCAAACAGGGTTGTGACTTGCCCAGGGTCACAGTGCTAGTAAATGTCTAAGGCCAGATTTGAACTCAAGATGAGTCTTCTTGACTCCAGGCCTGGCATGTTATCTACTACTATGACACCACCTAGCTGCCCTGTGAATGGGATAGCAACTAGATACTTAATTTCAGTGGTATAGGGAACTCTCTCAACAACAGACCTGCATAGCTTGGCAGTAGGTAGGGACCAAAATTAAAACAGGCTAACCTTCTTCGGTCCGCAGATAGGTTTTTAGTGGCTCACTTTCCCAGTAAAAGTAACTAGAGACAGACTGACGATGGTTGGTTGCTGTGGGTCATGTGACAAATAGGAGAGAATGTGCAATGGCAACCCACCCACCAAGTTCCATGATGGGCACAAGTGGAAGGTGAGTTAAGCGTGGCATGGACAAAGCTATTGTTACATCTTTGCTTTCTTCTACATTCTCTACATTTTTCATGGCCACCCAAAATCCTTTGGTGGGGCATATGTTGTACAGGTCTACTCTACAAAAACAAGTCAGCACCTTCTCTCCAATTTATAGTTTTAGAGTTGCTTGAGGCATTGAGGAGTTAAGTACTTTGCCCAGGATCACACAGCAAGTATGCTTGTATGTGTAGCACTGAAAGTCAGGTCTTTCTGGATGTAAGGTCAGACCTCTACCCATCAAGCCATGTTTTCTCTCAAAGCATAAATGATGTTATTAAAATATATTGTAATATATTATTTTATGCGTATATAAATGTACAAATATATATGTAAGAGGCAGCTAGGTGGCACAGTGGCTGGGAATCAGGAAGATTCATCTTCCTGAATTCAAATATGACTTCAGGCACTTACTAGCTGTGTGACCCTGGGCAAGTCACTTCACCCTGTTGGCCTGTTTCCTTATTTGCAAAATGAGCTAGAGAAGCAAACAGCAAATCACTCCAGTATCTTTGCCAAGAAAACCCCAAATGGGGTCCCAAAGAATCAGACAAGGTCGAAAAAATGACTGAACTGAAAAATCTGAAATCATCCTGTGGAGTTGCCTGATTGCTTAAATGCAATCAGCAGAGAGGGTACATGAGCTGCTCTCTCTAATACAAGGAAGTTTTATCTTATAAAAGCCCTGGGACAACTTGTAGGTACTGATGCAGAGTGCAGTGAGCAGAACCAGGAGAACAAGGTACACAGTGACCACAACCAGAGAGTGAGCCACCAGGAAACCTGCCTGTATTCAAGGCCCACTTCTGACTGTCCCGGCTGTGTGCCCTGGACACTTCTCAGTTCTCCAAGAAACTCTCTAGGACTGTAAATTGCAGAGAAAGGGTCAGTGATCCGCATTGGTAGAGTTTCCTCACTGAGGACTTTGATATACCATTGAAGGCACATTCACTATCCTTATCCCTATCTTTTAAAAGAAATTTAAACAGCTTAAATAGGAAAAGTCTTGCTGATATCTCTGAAGTATTTCCGTATTTGATCAAATTGGTTAAATTTGAAATGTGAATACTTTAGAAAGTGTTTGCTCTATTGAGAAAAGACCTCTTGAATGTTTTTTTGTTATTGACCCCCTTGGGTAAGCCTATGGACCCCTTCTCAGAATAATGTTTGTAAATACATAAAATATAACCAGAGGAGTGCAAAATAATAAAGATGTATTTTTTTCCCATTCACATTCATAGATCTCTTAAAGTCTATAACATGGACTCCTGGTTAAGGATTTCTACTAAGAACCTGGCTCTCTATGAGCAAAAATCAAGGCGTGCCTCTCACATGTGTCAGGTGTTATTAAAAAGAAACCAATCTCCTAACTTATCATTTCCCAAGTGTAACTTCCTCAGAGTAGCTTTCTTCTACAGCTGGCCCCTAGAGCCAGAACCGGAGTCAAACAGTAAGTAATCCAGTCTCTTCCAAAAGCCCTGGGATTTTCCTGATGCTCCTTGGGGCCATCTCCCTAAGAGGGCTGTCTCCCTTGCTTCCCCCATAATGAGAGGGTGAACTCATCCCCTGTCTTCCTCTGGTCTCCTTGTAGGGGCCCTCTTTATGTGATCTGGTGCTTTAATATTCCATATCTCCTCAGATGTTTGGAGTCTGCAGCATTTTCACTGCTGTGTTTGCTTTTTATTAAAGAGAAGGGATCTCCTGCACAGAATATTAAGCGGCCCGGGCAGCTTTGAGAACTAGTGCTGTTAATCCAGCGACAGCTGCTGCTTATTCCATCTTGGTGACTGGCAGCTCTGCTTCAACCTGTCCCACCCCCACCCCCACCCCCACAGCCCAGCCCTGGTCCTCTGGGACTGAAGAATACAAGAAAGGAGGCTCATTTATTCAAATTCCCTTCAGCCAGCCGGCTTCATTCTGGAATCCTAAAAGCAATTTAAAGTACCTTAGAGACCATGTAGGCCAGCCTTCTCATTTTGGGGGGGGGGGTGAGGCAATTGGGGTTAAGTGATTTGCCCAAGGTCACACAGCTAGTATATGTCAAGTGTTTGGTCTGAGGCCAGATTTGAACTCAGGTCCTCCTGACTTCAGGGCTGGTGCTCTATTCACTGCACCACCTAGCTGCCCTGAGCCCTCTCATTTTCAATGAAGCACTGGGGCCCATGGTCACACAACTACTTTGTAGAAAAGCCAAGACTCTAAGTATGACCTTGGGCAATTCACTTAAGGGGTGTAAACAACTGGATTATCTCCAAAGTCCATCCCAGTGCTATCTTAATGTGGACCCACCAAGCCAGTCTTGATGGTCCCTCAGTTACCCCCTGAACATGCCATGATCATTTCTGCCTTGGCTTCTCTACTTGAAGTGTTTTCTCTCTATTCTGCCCATCCAAACCCTATTATCTTTCAAAGTCAAACTCAAAACTCACTTCTTTCATGAAACCTTCCCTGACTAGTCTCAGACCCTAATAATCTTTCCTGTCTCTGAGCAAAAACAGAAGCAGTTTTATAACTCTTTGGGCATAATTCAATACTGTTCTCCAAAATGGTTGGAGCAGTTCACAATTCCACCAACGATGAATTAGTATCACAATTTTTCCACATCCCCTTCAATGTTTTTCCTTTCCCCTTCAATCATTTTAACCAATATGATAGATATAAACTATCTTAAGGTTGTTATAATTTGCATTTCTCTGGTCAATAATGATTTAGAGCTGACCTTCAAGGAGCTTATATTCTAGTGGACAAGATAACTTAGATAAATCAGAACATGCAAGATAAATACAGTAGAGGGAAGATAACCTTAGATGGGATAGTATTAGCAGCTGAAGGACCAGGAAAAGCCTCCAGGTGGAGTTGACATACCACAAAAGAAATATCTATGAGCCCTGTCTACTCACTTGACATGTTGTTCCAAGATGTAATGAGTTCATAGGTTAATAGATTTAAAACTGGTTCATCTTAGAATCCAACCTCCTCATTTTACATTTAAGGAAACTGAGATCCAGAGATTTTAAGTGATTTGCCTAAGGTCAACCCTTAGGTCTTATGCTTCCAAATTCAGCTCTTTCCACTGAGTCATGTATACCTGTATATACATTTATAATATGAGATATGGTATCATGTATTCCCAACTAGATTGTGTTGAATAGGATTTTGAACTTCTACTTCTTTTGAAAAACTCCCTCTACTCCCCCAAAAGGATGTAAGCTTCTTAAAGGCCAAGACTGGTTCATTTTGAATCTGTATCTCTAGCACCTACCTGGTACATAGTAGATGTTTAGTAAATGTTGGATGAATGGGTGGATGCGTCCCCAGCATCCTGAGCACAGAGTTGACATGTAAGGCTAGTTTACTAACTGACTAAGGCTAAGGATAACATAGGGATGTCAGAGTGGCAAGAGCAGGGCACAATTCACATTTCCTTCTTGCTCCCCATACCAGTTTATTTATTGAGTCCATAAATAGAGATCTCCAGATCTCAATGGAGTGAGAGGATACAGAAAAAGGAGAACACAAAAGCCCTGCCCTTTGGTCAGCCCAGTAGTCATCTGGGCTACCAGAACATAACTCTGAGAGTGCCCTAACAATGCTGACTTCAGACAGCATGTAGTAGAGCCAGATGTATGGTGACTTCGGTGGGGTTAACTAGGGGAGACTTCTTGGAGGACAGTGAATTTTGAGCCAGGATTTGAAGGCCTTGCCATCCGTCAATAGGGGGAAGGGGAGAGGAAGGGCATTCAAGGAACAGGGAATGCCAAGAAGGTAGGCTTTCCAGCTTGATTAGAGCAGATCAGCTGTGATAATGAGATGTGAGGGGCAAAGAAGCATAGTTATAAAGGACTCAGGTCATTTTTATAAGTTCCCCAACACTCGAGGCAGGCTCAGATTCCAGGGAATTAAGAACCAAAGCTACAGGTTTGTTGTGTAGGAGGAATGGGAGGCATAGGGAGTGATTTATTGGAAGTAAACAGAGCCAGGACAAGGCATTTCTGTATCCTAGACAAATTTAGAATATTATACTTGTGACTGTCTACCTGAAGCTTTGAATTAATAAATTAATGACAAAGCATTTTTTCATAATAGCTACCTTTTATATAACCTTTTAGGGTTTGCAAAGTGATTTATAGATATTTTATTCTCACAGTCACACCTGGGAAATAGGTGCTATTACTATTATCCCCATTTTTTTGTTATTCATTCATTTTTCAATTGTGTCCAACTCTTCCTGACACCATTTGGGGTCTTCTTGGCAAAGATACTGGAGTGATTTGCCATTTTCTTTTCCAGCTCATTCTACAGATGAGGAAACTGAGGCAAAAAGGGTTAAGTGACTTGTCCAAAGTCACTTAAGTGTCTAGGGCCAGATTGAATTGTAGATGGTGGCTGTGGGTTAATAGAAGGAATAGATTGATGGACCCCCCTTCCCATCACTCCCTTCCCCCATTTAGTAGCACTGGCAGAATAGATTTGATCATGATTCCAGAATTAGAGGAAGTGAGGAGAAAAGAGTTTGGTGGCAGCAAGGAAGTTGGAGAGGCTCTGGAGAAGATGGCTTAATAATGAAACATGGCAGCCAGAAGTAGTGGCAGGACAGAGGCTGGTACCACTCAGGACAATGGGGCCATGAGGGTAGAAATTCTTGTAGGACATGCTGTGGTGTGGATGGCTGTAGAGGAACTAGACAGAGAATAAGAAGGGAAACTGAGCTTTCTATGACTTCAATCAATTAAGCAACAAGAAATAAACATTTATTTTTTTAAAAATATAATTACATGTGTTTTATTTTTTAGCATTCATTTAAAAAAATTTTAGTGCCATAATTCCCTCCCTCTACATTCTCCTGCATCCATTGAGACGGCAAGCAATGTGTTACCCACTATACATGAAAAGTCATGCAAAACATTTCCATATTAGCCATGCAACAGGCATTTATTAATCACTATTTGCTGGGCACTATGCCCCACAAGCACTATATGTGTGTATTTATGTATATATGTATGTATATATACACATAAAAGTATATTTGTGTGTATATATATGTATGTTTGTACACATATACATATGAAGATACAAAGAAAAAACAAAAATAGTCTGTGCCCTTAAAAAGTTCACATTCTAATGGGGGAGGCGAGAGACAACATGTATAAATCAGTACATACAAAGTAAATACAGAGAGGAAAGACGATAACCATAGTAGGATTGTTGGCACTAGCAATTTAGGGGTATCAAGGAAGGCCTCCAGGAGGAGGTGATGACATAAATAAATATCTGTAAGCACTATGGAGTAGGATTTGCTACCATTAAAAATATGCGCTCTTACACAAAATGTGTGTGTGTGTGTGTGTGTGACAGTGAATAAAGTACTGGATTTAGGCTGGATTTTTGGCTGGATTCAGGAAGGCCTGGGTTCAAATTCCTACTGACACCTTCTTAGCAATGTGACCAGGTCATTTAACCCTTCTGAAGCCCAGACAACTCTCTGAAGATCTATCTACTAAATTACAGACAAATTGAAATCAGCTCTGTGGAAGGGATTCTTACACCTTTGAAATCACAGATACTTGCTTGACGTGTTGAGGTAATATCAAAAAGTGTCGTTTCTCCTGCACATACCCGTTGTTGTACCGTAGGTGGTTGTCTTCTATCTTGTCTTTGCAAGGCTGAGAGTAAGGGCTCCTGAATTTAGAGATCTCCTAGGGGAGCGGGGGCTGGGGATGGGGGGGAGAGTGCCCTGTTATAGTTCAGGGTAAATGAAGCAAGAACATGGAACTTTGGAAGGAAGCTGGTGGTGAGCATTCCTGAGTGATGATGGGATTTCATGGTAGACTGGAAAGATTCAGTGATACTTAGGCACAGTTAGCTTATCATTATCCACTTTGAGGATTATCTATGTCCTACTTTATGTGTTGTTCCAGCTAGGTTCCATCAGCTAGGAAGAAGTCAGAGCTGAGGGCTGGGGGTTGGGGTGTCTCTGAGGGAGTATGATTTTGACTTTATTCCAAAGTAAAGGAGCTTTGAATTTGGGGATTACCTGCTGCTGTGAATTATCTGTGCTTAAAAACCCCTTCATTATTGAAGTGAATGGAGGTAACAGTATCGCATCCCCAGGACTGATTGCCCTAATGGCCGTGGAGAGAATTGGTCTATGTGGGAGGCTGGATGATTCCCCTGCCCCTGACTTGAATGCGGGCGTATTAGTGGGTATTTTCCTGGAGTCAGGTGGCTGACTTACCTCAGCACTTAAGGCCTGTGAGTCTGCCATGTGTCTCCTAATACATGTATGTTCTGGTCTGTGTGCCTCTTCCCAGTCCCCCTACCTGCTCTGATTGCAAATATGTGCCAGGTCTCCTCCAAGCTGCCATAACACCAGGCAATTATATCTCAAACATGTTGCACAAATGAATAATAAAAACAAAGGAAAATTACTCTCTTTATTGAAACTCATTTTATGAATAAAACAATTATTCTGGTAATTGAAAAAATGTGTCATTAAATTAAATGCTGTGGTTCCTATTAAAATTTTAGTGCGTTTTTGCTGCTGCTGGCTAGAGACTGGTAATTATAGTCGAGAGTTTCGCTTTCTCTTTATTGTTTTTTAATCTCTCTGTGCCACAGCTCACCAACGATATTTTATATCAGAGAGATTTAAAACTGTGCTCTAGACGTGGGAGGGGAGAGCTGGCAGGGGGTGAGGAGAAGGGGGAAGGAGGAAATGGGGAACTGCAACAACATCTGCCTGTGACATTTGGTTGACTGTCACCCTGCTGGCCGACAGAGTTTGGTTCCTTGGCTCATCCATCAAGCTGGTAGCAGCCAATCAGAAGCCTCAGAATCCTGTGCCCTTCCCATCCTCATCCCCTTGTCTCTGACCCATCCTCCATTTGAAAGTGGTGGGAGAAGAGAGCTTAGATTTTTGTCTCCATTCTAGCTTTGATGGTGGGAAAAGGGTATCTTGGCATCAACCAACTCTTGAAAACTCTGCCTTGGGAAATAAAGCAACACAATACAGTTTCTGCCCTCATGAAGCTTCTTGCCTGGTAGGAGGAACCACAGTAAGCGTGAACTACAGAAGATGAAGCCAGGAGGAAAACAGGCCAACCCTTGACACCAAAGGGAGCATGATTAGAGATTCTGAAAGATTTACTGAGTTTTGGGAGGGCGAGACATTAGTGATTTTTTACAGGGTGAGAGGAGTCATAACAGATACCTCCTTGGTCCAGATTAGATCAGGTCACCTACAACTACATTCAAATGGGATGTTACTTGTAAAGCACTTAGCACAGTTCCTGGAATACAGTAGATACTTAATAAATACTTATTTTCTTTGCCTTTCCTCTCTACAACCTGGAGTCTATGCTACAGACCAGATGATGTGACCTCTGAATGCCTCTTCCAGACCAGAGACTTCTCTGGATGTTATTAATTGATAATAACAACTAGCATTTTTAAAGTGGTTTACAAAATGTTATCTCACAACAACTCTGTGAGGTAGGTGCTATTATTGGCCCCATTTTTACAGATGAGGGAACTGAGGCTGAGAGAGGTTAAGTGACTTGCCTGGGGTCACACAACCATTAAGTATTTGAGGCAGGATTCAAACTCAGGTCTTCCTGAATCCAAGGCCAATGCCTTATCTACTATATTCCATAGCTGCCGACAAGGGAACCATATATCAATTACTAGTAATATAATATCATATAGTGCCACTCATTAGGTGTTCAATGATGCCCAGCAATTGGGAAGGTATGGAAACGTGGAGTAATTCTTAGTCGAAGGCTTGGGTGGTTTTTGCAGTGGTGCCACAGACCTGGCCCCACTTCATTAACCTTTCAGAGGAGGAAGCAGAGACCTTAGAAGTCATCTAGTCCAACTCCCTTATTTCACAGTTGAGGAAACTGAGGCCCAGGGAAGTAAAGTGCCTAGAGTCACACTGTGAGTCAATGTCAGAATCAGACCCAGAACCAAAGTCTTCTGGCTCCTGCCCAGTACTCCATTGCCTCCCCTGTTATTTGCAAAACATCCTTCCCTTTGGCTAATTTATATTCTGAGGGTCTCTCCCAAGAGACAAAACTTTGCTGTAGTTCTCTCCCTCTCTTCCCTTCTCTCCAGACATTTCTCTGTCCAGCTTCGAGACTGTCCCCCTCCCTGCTGGACACTGCTTTTGTTCAGCTGGGACTGCCAGTTACAGAGTTAGCTCAGCTTCATGCCTCCTTTCCACTTTAAACAAGTAGCTTGGTCATGTCCAGCTCATTCTAATTATCTTTTTTTATGATGAGCCATCCAGATAGGGTTGGTTTTTCATTCTGCCATAATTGAGCTATTTCTTCACCAGGGCAAGAGGTTAAAGAAGGGGGGAACCCATTTTCTCTCCCTGGAGAACTGACACTTAGCAGAGAAAATTAACCACCATTAACCCTGAGGTTGTGTGGGCTCAGAGTTCACTAGGGACAAGTCAATGGCTCCATGTCCCCTTATATCCCCAGTTCCTTTCTCTAGGACCATAGACAGGGCTATGTAGAATGAATCAGAGCCCTGCCAGTCCTATTCCCAGGCTGGGGCAGCCTATTCTGTGACCCAGAAAGGACCATTAGGCCTTAGGAAAAAAGAAGCAAGAGTCTGCTTATGGATGGATGGAGGTAGGGAGGTGCAAGGTGTAGCATATGTACTCCAGTGGAAATGTAGGTATAGGATATAAAGTCAGAGGAGATCAGAGGACCTGGGTTCAAACGTGAGCTTTTTTACCTCTCACCAATGGAACTTTGGGGAAATTATTTAACCCCTCTGGACCTCAGTTACTCATCTGTAAAATGAGTGGGTTAGATAGTCGATGATTCTCCTACAGGTTATATACAAGCCAACATCAGAGGTTTCAGAGTTATTTCAATCAGCACCAGATAACAAGAGTACTTGATTTTCAGTCAGGAGACAGGGTTCAAGTTCTGAAGGTTCCACCATTACTTTGACCTTGGGTAAACTCATTGGGCTTGTTTCCTCATCCATAAAATGAGAATGATTCTGCTTACCTTATCTACTTCAGAGGGCTATCATGAAGACTGAATTTCAAAACATATATATCATGCTCTGTAGCCATGAATTGCTGCATAAATCAATTATTGAACAATTATTATTTTGTTATTGGTAGGACTTGAGGTTGATTTTCCTTAAATGAAGTCCTGATTATATCACTCCCCTACTCAATCAACTCCAGTGGCTCCCTATTGCTCTTTAGGATCAAATTAGAGACTTCTATGTTTGGCTTTTGAAGCCCTTTACAACCTGGCCCCAATCTACCTTTGAAGCCTCATTATAGATTACACCCCTTCCGGCAGTCTAGACAAACTGGCATTCTTCCTTAGGTATAGTCACTCCATTTCTAGCCTTTGCACTGGCTTCCACCCATGCCTGGAATGCGTTCCCCACCCACATCCACCTAGTAAAATCTCTTGCTTACCACACGTCTTAGCTCAAGCATTATATTCTATGTGAAGCCTTTTCCCCAAACTGCTGATGCCTTCCCTCCCTCAAATTCTTTATATTTATTTTGTATCTATTCTGCATATTCTTATGTATGTACATATTGTCTCCCCTGATCAAATGTAAGCTCTGTGAGATCTGAGATTATAACATTTTTGCTATTGTATCCCCAAGACCGAACACTGGGTTTGGCATTGTAGTAAGCACTTAATACATGCTTATTGGTTGACTGATTAGGGGGAATGGCATAGTCTCAGACTGGAAAAGAGGGACTCTAATGGAAGACTTTTAGTGGTGCAGAGGAGAGAGCACCACACCTAAAGTTAGAAAGACTCATCTTCCTGAGTTCAAATCTGGCCTCAGACACTTACTGGCTGTGTGACTCTGGGCAAGTCACTTAATCTTGTTTGCCTCAGTTTCCTCTTCTATAAAATGAGTTGGAGAAGGAAATGGCAAACCACTCCAGTATCTTTGCCAAGAAAATCTCAAATGAACTTAAACGACCAAAAAATAATAAAAGTGGAAGCCTTCACAAGAGAAGAGAAAAATTATTGTACTAGACCAGACTATAAGACCTCTGAAGCTAGAGACCATTTCTTATTCACTGTTGTGTACCCCACAATAATTAATTCAGTGCATGGCAAATAATAAGAGAGTAACAATAAATATTTGTTGAACAAATAAGTGAATGACTAAGACTTCTAACTCCTTTCAGAGCACTTGCTAAGTCCCCGTGCTAGGCTAGCTGGGTGGCAGAATGGGTAAGACTTCAGGGAGACCCAAATTCAATTGTGGCCTCTGACGTGTAATAGCTGTGTGACCTTGGGCAAATCATTTAACTTCTCTCTGTCTCAGTTTGCTCATCTGTAAAATGGGCTTAAAAATAGCACCTACCTCACAGGGCTGTTTTGAGGATCAAATGAGACAATATTTGTATAGCACTTAGCACATTCATGGTTCCCCTCCTCCCCCTCCTTCCCTGTATTAAAATCAATTGTATCAATCAAAGTAAACCAATCCAGTTGCTGTCTTCTAGGTGCTTGTGGTCCAAGACAGCCCTTATAGTGCAAGAATAGAACAAGTAATACTTATAATACCACTAATTATTCTCATTTACGTATTGAGAGGTTGAATTGTATGGTAGACAGATAGCTGGCCTTGTTGTCAAGAAAACTGAGGTTCAAGTCCTATTCTCTATTAGGCACTAACTTTGTGACCCCAGGCAAATCACTTCAACCTTTCCACCCCTGCATCCCAGGGAACTCTTTAAGATAGAGTTGCAGATCTGATTCCATTGAGAGAGTTCCCAGCATTTATGAACTCTTGGATCTGTCTGGCTCCTCAACACCAAGATCAACTGTATAGTGTTTAGCATATTAATTTTACTCCAGTAGCCCTATGAGGTAAGCAGTTCAAGTGTAACTAAATTAATTTTAAAGAAGAGGAAACTGAGGATCAATGTGATTGTGACTTGCCTAAAGTCACACAGGAAATGAGGAGTACAATTTGAAACCAGGTCCTTTGACTAGGAGCCAAACCTCTTTCCGGATAGGTGGGACTAAGAGGGATTCCAGGGATTCCATACATGATGGTGGTGGGTGATCAGAGTTATTCAGCCCTACTGTTTGCTCTACGCTCTATTAATGACTCATTGTCTAGATGGGTTTCCTCATTTAAATTATCTCTAGCAGCTCTGGGAAATTATAGCAGAACAGTCTATAACTCTCTATTTTTAGCTTTGAACCCCCAGCCAGAGAAAGAGCTCTGGCAAAACACTTCAGTGTCAGATTTATTTCTTTCTTAAATCTATTTCCTCCTCTTCTCCGTGGGTGCTCCCCCTCAACTGCCTCTTCCCAACCCGAAATCCTAATAAGTACACCCAGACTAGCAAATGCCTGTGGTTCACGTTGTTTTTAAAGACAGAGTAAATGTTTAAAACAAAGAAAGGTAAATAGACTTTTCACATGCCCAGAGGAAAAGGCTTCAGGCTCCCATGAGAGATCTCAAAGGGGAGAAACAGAGATACAGAATTACCACTTTGGGATCTGCGCATCATGGAGAAGAAGGTTGAGTTTCAGCAACATAGCATCTGTCCTAACTCTCTTGTTCCTGATTGGCCCCCACAGCCTCTTTCTTAGAGTCCTGGCCCTGCTTCATGTGGTGGCTGCCTCTTTTGCTTCATGCAGCTTCCAGAGTCTCTCATCATTTCAGAGTTCTTCAACTCTGGGTGCTTTCTAAATGCCTCCTTGGGAGCTGAATGCCTTCTAGAGTATGACTTCTTTCTGGACTGACTCAAATTGTTCTACTGTCTTTTAAAGGTCACTCTGGAGAGTGGCTAATCATTGTTCATCCAATGACACGCCCCCTGTTGTAATTCACTCTAGGGAGTTGTTCTTAACTCATAAAGGGATCAGCTACCATGATGACATTTTTATGGTTAGTTTAACACTTCTTATCAAACCTTTTTTTGGTGATTAGGTCCTCATTATTCAAAAACCAACTTTCTTTTCACATATAAGCAGAATGGGATTCTGGGGAGATCACCACCTGTTTTCATCTTAGTCAAGGAAGCCTGCCTGGGGGAAATGGGATATCAGGAGCTGCCAACTTTCTCCCTATCCCCTTACCATCATTGACAGCTGTGTCCCATGAACTCTCTCAACTCCTGACCCTGTCACTTTAGAGATTCCCAGAGAATGAAGACACATTGCTGGGTTTTATTTTTTCTCCTTCAAGAACTTATTCCTTTATCAGACAGTGGCAGCACCAGGGACTGTGTTCCTGGTGCCTGCTTGCCTCTGCTAACAAAGAGAAGGCCGATTCCCTCAGCAGTGGCTGGAGTCCTTCATGTGTCTCTTTAGGGTCATTATTGAAACCTACAGGTGATGAGCTAGAGAGAGTTGTCTGCCGCTGCTGATAACAGCTCACTGGCTACTTAAGCCCATAATTGAGGCCAAGAGGAGGCAACATAGATGCTTAAGAAGTAGATGGTGGGCCCAGTCCCTCAAAGGGGAGGGGGCTAGAGAGATGAAGATTAGGGCCTCTGGGCCTTCATATTTTAGGACTGGTTAGAAGGTGTGACTCCTTCCCTCTCCAGACTGCCTGAACCATGTTTGAGGAAGTGAAAATCATAGAGTGTCCAAGGTAGAAGGGACCTTAGAGGCTTTCTGGTCCAATTTGAAGGATAAGGAAACTGAGGGAAATTGAAATATTGAAGGTCATATAGCTATTTAACATCAGAGTCTGTACTAGAACCCAGCTCTTCTGACTCCAAGTCCAAGGCTCTTGCCATGATATCATACTGCCTCAGTATGTAAGATGACTTCCCCAAAGCATGTTAAACTGATCCCAAGGAGATAGGGCCACTAGGAAGATTGTTGTGAGGTTCAGTTTCCCTTAGAAAAAATTTCCCAACAATATAAGTTCCTATTCTGGCATGTGTCCCACTGGTGAAGTAGTCAGTCACTCATGGTATAATGAGACTTTGGAATGTGGTCTCTAGTGGAAGACCCTAGGGATCTCTGTTTGTCCCTGTGCCATCTCACATGCATGGCACCTTTATGATACAAAGTTAGAGGAATAGCTAGCAAATCATATGACAAAATCAGGATTCATAAAGCCTAAAATCATGAGTTACATCTAACAAGATGAAATTCACTAGGGATGAATGTAAAATTTTACACTTGGATTTAAAAAAAATACCTTTACAGGTAAAGATGAGGCCTAGATAGCATTCTCTCTGGAACAAAAAAAAAACGATCTGAAGGTGTTAATGGAAGGTAAACAGATCCAGGATGAATGGGTGGAAGTTACAGAGGCAAACACTTCCTAACCATGAGAGCTGTCCAGCTGCAGATTAGGTTACTAGGGAGATAGTCAAGAAAGGCTGGATGGCCCTTTATTGAGGATGTTGTAAAGAAGACTAAATGGCCTTTGAGGTCTCTTCCATCTCAGAAAGTCTTTGATTCTTAGAGATACCCACGCTGACAGTGGTATGAGAAAATATAATCCCCTTGGTACACTGAGGTACCAGGTCTATTGCACCTATGGTGCTCATGCACCTATGGAAACAGGTAAACCAGACTCAGGATGGTTTTGTTGTTAGAGACCAAAAGAAAAGGGTACTAGATTGAGAATCAGAACTCTTGGGCTCTGTGCCTGGCTCTTGTGTAAACACCATGTGTTGGTGGTGGTGGTAGTGGTGGTGATGGTGGTGGTCCTTTGTTCCCATCAAGGGTTGTTGCTGAACAGATGGTGGTGGTGGTCCTTTGTTCTTGAAGAGGACCAATGACGTCACAAAGGAGATGTCTTGACTTGCCTGTGAATTGGATTTAAGTGAGGCAGAACAGTGCAAAGTCATCAGCCTCACTCTTTCCTCCAGGATCATAGAAGTCCAGTGACAGGACAAAAATCAGTGATCTGGGATGCAATTAGGTGGCTCAGTAGATAGAACCCTGAACCTGGAGTCAAGAAAACCTGAGTCCAGATCTGGCCACTGACACTTATAGGCTGTGTGACCCAGGGCAAGTCACTTACCCTCTTTTTGCCTCAGTTTCCTCATCTGTAAAATGGGGATCATAATAGCATCTACCTCCCAGGGTTGTTGTGAGGATCAAATAAGATATTAATTGTAAAGTGCTTACCACAGTGCCTGGCACATGGCAAGCACTATATAAATGATAGTTATTATTGGTGGGGTGGTGGTGGTTGTAATTCTCATGACTACCCACTGGCTGTAACTCCTATTCTGTCCCATAGTTCAAGCAGAAAGCCCCAGAGGGTTATGGACTCCCTTGCTTTGTGTGATGGGCATGCCCATGAATGAACTATAGCCTTCACCAAGACCCAATAAGGCTGAGACTTCATAATTTAGCAGTGGGAAATATCTGGTTCTGGTGATTTTGACCAAGCCCTGCTGTAAAGGAAGCCACTCACCTTCCCTCGCGTAGATTCTCCAAATTGCAGAAGAGAGAAAGGGCCGAAGAAACCTAACTGTCAGACACATTCTTCATTTGAAAAGCCTGTGGCCAGGTTTCACTATAACCTCACATTCAAAGTAAACTAACCAAATGCTAACTGGTCCCCAGCTTCCCTCCACCCTTTCCCAGTAAATAAACATAGACAGACAGGGCCTTTACCAGAGAACCTGACTTTCACTGGAGCATATGAATAGTCTGAACAGTCTGCCTTGGAAATTAGCTAAATGATACCAGAACCCAAAGAGACACATAACTCTGATAAACAGATAAGTAGGAAGGCAGTCACTGGACGAGCTGTGGGTAGAAATCCTTCAGTTCCCAATTCAGAGCAAATGTCATTAAACCTGCCAGGCTTGCAGCAGTTATCCTGTAGTATACCCTAGCATCGATGAGAAGGGCCCTTGATCAGCCACAAATTACCAAAGCCAAATTTACATTCACTGCTGGCTTTTATGCCCTGATCGGTGATGGGTTGCTCAGAAAAAAAGGGTTTGGGGTTTTTTAAGTGGCACCAGAAATGGGGAGCCAGTATACTTGGTAGGCAGCCTTCTTCCTGGATGCAACAGCTTTATTTGATAACTTGATTATATATGGACTATGATTTTCCCTGTGACTGTTTTATAACCTTTTCCCACCCCTTGTTCTGTGAAAGGTCGATTCTTGACAATGTCTCTATTTCTGGGGAGTAACTACAAAATGGTGCCGATAGATAGATAGATAGATAGATAGATAGATAGACAAGCAGAAAAATAGACAGATGGGCAGATAGATGGGTAGAGATACAGAAAGCCAGATAAAAAGAAATATAGATAAATAGAAAGATAGATTGATAGATAAATAGAATGATAGACAAACAGAAAGATGGATAGACAAATAGAAAATTAGACAAACAAAAAGATGGATAGAAAAAAGAAAGAAAGATAGATAAATAGAAAGATTAATTGATAGATAAATAGATGTATAGATGACTAGAAAGATAGATGAACAGAAACAGACCTGGTACCCTACAGAACTTTATCCCTACAGTGACTGATAGTTAGCCCACCTCTACTTTTGAATATGTGTGTTTCCCTCTGAGTTAATAATAACAAATAATAACTAACATTTATCCAGCACTTTAAGGTTTACAAAGTACTTTACCTATACCTATAGTCTCCCATTTAATCTTCACAGTAACCCTGGTGCTATCATTATTCCCATTTTACAGACATGGAAACTGAGGCTGAGAGAGGTTAAGTGACTTGCTCAGAAACACACAGCTAGTAAATGTCCGAAGTAGTATTTAAACTCAGGTCTTCCTGACTCCAGGTCTAGCTCTCTATCCACTGCTCTTTTGCAAACATTAAGTTAGGATGTGATGTGCTACCTCAGAGTTGTTTTGATTTGCATTTCTCTAATCAGTACAACTCTGAGGTACCACATCACACCTATCAGATTGGCCAGCATGACAAAACAGGAAAATGATAAATGTTGGAGAAGATGTGGGAAAATTGGAACACTAATGCATTGTTGGTGGAGTTTTGAAATGATCCAACCATTTTAGAGAGCAATTTGGAACTATGCCCAAAGGGCTATAACAATGTGCATACCCTTTGGCCCAGCAATAGCACTTCTAGGGCTGTATCCCAAAGAGATCATACAAATGGGAAAAGGACCCACATATACAAAAATATTTATAGCAGCCCTTTGTGTGGTGGCAAAGAATTGGAAATTGAGAGGATGCCCATCAATTGGGGAATGGCTGAACAAGTTGTGGTTGAATGTAATGGAATACTATTGTGCTATGAGAAATGATGAACAGGTAGACTTCAGAAATACCTGGAAAGACTTGTATGGTCTGATGCTGAGTGAAGTGAGCAGAACCAAGAGAACGTTGTACACAGTAGCAGCGACATTGTGCAATGACTAATATTGATAGACTTAACCCTTCTCAGCAATACAAGGATCTAAGACATCTCCAAAGGCCTCATGATGGAAAATGCTATCCACATCCAAAGAAAGAACTATGGAGTTTGAATGCGGATCAAAGCATACTTATTGCTATTTTTTTTCTTCTCTTTTGTTTTTTTTCCTCTTTCTGGTGGTTCCTCCTATTGGTTCTAATTCTTCCTTACAACATCCATCACTGATGTAAAAATATGTTTAATAAGAATGTATATGTATAGCCTATATCAGATTGCACACTGTCTTGGGGAGGTAAGGGGAGAAAACTTTAAAACTAAAAAGCTTATGGAAGTGATTGTTGATAAAACAAAATAAAAGTCAGGGAAATTGTTTCACATCTTTCGTGTCCCTTGAAGCATGTGGATACCATGCAGGGGTCTGATTTGTCAGTGGAGATCTGTGGGTGGCAGGAGGGAGTTAAGAGGACTGGTCTGAGCTGTTCATATTACCAGGGCCATGGCAGCTGATGAGCATTGGCACCAGACTAGCCTGGCTGGACTTATGTCTGAACATATGCTTCCGAGGTCCCAGCTGTCTCTAATAGCTAGGGAAGCTATGTATGGAAGAATAGTATGATCACAATGTGTGAACTTGAGCAGACTCCTGGCCCTCTTTGGCTTCAGTTTCCCTGTTTTAAAAAAAAAAAGGAGGAAAAGAATGTCTCCCTCCCTTTAATTCACTCCTTCCTTCCTGTGCACCCCACTGCCAACCATGATATGGGATCTAGAGTCAACAGCAACCTTCAGCAAAGGGTCAAAAGACCCTCTTCCTTTTGGCAAGAGGGTCAACCTGAGGGTCAGCCTGTCTTCTCTAATCTTGACATTCCCATTGACCGAGGCTGAGGGTAGCCAGGAAATCTGCTTCTCTAGAAGTCCAGTTAGATTTGTCCTGCAGAATTTAGAGCTTGAAAGGAAACCCTAGAAATCATCTAATCCAACCTCATCATTTTATAGATGAGAAAATTGAGATCTAGATAGGGGAAGTGACTTGTCCATGGTGGCACAGAAAGCAAATAGCAGAGTCAGGATTAGGGCTCAGGTCTGTTGACTCCAAATTCAGTTGATCTTCTTCCTTCACCACGTTGCTCATATGTGGGATGGTATGGGCTGGCCAAAATGAATGACGTAGGATAGACACAGTGACTTCCCAAGATCATTTCTAACCCCAGGGCTCTATTAATTCCCAGCTTGCCTCCCATCCCATGCATTGCCTTACCCCCAACCCCTGTCCCGCATCCCATCCACATAATCTTTCTCTATGTCCCACTCCTTCAAATTTAGAATTTCTTTGGCAAACCAGTGGCTCATTCAGGGCAAACAACATGAGCAGGTTGTACAAAACAAATCCTCTGAATTTCAACTTTCTTTTTTTAAAAATTTTTTATTAATTTATTTTGATTTATCAACAACCACTTCTATAGGTTTTTGAGTTTTAAATTTTTCTACCTCTCCTTCCCCCTCTCCCTCCCCAAGATGTCACGCAATCTGATATAGGCTATTCATATACATTCCTATTAAACATATTTTCACATTAGTGATGTTGTAAGGAAGAATTGGAACCAATAGGAGGAACCACCAGAAAGAGGAAAGAAAACACAACAGAAGAAAAAAAATAGCAAATAGTATGCTTCGATCTGCATTCAAACTCCATAGTTCTTTTTTTGGATGTGGATAGCATTTTCCAGCATGAGACCTTTGGAGATGTCTTAGATCCCTGCATTGCTGAGAAGAGCTAAGTCCGTCAAAGCTAACCATCACACAACGTGGCTGTTACTGAGTACAACATTCTCCTGGTTCTGCTCACTTCACTCAGCATCAGTCCATACAAGTCTTTCCAGGTTTTTCTGAAGTCCACCTTTCAGCTCAACTTTCAGCTTCCTATTCTGAACTACTCAGGGGAACAGGGTGAGGGCAGTGGCACAGAAAAAGAGAAAAGAAGGTTTTATCCCTATTTGGCAGATGAGAAAGGAAAAGGAGAGAGACACAGAGATGAAAGAAAACGAGAGAGAGAAAGAGAGAGAGACACAGAGAGAAGAAAGAAAGAAAGTAAGGAGGGACAGAGGGAGGAAGAAAGAAAACAGATAAAAGAGAAAGAGACAGAAAGAGAGGGGAAAAGGACAGAGAGAAAGAAAAAGGAAGGAAGGTAGTACAGAAGGGATGAAGACTTCATCTTTCAAAGCTAAGCAGGGCCATCCAAGAAGAGGGTGCTCTGGCCTTAGTTCCACCCCACTGTTCTTGGCCTAAGCCATATTTCATTGAAATACTGAAAGAAAGAAGTGAGCAGCATGGCTAAAGAGTAAGAACCTGGGGCCCAGCCACTTTGGGGGAGATGTTGGCGTGAGAGCTCTGACTGGTTCCCCAGTGGAGTAAAAGTTTAGAGATACAGGATAATGTTATTATTTCTTCCATTTGAAGTCTTCAGCACCAGAGGTATTGAAGGGAACATGGTGTAGTTCTCTCCTCAGAACAATACCTGCTAAATTGGAGAGAGTAATAAGATTTAGAGAAGATGATTTGGAGACTATTTAGTACAACTTTCTTATCTTTATTTTTTTAAAGGATTAATAGTTACCCTACACAGCAAGCTATATCTTGTAACAAATAATTAAGGGAAAAAAAGAAGGGAAAAAAAAGAAGGGAAAAAAAGAATTTGAACACATCAGCTGAGTCTGAAAGAATGTGCAGTGTTTGACACTATAGTTCCCCACTGATTTAAACAAGGAAGGGAGGTGCATTTTCACATCTTTTCTCCAGTGACAATCAACCAACAAGTATTTATGAAGTGGTAACAATGTACCAGGTACTGAGCTGGTACAAAGCATGAAACAGTCCCTACTTTAAGGGAACTTATTCCAATAGAAAAGACAAGTGTGTACAAAAAAGTATGTTGTTGTTCAATTGTGTCAGACTCTTCATGACCCCATTTTGGATTTTCTTGGCAAAGATACTGGAGTAGTTTGCCATTTCCTTCTCCAGCTCATTTTTATAGATGAGGAGCTGAGGCAAACAAGGTGAAGTGACTTGCCCAGGGTCACATAGCTAGTAAGTGTCTGAGGCTGGATTTGAACCCAGGTCTTCCTGACTCCAAGCCTAAATACCCTATCCAACACTCAGCTGCCCTAGAAAAAGGTATATGCAGCATCAATAGAAATTTATATAGGGGGCAGCGAGGTGGTGCAGTGGATAGAGCACTGGACTTAGAGTCAGGAGGACCTGAATTCTAATGTGACCTCAGACTCTTGACATTTACTAGCTGTATGACCCTGGGTAAGTCACTTAACCCCAACTGCCTCACCAAAAA
This sequence comes from Vombatus ursinus, assembly GCF_900497805.2. Taxonomy (NCBI): domain Eukaryota; kingdom Metazoa; phylum Chordata; class Mammalia; order Diprotodontia; family Vombatidae; genus Vombatus; species Vombatus ursinus. Next base: position 17,745,860 of record NW_020954579.1, read on the forward strand.
AAAAAAAAGTTTATAAATGCAAACACATACAAAGTGATTAAATGCAAAGTAGGTTGGGAGGGAGGGCACTAGCACTTGGAGAGATCAGTGAAGGCTTCTTGTGGAAGATTGAACTTGAACTAGGCCTTAAATGAAGAGAGGCAAGGAAAAAGTTCATTCCAGGCTTCTAGGATGGCCAGTGCAAAGGCTGGAGATAGAAGATGGAGTATTTTATATGAGGAACAAAAAAGAGACCAGTTTGACTGGATTGGAGAGTACAGAAAAAGAAGTAATGTCTGACAAAGCTGGAAAGATAGGTTGGGGCCAGGTTGTGAAGGGTGGTAAAAACTTACTATTGATCCCAGAAGCAATAAAAAGTCACTGAATTGATTGAGTAAAGTTCAGTTCTCTGTTTAAGGAAAATTACTCTGACTGCATTGGTTAGGATGGACTAGAGTACGGAAAAACTTGAGACAGAGATGCCAATTCAGAGTAATAATCTAGACAAGAGGCAAAAAAAAAAAAAGGTGTGATATCCATTCGCACATGCTGTGTGAGGGAAAGGAGTTAGATTTAAGAGGTGTTATGAAAGCTAGAAACAGCAGCATTTGACAATTGATTGGATATGTTGGGAGAAGTCACAGGATCATGATAAGGTTATGATCTTGAGAGCCTGGAAGAATGGTGGAACCTTCAGGTGGAACCCAGAAATGGGAAGGTTTGGAAGAGAGGAAGATTTATTTTAGGGTGAGGAGAAGATAATGGACATGTTGAGTTTAAGGTGTGTCCCAAAGACATCTGTTTTTAAATGTTCAGTAAGCAATTGGTGATGTGGTACTAAAGCTCAGAGGAGAGACTGGGGCTGGATATATAGATTGCTGATGAGTTTACAAAGAGAGCATAGAAGAAGAAGGTAGGAGGACCTGGGATAGAACATTAAGGAGTAGCATCAGTTAGGGTGTGTGATCTGGATGAAGATCCAGCAAAGGAAACTGATGAAGACTGGTCAAATAGGTTGGAGGCAAAGTTAGGAGAGATCTTGTATCATGAAAACCAAGAGAAGAGAAAATATCCAGGAGGAGAGCATGCTCATTATTTTGGAGGTGTCAAATGCAGCAAATAGGTTAAAAAAGATTGGGACTGAAAGGAGATCATCAGACTTGGCAATTAAGAGATCATTGATAACTTTAGAGACAGACTTCAGTTGAGGTGATGAGGTACCTAAAATTACATAGAGTGCAGGTGGATTTTCTTTTTAATTTAAACTTCTAGTGTTGTAGTAAAGGTGTGTGTAATTTCCCCTGGTTCTGCTTGCTTCACTTTGTATCAGTTCATATAAGTCTTCCCATGCTTCTCTGAATTCTTTTTTTTCTTATGTGCAGTAATATTATCTTATATTTTTTTTTTTTGGCAGGCAGTGGGGTTAAGTGACTTGCCCAGGGTCACACAGCTAGTAAGTGTTATGTGTCTGAGGTCGGATTTGAACTCAGGTCCTCCTGAATCCAAGACCGGTGCTCTATCCACTGCGCCACCTAGCTGCCCCAATCTTATATTCTTGTATCACAATTTGTTAAGTCATTGAAGGGAATCAACTGGGTTTCTAGTTCTTTGCTACTACAAAAAGTGTTTCTATCAATATGTTGGTGTAAATATATAACCTTTCTTTCTGACATTACCTTCTTGAGATATTCTCCTAGTAGTGGAATCTCTGGGTCAAAGGGTATGGATATTTGAGTTATCTTTTATAATAATTCCAAAGTACTTTCCAGAATGGTTGGCTCCTTCACAGATCCAAAGTCTGATCCCTTTATCTTACAGAGGGGGAAACTAAGGCCCAGAGAAGTTAAATAACTTGCCCAAGGTCAACCAGGTGATATGTATTAAAGCCAAATTTGACCAGACTCCAAGTGTCATGCACTTTCTACCAATACTACATTGCTGGAGCTTTGTAGGTAATGTACCTCGGTACCTCAAGAAAGATAATAAGTGATTTCTCTGGTTCTTTTAGACTCTGATTTATCTGTCATTTTAAAAGCCCTCAGGTAGCAAAGTTAAAATCTCTTTTAGGATCACAGATTCTAGATAATAGGATGTCAGACCTAGGGAGAATGATCTAGTCAATCCCCTCATTTTATAGGTGGGAAAACTAAGACCCAGGGAAATTAAATGATTTGCCCAAATCCACAGAAAAATCAGTGACCAAAATGAGACTAGAACCCAGGACTTTTAATTTCTAGCCCAGTGCCTTTCCCCTATACCATGCTAATTTTCAAGTTCATAATTCCCCCATTTGAATGTAATGTCCTTGGAAGCAGGGACTCTTTCTTTTTACTTATTTTTATACTTAGCACAGTGCCTGGCACACAATAGATGCTTAATAAATGCTTGTTGACTTGATATCAAAAGGCTCAAGGGAAACTGGGGGAAGTTCATTCTCTGGGAGTCTCGTTAACTGCTTGTTTGTCTGGGGTTGGAAGAGCGTATCCCTGAATGTAGGCTGGAATGGACCCCAAAGGTCAGCTAATCCAAGGATTCCCCCTACAACACACCTGACTAGGGCTATTCAAGCCTTTGTTTGAAGACTCGTTTGCTTGAAGTCTCCTAGTGAAAAAGAATCTACTTAGTTAGTGGTACCCTGGAATTGGCTCCTATGGGCTCTGATAGGTTGGTTGTTAAATATTTACCGGCATGACACTGAGTTCATTACTCCTAAAGTGGACTTTTGGCAAGCACTCATTATAAGGGGGTTTTCTCTTCATAGAGACAAAACCTGCCTCTCTGAACCTTTTACCCATAGCTCCTCATTCTATCTTCTGGGGCCAATTGAACAAGACTTCCATGTGACAGCCCTTCAAAGATTGGAAGGCAACCAGCATATTTCTCCCTCTCCTACCCCTCAAGCGTTCTGTTCTCCAGGATAAGCACCCACACTTCCATCAACCCATCTTAGATGGCATGCATGGAGCTGGCGTAGAGATCTGATTCTGAGCAAGATAAAGAATCCATTTATCAGAGCCCAGGTCCCAAGGTCCAAGGCTGTGGAGGGGGAACATAGAGATGATGGCCACAGTGGAGGCAACACAATGATGTCACTAGGCAAATAAAAATAATATTTAGTCCTTTAATGTTTGAAAAGTAGTTTACACATGTTATATTTTACCTTCCAACAATCATGTGAGATAGATGCTATTATTATCCCCATTTTACAGAAGAAGAAACTGAGGTTATGAGAGATGAAGTGACTTGCTCCCGGTCGTATAGCCAATAAGTATCTGAGAGAAGATTTAAACTTAGGTCTTCCTGACCCTAAGTCCAGCACTCTAGCCTCTAGACCCATGACTTGACTCTGGACATCACTTGATCTAAGGCTACCACCTCTACAATCTTATTTTGTAATGGTGTCCTGTCCTAAGCCTGCCTTCCCTCCTACCCTCTACCCCAATCCCTGGGGGATCATGGACTTTCAGTTGAGGTCAGAAGAATGCTGACAATCCAACCCAGAACAGTGCTTTGCATATAGTAGGAGCTTAATAAATGTGTTTTCATTCATTCATTCATCTCCCCCCACCCCCACCCCAAAGCATGAACTAGAAGCTCTTCAGCATCCTGTTTGCCCTCCCCTCAGCCCAAAGACTCTGTCACTTTTTCCAGCTTAAGCCCCCTTCCTCCTTCCCACAGGTGAAAACCTCTCATCTCCCCCCCACACTTTGGTTTTTCTCCATGGTAAGTTTCCCCACGGGCATCTCCCTTCCCCCATTCTTTTGCCTCCCAGGCCACAGCAGGAGCAGATGGTGCAGGTGTCATTTCAGAACAAACATCCCCATTAAACTGCCATTTGCTGCCAAGGATTTTTAATTATCCCAGAAGCTGTGTTTGCCAAGGGAGCTACTTAATGAATTAATTTATTATTTTTTCCCTTACTGACCACTGAAAGAAGGGTTGGCTCTTCATGCCTGGCCTTCACCCTTGACCTGATATTTGGCCAGAATCAGGGCAGAGGGTTCAGGGGAGTGGACAGAGGCAGATGGGTTTGGCTGGATTTGGAGCTATAAGGGCCCCTTCCCTTGTCACCATCCCTCCTCCTTCCCAAGCTCACCATGCAGGGAGGAAGACAGCCCAATAACCTTCTACTAATAACCCAATTATTAGTTTAAAGGCAGAACCCTTGGTATTGTAATATCTCAAAAGCAAAAGAAAAGAGCTTTGTAAATCACAAATAGCTATAAAAATATTAAGTTGTCATTATTTTTACCACATGCCATCATTGAATGCTTCCACTGCCTCCACGCTCCCTCATTCCCATCCTCCTAGTTGAAACCCTGAACCCTGAGTCAGGATCACCGAGCTCTGATATGTGAATTTTTGCTTTATCTTGTTAGGAACCAGTGAGCTAATATCCCTACTTTGGCCTTATAATTCTCCTTTATATGTTGAACTCTAACCCTAGAACCCTGGTCTCTGACAGGTGAGCTCTCTCTTTATTGCCCGGAACCCGACCTTTATGCTACTTCCTGGCCATCTCCACCTAATGCTCCCTTCCCCTGCCCCTCTTCCAGATCTCCATTATGTGTTGTGTTCCATGAGAGCAAGCACTCTTGCTCGCTTATCTTTGCACCCCCCAATGCTTACCATATGTTTACACATAGTAAGTACTTAATAAATATTTTCTCTATCACATTTATTAAAAAATATTCTATCTAGCCATCTGTCTATCATTATAATAACCCACTCCCTCCCTTTAGAAAGACAGTGGAACAAAGCAGGGGCACTGTCCTTACTGCCTGAAGACTTGAGTTCAAGTCTCAGTTCTGATAATTAAACTGAATTTGGGTAAATCATGTCACCTCTCTGGACCTCAGTTTCCTGTTCTGTAAAATGAAGAAAATAATAACTTGCACTACCTGCCTCAAAGGACTGTTGTGAAGAAAATGTTGTATTAACTACTATAGAAATTCTTTCAACTTGGGAAAAAATAGTTCATGGGGGGTAAGAGACCCAGGAAAGGGGAAGAGCAAAAGAGGTGGCAGCAGTCCAGAAGACCATGGGCACAATCTTGTCAGAAGAAAGGGCAGCCTATCCTCACATAGAACCCATGATGTGATGGAATTGTGGGAAGGAATTAAGGGAAGCCTTAAGATAAAGATACCATGGCAATAGGGGTGGCAGTATAGGTTCCCAAAGTGGATGATACCACTCCCTGGGGGGCACTGGAATGATCCACGAGGGTGGTAGTAGCCTCAGGTGCAATTGGGGGGGCGTTGAATAAAAATAAGGGGGCAGTGGAAGCATAAGGAAAGAAGAGAAAAAAATTTTGAAAAACCATTCATACGTATTTCATCTGTTGTGTAACAGAGTTAAAGTCATAGTGATTACATTATTTTCCAAATAAACACACAAAATGCAAGTTATAACCCCTCAATGGTCAAGTCCAACTACAGGTCTTAACCATGAAGTGTTGGCAGGTAAGCATGTTGGGAAGTCCAGTTTGCATCAGCAGGAATATGTGCATGTAATGACTTGTTTACAATATGATACTACATGGCTGCATGATGCAATATTGCATCATCAAAATGTTAATGTAGGAAAAAAACACAAATTTACAATAAATTACTAAATTTAAGATGAGTCATTTTTAAAAAACATATATTTCTGAAATGATGCAAATTTTTTAAAAAAAACCTTTAAAGGGCTAAAGAAAGTAGATTTTCAGGAGGATGCTGAGTAATTTTTTTAAAAGGGGGCAGTAGGCCAAATAAGTTTGGGAATTGCTGGCCTAGAATCAGATGAGTTTTAGTCAGTCAATAAACATTTATGAAGTGCCTACTATGTGCCAGGCCCTATGGGGCTATAGATATAAAAAAGAAAGACCGTTCTTATCTTCAAGGATCTTATACCTAACAGGAGAAGACAATTCACAAAAGGAAACTGGACAGCGGTGGGATGGAGGGAAGGAAGGTACTTCGCCCAGGGGTATGATGGAGTCCAATACAAAAGAGTGTAGCAGATAGAAAATGAAGAAATGACCAGTCTGGGGAACCCTCTTGAAATGGTAGCTCTGGGAGGAGTGCTTTGCTCCTCCCTCTAATCAGAAGTGACAGAGGGTGCTAAAGGTATGATAAGGGATGAGTACCAAAGCTAATGCAATCTTGCAGGATGATGAGTTTCCTCATGTTGAGGTTCCTGGAAGTGTGATGGAATCCAATCCAAAGAACTGCGTCAGGGCAGAAATGAAGAAGATTTCAGGGCTGAGCTGTGTGGCAGGGTGATGAGAGCACCTGAGGATAGTAGTTTTCAGATTGCCAGAAAGAGGAAACAGCACCCCCTCCACACACACACGCTTCAACATGCTAAGACAAATCCTAACACATCAGGTCACTCCAAAATCTATCCACTTCTCACACTTTCTAGCCATGCTGTCTCTACTTAGGCTTTCAATCTCTTCCCCTCCTCAGCAGACAATTTACTCTGCACTTGAGCCATTCTGGGCTTAACGTTAAGGTTAACTTTGGCTTTGTCATGATTGGTTTCAAGACTTCATGAAACTTTCTGGTTATCCCCAGGCATGAAATCCCATGTGTGACACCTGTCCACTTTCTAGATTCCCTTTACATGTTATTTTCTCCTATTAGAAAGTTCTTTTGAGAAGAAGCAATTGTCTTGGCTTCTTTTTATGCCTTAATCACTGAATGGGTGCTGCCTCAGTCAAACTGAAACCTGTTAAAGATCTTATCTTGCAAAGGCCAAGGTCTCCCACTGCATCCTGGGCCATTTCCAGTTGTCCTGATCTGTATCTGGCCACTGGACCCAGATGGCTGTGGAGGAAAAAGTGAGACTGGTAACTTTGCACAGCCCTCCCTCGCTTAAATCCAATTCACTTGCATGTTATAGCATCCACCTTCCAGATATCATGGTCCTTTTCGAGAACGAAGGACAGACAACAACATCCTTGTCACTTAGCATAGTACCTGGCACGTTGTTAAGCACTTAATAAATGTTCTATCTTTCTGTCTCTGTGTGTGTCTCTATCTGTCTATCTGTCTGTCTGTCATCTATTTCTAATCCTAATCTCTGTACTGAATTCCATTCCAATATTATCAACTGCCTGCTATACATCTTTATCTGGATATCACATAGGCATCTCAAACTCAACATATCCAAAAATGGAACTTTATTTTTTTCTAAAGCCCATCCCTTCATCAACAGTTTTCTGAAGTCATGATCGTTTACTGTTCAGAATTCTGAACTTTTTCAAAGTTGTTTTCCTTTATGTTATTGTGGTCATCATATAATTTGGCTTGGTTACTTAGTATCAGTTCAGACAAGTATTCGCAAGTTTCTCTGAGTTCTTACTGTTTGTTACTTCTTGTGTACCAATAATATTCCATTATATTCATGTATTAAAATGTGTTCCGCCTTTGGGCTGCATTGATAGATGGGTACCCACTTTGTTTCTAATTTTTTACTACAACATTAAGTGCTATTATAAATGTTTTTAAATAGATAGGTCCTTCCCTCTGTCTTTTATCTCTTTGAGGTATATCCCTTTTTCATACAGTTGTTGATATCTTGCATTCTTATTTTGAAAACTGCCTATTTGTATCTGTTGACTACTTATCTGCTAGGGAATGGGTCATATTATTATATGTATTATATATATGTATATAACATATATAATTATATATTATTATTATATATTTGTATCAATGCCCTATATGTCTTGGATATCCAGTCTTTATCAAAATCATTTGCTGTGAAGATTACTGGCTATACAAAAACTTTTTAATCTTATGTAATATAAATTATCCACTTTTCTTCCATGATCACCTCTATCACTTGTTTGGTAAAGAATTCTCCTCCTAGCCATAGTTGTGAAAGTTACCTCCTTCCCTTCTCTAATTATTTTGTTTTATGACATGGCTTTTTATATTAGTTCATATATCCTTTTAGAGCTTATTTGTTTTAAGTGGTATAACACGTTGGTCTAAATCCAATTTTTACCAAGCTGCTTTCCAAATTTCACAATAATTATTTTTTGAACAAAGTGTCCTTACTCTAGTTTTTGGTATTTCTGAGTTTATCAAAATCTAGGCTACTTTGTTTATTTGATTCTGGATCTCATTTACCTAATCTGTTCCATTCAACAACTTTTCTTTTTTTTTTTAACCAATACCAAATAATATTGATGATTATTGCTTTACAGCATTGTTTGAGAATTGGTAATATCCCTTTTTCCTATTTTTTCATTATTTCTTTGAGATTCTTGACCTTTTGCTCTTTAAGAAGAATTTTTTTTATTGTTTCATATAATGTTTCAAAGTATTCTTATAGTAGTTTTATTGGTATGACATAAAATCTATACATTAACTTAGGTAATATCATCATTTTTGTTATATTGGGGTGGCCTAACCATGAACAATTCCAACTAGGTTATAAAGCTGTTTGATGGTAGAATCCATGACTGATATTTATTTTGTATCCCTCATAGCATCTAGCTTATAGTAAGTGCTTAGTGAATATTTGTTTATTCATTTACTAACTATGATGCTCTAATTGATGGGAGATTTTGGTGCTCAATTTTGCCATTTTGGAAAAATATCACAATACTCTTCAGGTTGTACCAAGGCCTGGCTTTTCATAGGAACCAATGGAGTATGAAAATTTCCCTTGATTCTCCTAAACCAGGAAAATGTGGGTCCAAGGATAGGCATGAAAGCAGTGTGGATTTGGGGTCAGAGGACCTGAATTCAAACTATTACTTTGCCACATATTACCTTTGTCACCTTTGGCAAGTCACTTAACATCTCCAGACCTCAACTTCTTAATTTTTAATATGAAAGGATGGCACTGGGGGCAGCTAGGCAGCGCAGTGAATAGAGCACCGACCCTGGATTCAGGAAGACCTGAGTTCAAATCCAGCCTCAGACACATAACACTTACTAGCTGTGTGACCTTGGGCAAGTCACTTAACCCTATTGCCTAGCCAGAAAGAAAGAAAGAAAGAAAGAAAGAAAGAAAGAAAGAAAGAAAGAAAGGATGGCACTGGAAGATCTCTCAAGTCCCTTTTAGCTTTAATCCTATAATCATATGAAGTGCTTAGTGACATTCAGATGGCAAGGCTGCCTGTGAGAAGTGAGATGTTCTGTATTCTCCTGCTCAAGTATTTTGTCAGGCTCCTTCTTTCTGCAGGTTATCCCAACTCCTGGGTTTCAACTCCAGTGGTCTTTTACTACGGTTTGAGCTAATTTCTTCAAATTTTTTTCTTCCAAGGAGACAGAAAATGACTACTTGGTCATTTATGTATTAGAAGTCCATTATGAATCATAAATCATGCTCCCCCTTCCTCCCCGGGCCATCTTTTCTCCCAAGGAGCTCAGTCCTTTTCTTTACCCCTTCCTCATGTCCCTTTTCACCTTGGACTTTAGCCTGTCTCCTGTAGCCTAATAGTTTTTGGGTCTTTTAGAAGTTCCCCTCTTTTCTTCCATCCTCTTTTCAGAGAACATCAGGAGAAAACTGGGTGTATTCTTTCTTACCTACTTCTGTCCCCTGTGCACTACTGCCTCCCCAAGCTGCTACCTCTTTCTTCCTCATGGCTATGTATATATGTGCTGGGGCTAGGGTGGGTTGGAAGGAAGAAGAGAGAGAGGAGGAAGTGGATTGTAGGAAGCCGAACACACCACCACCCTCTGAGACTTTTCTCTCTTAATTAATTTATGCATCATCACCTCTGCTTGATGGGAGGATGGAAAGCAGAAGAAAACCAAAGAACCGGAGAGGGAAAAGAACAAGAGAGACTGAGCAGACCTTTCTTTGTCAATCAGGCAGAAAGACCAGAAATGGAAAGAAATCATCACCCTCATCCCCACTCCCACTCCCGCCCCCACCCCCAGGCTGATTACTGAATATCATGCTGTCATTAGGGGACAGAGTCACTACTTCCAGCTGTTTCCCCAGCCTGATTAATGCCAATAAATGGAAGGCTCCCACTGGGCAGGATGTTACAATGGGAGTTCAACTCTGTGGTAAGTGACTCCCATTCTCTAAGGAAGGTTTCCTTACCTGGTCACAACTTTTCTTTCTGCTGAGGAACTAGACCTATCTGTTGGGCAAATCTGGATAGAGATTAATAGAGATACATCAAATGTCATGTGATATACCATGTATACATATAATCAATTCTTGTTGTCATTCTTGAAGAGGACTAACAATTCTCTTCAATTATATATAATTACACATAAACCACACATACATATGTATGTGCATATGCACACACATTTATATGTGCATGTGTGTATTACATGTGTACATGTGTGTATGCGTGACCCTATTTACTTTTAAACCAATAGTGCTGTTGGATGAAGGGAAGGGAGAGATGAGCAAATGCACGGACCATGTCTCCACCATTGTCCTAGGAGCACTTTCCTGAAGCAGGGACAGACTCGGAGATCCCCAAAACAGGCCTGGCTCTTCTATCCTTTTTTGTTCTCTTACAGCCTTTCAGTGTGTAGAAGGTCCTTAATGGTGCTGTTTATTAAGTTGAATCTTCCAGCTAGATGCAGACTGATCATGCTGGGCACTAGAAAGGAAGAAATGGAGGAAGGGAAGCTGTTCCCTGACCTCAGTATTTGCTCTATGCAAAAGACATACCCTCAGGAGAGCTGGGGAGGGAGTGAGGCTATAGTTCTGAGCACTGTGACTCCTCTCCCTCTCCCTCTCCCTTTGCTTCTCCCAGAGATCAATGGATCTCTCTTTTTTTCAGGTCTCAGAAATGCAGCTGCCTCTCAGCTAAGGTGTACCAGGCACTTCCCCAAGCCCGCAACTTCTCCTTGTAATTATAACTCCAACATTGATTGGTGGAAAGGTTTAAGGATGTGATTTTTTTTTTCCCTTTGCAGAATGAGTTTGCATTAAAGAAAGCCGTAGCTTTGCTAACTGGCTATTTTAAAAGATTGACATTATATAAGAAAGAATTAGAAGCTGGGATATGAAACATGGGGAGTTTCTGACCCTAAGAGATTGGTGTTTGTTGCCTGGTCTCTAGGGAGACCAGCAGGCCTCCCTACACTCCTGTCTGAGTGCCCTGGGGACATTGGGCCCCAAGCAGGGGTGAGCTTTCCACAGGCATCCTAATGAAGGGATGCTCTGGGCAGCAGGGAGTCTTTGTGCTGGCACTGTTCACAGCGGCTTGGGCCAGACAGGGACTCTACTTGACCTCCAACTTGTTTTCACAACCTCAAACCTGGAGAGCCCTATGTTCAGTGTTCTGTTTGTGATCTGAGGAGGAAGGATATGATGATGTAGGAGTCTTGTCTTCAGAAGATAACGACAAACTGGAAAGTGCAGTTTGCTTATAGCAGGTCTTTGAGCACTTTCAGCCATGGCAATGTACAATTTGGGTCTCATCCCTTTTGGATTTGGTACCCATTCCTCAGAAGAATCACAATAAGGGCAGGAAGGGAATAATAGGGCAATACCAAATGATCCTTCAAGTTTATCACATTTATACTGCTACAACAGGGGTATGCCCAGTTTTCCCTATTCATGCAATATTAAAACTAAGAGGAGATTATTTGATCCTACCCCACTTTAACAGATGGGGAAACTGAGACTCAAAATGGGGAAATGATTTTCCCAAGGTTCAAATTAGTGGCAGTAGTGGAATTCAAATTCACTTCTCCTTACTACCCATCTAGTGCTCTTTCTAATATCCCAGGATGCTTCTCTAGAGCTATTCCAGTGTGGTCACTACTCAGGTCATAAGGTCAGGGAAAGAGGATCACAGATTTAGAGCTGAAGGAAATCTTAGAGATCATTTAGTACAGGGGTGGGGAACCTGCAGCCTCAAGGCCACATGTGGCTCTTTAGGTCGTCAAGTGCAGCCTTTTGACTGAATCTGAACTTCACCCCTGATCTAGCCCTACCATTTCATTTTACTGAAGAGGAAATAGAAACCTGGAGAAGTAAGTGACTTTTCCAGCTTCAGGTACAGTGAGTAGCAAAGCCCAGATTTGAACTCAAGTCCTTTGTCCCCAAATCTAGTACTTTTTCTATTGTGCTGCAAAGGTGGAAAAATAGTAAAATGTGTTTCCAGATGTCTTCTGAACCTTTCAGTACATTCAGTAGATTTGAAAATCCTTTCAAACATCCTCTGGGACAAAGAGCTATATCCCAGAGATGGGAGATTTAGTATCCAGGAGGCCTCAGGAAGCCATAGCTAGACATAAGTCAGCTTCTGATCATGAGACTGTCTGGGCCTCTGATCCCACCTGGGGAACTGCCTTTCTGATGTCAGAACAAAACCACAGAACAGCTGGTGCTTAAGCCCAGCCATTTGGGTATTTGCTCAGCAGCATGAGCCAGGACCTCTGGCTGGCTAAGTAGTTCCTAGTCATCCCAAGAATATTTCGTTAGATTTCTTCTCACTGCCCCCTGGGGCTCTCCTGCTTGAGGACTTTGCCTAATGTCAGATGAGATGTATCAGCATCTCCCTCTAGAGCAATAACTAGGATGGGGTGACCAGGGCTTTGCCCAAGTGCAAGATGTTGCCAGAAGCACTTACAGCCCTTCAAAAAGTATAGAAACAATAGAACTAAGTGTATTAACACTTAGCAAGAATAATTAGTTAAAAGAGAAAGCCACCAGGTGGTCTGTTAGACTTCCATCTTATCCTCCCCATCAGTGGCCCCAGTAAGTCTCTCGATGATTGGCTCTGTCCCAACCCACACCTCAATGTTGCTGTGGCTTTCCACTCAACTGAAGGTCGGTGTGCTCTAGCTACAGTTTGCAATGCTTGCCCAAAGTAGAAAAATTTCTAGTTATAGTTCTGTCTCCGTCCACTAGAGCTGGCCAACTGCTATGTTCAAGCATACCTCCTCTGACCCTGGAATCTAGGCTACTTGACAGTCCAGAGGCCAGTGTTAGTGTTTCCACTCATCCCACCTACCCACTGGGAAAAGTGTCAGCAGGGCAGGGTCAAGCAATCAGTCAACAACTAAGGACCTACTATGTGCTGGGTATTGTGCAGGGTACTGAGGTTATAAAGAGAAAGATGCAATTATGCCTGCTCTCAAGGAGGCTACATTCTGTAGGGAAAACTATATGTACCTAAAAATACAAAGTATATAAAAATAAATAATAAAGTGAATTTGGGAGGTGAGGGCAGGGGCAGCTGGGAGAATCCATCAGTCTAAGTGCCTACTTTGTGTCAGGCATTGTGCTAAGTTCCAGAGATATAAAGAAAGGCAAAAGACAACCCCTGCACTCAGGAAGCTCACAATCTAATGGGGGAGGCAATATAAAAATAACTACATACAAACAAGCTAGATACAGGATAAATTGGAAGCAAGCAACAGAGGGAAGGCACTGGCAGTTAGGGGAATCAAGAGAGGCCTCTTGTAAGTTGGATTTTAGTTGGAACTTGAAGGAAGCCAAGAGATGGAATAGAGAGGGAGAGAATTCCATGCACAGGGGATGGCCAATGAAAATGCCTGGAGTCAGGAGGTGGAGTGTCATATTTGAGGAATGAGGAAAGCTTTCATGTAGAAGATGTTTCTTGTGCAGAGTTTTGAAGAAACAAGGGATTCTGAGAGGCTGAGTTGAGGTGAGAGTGCATTCTAAGCATGGGGCACAGCCAGTGCAAAGGAGTGGAGATGAGAAATGGAGTTTCATATGTGAGGAAGAAGGTCAATTTGGCAGGATTGTGTAGTAAAGCAAAGGGAATTACATGTAAAAATGTCAGAAAAATAGTTTGGGGCTATGTTCTGAGAGGCCTTAAACACTCCATAGAGGGTTTCTCTAGAGGCAATAAGGAGGCATTGGAATTTATTGAGTAGGGTCAGATGGGCACTTTATAAAAATGGATTGGAGAGGGAAGGGGAGGCAGGGGGACTAATGAGAAAGCTGTTGAAGTAGTCCAGGTAAGAGGTGGTGAGGGGATAATGTAGGATGGTGGCTATATGAGTAGAGAGAAGGAGGTGGCTGTAAGGGATTGTAGAGGTAGAGACAAGAATTAACAGATTGGATGTGTGGAGTAAGGGAGAGTAAGAAGTAAATGATAATGCCAAGGTTGCAAACTTTTGTAGCTGGAATAATAAAAATAATATCATTTTTATAGTACTCTAAGGTTTTCAGAGCACTTTATATGTGTTTTATCTTTTGATCCTCAAAACATCCCTGGGAGATAGGTGCTATTATTATACCTAATTTATAGATGAGGAAACTAAGGCGGACAGAGATTAAGTGACTTGTCCAAGGTCACACAGCTAGGAAATGAGAATGGATTTGAAATTAAGTCTTCCTAATTTCAAGTCCAGCCTTCTCTGCACTGGAAGGATAGTTGTGCCTTCAACAGATCTTGGGAAGTTTGGAAGAGTGTCATTTTAGGGGGAAAGATGATAAATTCAGTCTTGGAATGTTGCTTTTGAGATGCCTGTAGTCCATCATGCTTGAAGTATCAAATAGGCAGTTGGAGATGCTGACTTGAGCTATAGTGCCCATGTGCTCCTCCAGCTGTCCTCCAGGGAAAGTCCAGTTTGCACATAGCTGGTCCTTCAGCTAGTTGGCCAAGCCCAAGTGCTGTCAGCCAGGGAAATACACAGTCTGGGTCTCAAGCCTTTTGGATCTTGGGCCCACTCCTTGGAAGAATCAGACTGAGGACAGAAAGGGAATGAATGAGGTAATACCAAATGATCCTTCAAATCCAGGGCCTGAGGGCAGGAGAAGGCTCAAGGGGAGCTTCTGGGCCAGTTCTTTATTCATCACTCCCCTCACCCCTAAAATATACACAGATGGGGAGGAAAATGATTGCAACCCTGGAGAAGCAGTACAGCAGAAGGGGACAGAAGCAGATAGGTGGGAGTGGGGTTGGCTTGGGTCCTAGATACTTATTAATCTCAACAATACTAAAAAGCCTCTACACTTTCACTTTTTTATATAGTGCTTTATGGTTTACAAAGCATTTTCATATTACATTATTGGAGTCCTGTGAGGTGGGCATGGTGGATATTATTATTGTCCCTATTTTACAGAGAAGGAAACTGAGGCCTGTGGTCATACAGAAAGTAAATGGCATAGTAGAGACTCGAGCCCTGGTCTCCTGCTTTCTAGTCATGTTCCTTCTACTATGTCACACAAATTCCTTCTCTTCCAAAGCCCCTGATAATGAATGATACTAAGATTCCTTAAAGAGAGGTATATAGTGAACTCTCATTTATCCATCCTTTTACTCTTCCCTTATTGACTCGCATACATCTCAGTGTCTGTTCCAAACCTTCTCCACCCACATTTCTCCCTCCTTTGCCCTCCCAACAGTGGCCTCACTTTATACCTTCTCCCCTTCATACACTGTACATTTTAGCCAAATTGACTTACTTGCTGTTCCCCGTTTTCCGTTTTCCACCTCCATGCCTTTGTCTAGACTATTCCTGGACTGCTCTCCCTCATTATATCTGCCCCTTAGACTTTTTGTTGTTGTTAAGTCATTTTTCAGTCATGGCCCAACTCTTCATGACTCCATTTTGGGGTTTTCTTGGCAAAGATACTGGAGTGATTTGCCATTTCCTTCTCTAGGAAATGGGGAGACTAAGGCAGACAGGATTAAGTGACTTGCCCAGGGTCACAGAGCTAGTAAGTGTTTGAGGCCCAATACGAACTCTTAAAAATGAGTCTTCCTGACTCCAGGCCCAGTACTGCTCCATCTAGCTGCTGCTTAGACTATCTAGCTCCAATCAAGCCTTAGCACAAGCTTTTCCTGAGCCCCTTTACTTGTTATTGTTTCCTCCCACCCTCAAATTACTTTGTATTTACTTTTTATGTATCTTGTATTTATGTCTCTGTTGACATATTGCTTGCCAGTGATAGAATTAATTAATTCACTTAACAAGCACTTTTTAAATGCCTGCTATATGCCAGGAGCTGTGCAAGGTTCTGAAGATGAAAAAATGAAAACAAATCAGTTTCTGCCCTCAAGGATCTTGCATTTTATTGGGGGGGAGAGGAGTCAAAGATAAGTAAAGACAAAACATTTATGCTTGTGGGGGAGACTAGCAACTTTGGAAATCAGCATAGGCCTTGCATAGTATGTGATATAAGTCACAAGTTGGGATTTGCGGACTTGTCATTTATTCTCTTGAGTGGAGTTTTGAGGGAAGTTGGAGACTTTATGAGGTAACAGTGAGGAGGCACAGGCATGGGGTGTAGGCTGTGCAAAGATACTGAGGTGGGAGATAGGATGCTGATATGGGGAGCAAGTAGGTCTCAGTTTTGCTACAACAAGGAAGACATGAAGGAAAATAACATACAATATGCTAGGAAAGGTAAGTTGGAGCCAGATTGGAAAAGTCTTTAGATGCCAAACAGAGGAACTCATATTTCCTTGAGGGCAAAGACTGTTTTCAATTTCATTTTTTTTCTCTCCTGTGCCTAGCACATATTAGACACTTATAAATGTTTGTTTCATTGAACTGAATTCATGGTAGATTTTTTTTTTGTTTTTTTATTCATAGTCTTTGCCCTGCTTCCCTGCATACTTCCTCTTATAGTCTTCAGTTGCCCTGGAGCACTTAGTCATGCCCATGGTCACACAACCAGCATGTGTCAGAGCAGGTACTTGAACCCAAATCTTTCTGACTTTGAGCCCAAGTAGAACAAAAATAAATAAATAATACATTAGGAAGGTTAATGTCCCACACATAATACCCGCAAGTCATGTAATGTATGCCCAATTTAAGCAACTTTAGAATTATTTGCTATTTTGGATAGATAAGCTTTCTTGAAACTCTGATGGGTTCAAATAGCATCTCTCCAAAGATGACTCATAAATCTATATATCCAGTCCTAATCTTTCCATTGAAATTTAGTCATGCATCGTGAATTCCCTGCCGGCTATCTCTTCCTTGATGTGACAGAGACATCTGAAACTCAACATGTATAAAATGAACTCATTATCTTCCTCCTTACATTTGCCACTTCTCCAGACATCTCTTTTTCTTTTGAGAGTTCCACCATATTTCCATTACAGCCTCAATACTTCCATTAACCCAGGTTCACAACCTTGGAACCAGAATGTTGGATTTAGAAACAGGAAGTTCTGAATTCAAGTGCAGACTACGGGACCGTGGGCAAATCACTTAGCTTCTTCCAACTTTATTTTCCTAATCTGTAAAATGGGAATCATACTAGCAACCATTTCACCCATATATTGTGAGGATTAAATGAGATGATGTGTGTAGATCTCTTTGCAAACCTTAAAGTGCTGCAAAATGCTAGGTATTATTATTATCACTATTACTACTAAAATAGTTTCATTGTTTCTACTACCTTCCCTTTCCAACTCTTACAGCTACAGAATACATACAGCTAGCAGAATAATTTTCCTAAGACTTGGATTTAAGTAATCGCCTGCTTAAAAAAATATTTAGTGGCTTCTCATTACCTGCAGGAAGGATACAACACAAACATCTTAGCCTGGCCTTTAAGGCCCTGCCTCTCCCCATTCTCCCTTCTTCTTCCACTGTCCCTCTCACACTGACCAGCTTTCTCTCCTTTGGGTGAAGCCATCCTAGGAGTTAGGAGAGAAGAAAGAAGGGAAGATGAGGAGGAAGAGGAAGGAAGGGTCTGTGTAGCATATAACTGTCACCAAGAAACTAGGCCCAGCCAACTCAAATTCCCAAGCAATTGGAGATGGGTCAGACAGCAGCATCCCCCTCAGTGGACTTTTGGGAACAGAGGGGACATGTGCCCTCTGTGGAAGAACAGGCATAACTGGAACCCTAGGATAATATCAGCAGTTTCAGTAGTTAGCAGGGGAGCTGGGTACAGGGTACTTCCATCCCTTCCTCTGTGCATCACTCCCCATCTCCACCTCAGGTTCCATCCAGTTAGACTTAGTGACACAATCTAGTATTACAATATGGGGACAGATGGCAGATAATAATTGTATCTCAGGAACCTCCTTAATATTCATCTTTTTTATGTTTCATAAAATTTAGACAGTTTGAAGGTATCCTAGAGACCCCAAAGAAGGCAAGTGATTATTTAAGGTCTGTAGCAAAGCTAAACCATGAGCTCAGTTCCTTTGGATCTAGAAACATCGTAATTATCATTGCACTAACCATGCTATGGGCAGCTAGGCGGCACAGTGGATACTGTGCCAAGCCTGAAGCCAGGAAGACTCATTTTTCTGAATTCAAATCTAACCTCAGATATTTATAAGCAGCATGATCCTGGGTAAGTCACTTAATCGTGTTTGCCTCAGTTTTCTCATCTGTAAAATAAGCTGGAGAAGGAAATGGTGAACCACTTTAGGATCTTTGCCAAGAAAACCCCAAATGGGGTCACAAAGAGTCAGACATAACTGAAACAACTGAACAACAACCATCACCATGCTATCCTTTATGGCCAACTCTTAATATGTATTTCCTTTACATACTGAATTATCTTGGATTTAATTACTTGATCACATGTTGTATTACACTCCTTCACCCCTGGAGAATGTAAGCTTCTTGAGAACAGTGAACGTTTCCTTTTTATCTTGGTGACCTTAGTGTCTGACTCAGTGCCTTGTACACAACAAGTGCCTAATAAATGTTTGGAGGAAATTAAATCTACCCATTTGGCATTCCAGAAATTATCTTAGATTGGATCATAGGATTGAGAGATGGAAAGGAATTCAGATGTCATCCGGACACAGGATTCTGAACCTTTTTTATGTCTTGAACTTTTTGGACAGTCTGGTGAAACCAGTGGATCCCTTCTCAGAAAAATATTTTTAGATGCATAAAAAATAGAATTACAAAGAGAACCAAAAGTTAGTGAAAATAAAGTTGTCCTTCTTTCCCCTTTCAAGGTCAAGGATCCTCAGAAATGTATCTACAGACCCCCAAGTGATTCATGGACCCCATGATAAGGATCCCCCTCATTTTGCAGCTAAGAATTCTATCTGGATCCTATCATATAATTTAGTAAACTAAACTGAATCCTGTCATATAAATTAGTAAGTAGCAGTACCAGCATTTGAACTCAAGTACCCTGATTCTAAATCTGGCTCTCTTGCCACTATACATAGAATCACAGGCCTTGAAGTTACCTTGAAGAAGACCTGGTTCAACTCTTTCATCTTATAGAGAAAACTGAAACCCATCAAAGGGAAGTGACTTGTCCAAGGTTATAGAGTTAGGTAATGTTATAACCAGGACTAAAAACAGATCTCCTGTCACCCGGTCCAAGGGCCTCTTATCGATTCTTTTGACAGCATTTATTAAGGACCTTCTATGTGCAACGTACAGAAGACACAAAGATAAAGACATATGACCTACTCTCAAAGAACTGTGGTTGACTCTGATACCCCCATTTGACTCTGAAGAAATCTGCGGCAGGCTACTACTAGAAATATATTATAATAAGGTCAAAGCCAGGAAGAAAAGAAATATTTACAGTATCACTTTTTGTTGTCCAAAGGACTGGAAACAAAGCATATACCCATCCTTGGGGAATGGCAGGTCAAATTGTATCATATTACATAAAAGAATATTACTGTGTCATAAGAAAGAAATATAAAGAATTCAGAGAAACATGGATATAAACTGATGTAGAATGAAATAAACAGAACCATGGTGGGGGCTGGGGGGGACGAATCACATGAATACCACTATAATCTAAAGCAAAACAATTTTAGAAAGCTTCAGAAATCTGAACGACATAATGACCAAGCAGAGTGTTGATGCATTAGAGATACATAGTGAGATATATTCTCAGACACAGTCAACATGTTTAGTTTTTCTTGATTTAAATTAGTTATAAGAAATTGGGGGTGGGATAAGTTAGTGGATAGTGATAGAGATGCAAAAAAAAAGAGTGTCAATAAAACATTAAAAATACACGGAAGGAAACAAAAAGAAATTCAGAAGGGAACACAAACCGAGAAATATTGCTGCTACCTTGTTAAATTTAATATATGTTATTAAAATCAAACTATGTAACAGAAGTTCACAGGTTCATTTACAATCCTCTTCGTTCTTCTTCGTTGAAATGTTTGTGTTTGTTGATGGTTGTCAAGGTCATAATAAAAAAGAAAAAATATTTGAAAACTGAGGCAGGGTAGAATTTTCT
This sequence comes from Vombatus ursinus, assembly GCF_900497805.2. Classification (NCBI taxonomy): domain Eukaryota; kingdom Metazoa; phylum Chordata; class Mammalia; order Diprotodontia; family Vombatidae; genus Vombatus; species Vombatus ursinus. The sequence continues at coordinate 17,765,942 of NW_020954579.1, forward strand.
CTCAGGCCTAACATTCCAGCCCACTCATGACATCTGTCTCTATCTCTCTGTATGTCTCTGTCTCTTTCTATCTCTGTCTCTCTCTTTCTCGTTTCTTTCTCATTCATATGTTGCTTTTTAAAATTTCTTTCCACTCCTACCAATGCCAGACACAGTCCCTTATAACCTTGACTCCTTTGAAGAATTCCCTTTGTTGGCTAAAGAATGATTTCTCACTCTCCATTTGTTGTCTTTTTCTCTTTAAAGGGCTTTCTCAGCCTGACCCAGTGAAAGATCTCCAAATAAATTTGAAGTGATGAGAAAATGTCTTTGGGATAGTGAAACAGTTCCTCAGGAGGCTGAGCTTTCCATGGTGAGAGGAATGAAGAGTCTGCTCTTCCTTCTCCAGGAATAGACAAAGGCAGAGGTGGTGGGGAAGAGACAGAGCACAGACTGAGAGGCAGAGAAAGGTTCACAAGAGAAAGGGGTGCTGGACTCTAGTTGTCCTCTCCCAAAAGGCTTCCACTTGACCTCAGAGGGAAGAATTAGAAATGAGTTAGAAGTGGCAGAGAGGCAGATTTAGGCATCACAGGTGGAAAACAGATCTTATGATCAGTGCCATCCAAAATTAGAATGGGCTGCCTTGGGACGGATTGGATTCCCTATCATTCAACATCTTCAAGGTCTTGGTGACCACTTGCTGAAGATGGTGTAGGGAGGATTCTTAGTGTGGTATGGGCCAGATTAGATGTTTATTTCTGTCCTTTGTAACTCTGAGATCATGTGATGCCGTGGTATTTTTCTTCTCTCTTCTAGGAACTCATCTTTATAATAAGATTTATAAGATATAATAAATAAGATTTATAATAGTAAATATATTATAAGCTTCTTTATAATATAATAATATTATAATATAATAATATAATAATTATAATATTATAATATAATAATATAATATAATAATATTATAATAAATAAATAAGATTTATAATAAGATATACTAAGACATTTAGATTGTCTTTTAAAAAAAAATAAACCTGTGATTTCATGAGTGTAAGAAGTTCCCTGTGAGATACTTCCTCTGCCAATACAGATTAATATTTTTCCTATGACTTAGAGAGTAGTCTGACTGTGGTGAGAGGTTATGACTTCCCCAAGGTCACATAGCTAGTAAATATCTCAGACAGGATTTGAACTCCAGTCTTTCTGACTTCAAGTTTAGTGCTCTGTCTACTAGGCCATCCGTATGATCTGTGATGAATAACCTTGCTGTTATGAAGACTTGGCCCTGAGATCTTCTCTATGTTCTGAAGGTTGTGGTGATAGTGGCGGGGGCGGGGAGGGGATCAGTCATATAGCATGTGATTCTGGGGCAGAGAGCACTGCTGTCAAGGCTTCTCTGCTGCAGGTGATAGATGAGGGAGGGAGAAAGGGAAAGAGGGAAAGGAGGGAGGGAGGAAAACAAAGAAGGAAAGAAGAAAGGAAGGGAGGGAGGGAGGAAACAAGCTTTCATTAAGCACCTACTATGTCAGGCACTGTACTAAGCACTTTACAAATATCTCCTTTGATCCTCCCAATGACCCTGCAAGGTAGATGTTATTATTATCCCCATTTTATAGCTGAGGAGATTCAGGCAGAAATTAAGCAACTTACTCAGTGTCATACAACTAGATTTGAACTCAGGTCTTCCTGCTATCCACTGTGCCACCTAGCTGGAGTTGAAAACCCCCCACTTTGGCCAATAAATTATTAGAAAGGAAATGGTCAGTGACCTACCTCTTTGGACTGAAGTATCAAATACAGGCCTTCCCAAGAAGGTAAGAGAGGATATACTTGGAGATATGAATGGGAATCTCTATTTATCACCTGTAAAATGGAAATAATGATAGCATCCATTTCACAGGGGTCTTACAATACACCAATGAGATAATACATATAACGTGCTTTGCAAACCTTAAAGCACTATATAAATGCTTATCCTCATCATCATTGTTATTATCATTATCATATTAGTGGTCCCATTCTGCCAATGTTGCAGCCCCTGGTTTTAGGCAGCCTAACCTTTTCTTCCCCTTGCCCTCACTACTCACCTACATGGCTTTCCCCTTATGAAGAAGACATCCACCAGTCCCATTATCTCTACTCTGTCCTGGTCCCTGGGGCCCTCCCTTTTCTGGGTCAAAAAAGACATTTAAGTGCTAATGCTCAAAAACCTTCAGTAGCTCCCTATCTCTTATCAAGTATACTGCAAATTGGTATTTAAGCTTCTGCCTCGTTTGAAACCATCCTACCTTTCCAAATTTATCAAATATTACTCCTCTCTGCAGTGTCTTGGCTTTAGTCAACCATGTGACTTCTCTGCCCACCTCTACTTTCCTCTCTCTGTACCTCTGCTCACAGTGTTTTCTGTATCTGGAATGTCCTCCTTCACCTTTAACAGCTGTTGAATTTTTACCCATTTAAAATTTATTTTTTTCTATTAACAAAAATATTTTTTCTCTCCCTTTTCCTCCCCCCCCACCATATTGGGAAAAATTAAATTTAAAAAAAAACTAACAATGCATAGTCAAATAAAACAAATTCCCACATTCACTATGTCCCCAAATTTCTATATCTTATTCTGTATCCAGAGTCCATTACCTGTCTGTCAGAAGTAGCATATCCATTTTTAAAAGCTTGACTGAAAAGCCACCCCTTCCAAGAAGTCTTCCCTAATCTCAAGATCAGTAATGACCTTCTCTCTCAAACCTCACCCTTTGATTTACACCTCTCGAATATATACATCCTGTAATACTGCATATTATTTGTGTGCATACTATAACACTACTAGATGATGAACTCAGTGAGGGTGGAGACTATGTATTATCTACTTATACAATGCACCAGTCAATCAATGAGCATTTATTAACCAACTACTGTGTTTCAGGCACTGCACTAAGTTTTGGAAATAGAAAGAAATGAAAAAAAAAAAAAAGATGGTCCCTGCTCTCAAGGGGCTCACATTCCAACAAGCAGCTGTGGGTTCTGCATGTAATAAGCATTTTAAGAGTGTCAGATGTTACTTTTTCTTTAAGGGGACCTCATGTGGAAGATAAAATGTATAAACCAGTGTCAAGATACCCCACGCCCACAAAGCCAAGAGGGTTTTCCTTTTTGGCCCTCTAATTACTCTATATACATCATCCCAGCCTGGAGAACTCCTCTGCGTTGACATAGTACACCAATCAAGTCATATGTCTCTGTCAGCAGGTGGTAGAGGCAGATTGGAGAGGACATTGAGCCTTCCAAGACAGGAGGCCAAACAGTGTTCAAAGTGCTAGTGACTTTACCTTCAGATGTAGCTCCAACACTGCCCATGCTTGTGTCAGGCTCCCAGTATCCTCCCCTCCCTCTTCCCTGGTTCTCCTTCTCTAAGGCTGCCAGTCTCTCCGTCATCAACTATCAGGGATGATAAAATGAACCTTTGCCTTTCAGATCAATAGCACCAACTTTGAGAAATAGAAACATGTAGGGGCTGGGGAGGAGGATAGGGAATAAAGTGGAACACGGAGAGAGTAGAAAAATGGCAGAGATGAAATGGGGTAGAAGGTGGTTGGGGGAGGTGGACAATGGAGCTCCAAAGGGCAGAAAGTAAAATCAATGGATTTAAAATCTACTTTGATGGTCTCTTCATTTATCCCCCTTGTTAACAGGCTCGTCCATTTGGCAGCGGTGATGGGAGCTAAGGCCCAGTGGCTGGCAGCATTTCAAGTGTGATTTCTCAGGATTTAAAACCTGCCACCACTTTGCATAAAAAAGAGATTAATATATGTGAATATATATTATCTAGGCACCTAGACACAACATGCTATACACACACATTTTATTTGGCTGGGCAACTGACCTGGGAGGGCAGAGTATTAAGTTCCATTACACACCATCTAAGTGGTCCCCAAACCTTTATAGTGGTCAAATGCCACTATGGCCTAAATAGCACTCCTTCCTCTCCCTCCAAATGCACAGGAAGCTGTTTGAGAGAAGGGCTCCTGCTGCCAGTTATGTAAATAAAGCACATTGGCAAAGATTTTTATCCCATTAGGAGGGATTAGTTACTTTGGTGGTTGGCAGATTAAAATGTCAGCAGAAATGGAATGGGGAGGGGACAGTGGGGGAAGTAGGGAGGGCTCCAGTCTGCCCCCTCTTTCTCCAACCATCACTGCCTTTGTACCTTCACAGCTTTCGAGGGACTTCTGCTTGGCATTGTGTTATCTTCTTATCTGTTCCTCATCTGTGAAAGGAGAAGTTTGGACTTGATGGCTTCCAGTATACTCCCAGCTCTAAATTGATGATTCCCATGATCCTGTGATCTCTCTATCCCCACTTCTTACCTCCCCTGGGATGGATTGCTAGATTTAAAAAATATGTTTGCTCAATGAGAACTTGGCATCCATTTGACAACCCACCCTATATCCCGTCCCCAGGGGGAAAAGGGTGTTTTATCTTCCTTGGGTAGGCCTAGAGAAGTTTGGTGTTGTAGAGAGAAAACTGGGCTTGGAATTCAGTCCCAGCCCATTCACCAGTTGTACAGTACTGGGCTAGTCACTCCCTACATATATGAGGGGAAACTGGGTCACAGTTTCCCCCATATGCTTTTATCTCCTATCTATAGGATGAGAAGGGTAAGAATAGTTGCTTCTTCCTAACTTCAGCAGCACAAAAAAGGAACAATTTGGCTGGTTATGTGGATATCCTAGATGTATGTCCAGGTCCTTCCCCTAACTTGGAGAATAACATGAGACCACACAAAATGATCTCCATGTCTCTCTGTCATCTCAGCCTTGAGATGCAATATGGCCTTGGGTGCATTGAAAAGTAGAAGGACTTGTGCTTTTGAGAGGGTTAGACATCTGCAGGTGTGAAGGGGAGATGCTGCCATGCCAAAACCACATACCATATCAGGGATCAAAGTTATTTACTTATCTCCTCATTCTTTTTTTCTTACATCTAACTCCTCACCCTATTTGTTGTTCTCACAAATGCCTTCTGATCCTTCCCTCCCCTCAGTACTTTCCTAGGCCATCATCCCAGCTCTAGCTACACTCTTCACCCTTTCCGTTCTCTATCCCTTAATGAACCAATTCAACTTGACACTATTGTCTACCCTTGAATCCCCTGCCCCCTTGTCCTGTCCCTGTTCTTGCCTTTGCAAACCCCAACCCTGGCTTCTTCCCATCTGCCTCCTCTCCTCCTACTCATGCATTGCTGAACAAAGCTGGAAGAAATCACTGGGTTCACTACCAATTGTCAACTGGGTCCACTACAAAGTTGTGTTATCTAATCTCAGTGAAGCCTCACTGCAAGGAGGTCCTTTTACTTTCCCCTCATTGATTGCAGCAGCAGTTCCAAACCTTCCCTTTTTATCTGCTGTCGAATAAATAGTATTTGTAAAGCACTTAGCACAGCGCCTGGCACATAGTAGGTGCTATGTAAATACCTATTCCATTTTCTCCTGCTCAAACCTCCTATACTACCCCCTCCTCCCACCCTCTCAACTGAGGTTTTCTCACCTTATACTTACTGAGAAAATTGGGACTGTTAGCTTTGATCCTGCTCTTCTCCCTCTCACATCCTATAACACCTCCAGTCTTCTTTTTTGCTCTAGTCTCTGATGAAAAGGTGGACTTTCTCCTCTCCAAGGCCAACCCTTACACATACATCCTTATCCCTGTACTCTACTGTCTTCTCTAGGACAGGGGCGTCTACTCATACAGTGTTTGAGGCCAGGGAAATCCTACGGAAGTCAAAGGAAAAAATACTCAGGGGTTGGTCCCTCTTCATTTTTATGTTCTACTGAAAAAAAGAAACAGTTGGAGACCTGGACATTTCCACTCTTGGTTGCCATACCAGTGTTTGGTTTCTATCACAAGGAGCCCCACAGGCTAAAGAGATTTCTACAAGATGCAATCAAACCTACTCATCTGGGTGCAACTGGTTGTTTATCATCTGTCCCTTTGTCCTCCATCTGATCCCTCCTTTTCTTACTGCCCTGCTTCCCTCTAAAGTTTTCTCCTCTCTATCCTTTCCTGCCTATGTCTGTCTTTAAGCTTCACCCTTTTCAGAATGATTCTAAATCTCCCACTGGCTCTTCCATGCTCTTCGCCTTTTCTCTCTAGTTCTGTGTCCTTTATTTCTCCCCCAGCTAAGTCATAATTTCATATAATCTGAGTTAGAAGGTAGCTCAGAGGTACAACCTTTGGTCCACCCCCTTCTTTCCCAGAGAGGAAATCTGAGGTCACAGAAGTTAAGTAATATTGGTAATAATATGTAACAGAGCCAGAACTTGAATCTAAGCCTTATGCCTCCAAACCTAGCACTTTTTTTTTCCTTTTTCAAACCATTACAAACCTAATAAAACTGAAAATTTTACTCACATGAAAAACCCCAGCTCTTAACTTTGGGAAAAAAAATCTACTGCTATTGCATTCATGGTAGGCTAATGACCCATGTAATCTCTGTATAGTCCAGTGATTCACTCCTACCGGCACTCTACACCACTGTAACTATGCTTCCTTTCTCTTCCCATCCATTTCTAACCTCCAGCCTTCAAATTATCCCACCTTTCCTTAACGGCCTCTCCTTGATCCTTTTCCAGAAATAATTCCCACCCCCACTACCTTCTGCCTTTCAACACCCTTCACCACCACTACCACCACTATCCCAGCCTTTTAACCTTTTGATGTGGTACAGAGACAGCTTTGGACTTGGCTACAACCCAGGTCTTACTTCCTAAACCTTTCATCTGCTCTCCTACTCTACCTATCCCAGACTCAGGGTGTCTGTCTTCTTTGGGGACCAGCCACATTTTTTTCTGATCTCTAACAGAAGGAAGTCCTGCTTCTCCCTGCATGAGGTGAGGGAGAAGGGGATGGGAGGGGAAACAAAGGAGAGGAGCAAAGGTGTAAGCCCCTCCTGGAGCGGCTTCCACTACAGCTGAGGAAGAGAATGATGTCTTTGCTCCAAGCAGATGTACAGATGTTGTCTAAGGCACTAAGCTCTTCTTGCAGTGGTGCTGTGTTTGAAAAGTGATGAATTTCAGCACCAGCTAATTAGTCTGTAATTAGTAAGTGGAGTGTAAACAATCACAACAGATGGGGGAGAAAAAGGAATTTGCAGTAATGACCCTTCTTCCAGGGCAAAATCTCCAAGAGAGGAATGTCCCTGGATGAAGCTAGAAGATAGGACAGAGGAGGCAGGCAAGTCTTAATGGCCATTCAGTGCCGGCAAGGGACCCTACGAGTCCCTTGGCATAGGCAAGGTGGCTAAGATCTACATAGGGAGATTCCAGTGCTGCATGTGCAGTGGGTCTGTGCCCTGTGTACATCATGGGAAGAGCTGGGGAGGAAGGTGAGGTGTACTAGCAAACAACATGGGGAGGGGGGCAATCCTTAATGGTTGATAGCAGACCTTTAAGGATTAGGCTTAAGAAAAAGGAAAAAAGGATGGAAAAGAACTTTGGTTATCAAGGGGCAATTGATTGGCAATAAGATGAGCTTCCTCCACGAGACAATGGGGCATAAGTCTGAGCCCCCCACGGAATACTGCCCAGTGACCTGACATACTGAGACCAGATCTGGCTTGTCCTGGGGAGAGCCTCTGTCCCTGGTGAGCAGCCTCTAATCTGAATCCACTCTTTTCCAGACTTCCAAGCAAGCCATAGTGAGAGTCAACTACGTTGAGCCTGTCCTAACTCAGGGCCTTGCTTTGTCTTCCTCTCTAGAGTTATTTGAATGTAATCTCATTGCAAGTAGGGATTGCTTCTTTCTTTGTGCTTGTGTCCTCAGTCTAGCACAGTGCTTGGCATGTAGTAGATGCTTCATAAATACTAGTTGATTGATTAAGAATGAAACACACCTGGAGGTAGGACAGGATCATGGGTGCAAACCCTCATCAGAATGCCTTTGGCCCAAGGAGACACGGAGGGAACCAAACCTTTGGTCTTTCATACAGGCTAAGCCCTGGTTTGAGAGATTCCTATTAAATTTCCCAAGGAGCACGGAAATGCCTGGATATTCCATTTGGTTTTTTTAAATTTTTTAAAATTTATTTTGATTTATCAACAATCACTTCCATATGCTTTTGAGTTTTAAATTTTTCTCCCCCTTCCTCCCCACCACCCTCCCCAGGACAGCGCACAATCTGATATAGGCTATACATATATATTCCTATTAAACATATTTTCACATTAGTGATGTTGTAAAAATTAGAACCAATAGGAGGAACCACCAGAAAGAGGAAACAAAACTCAACAGAAGAGGAAAAAAAATAGCAAATAGTATGCTTCGATCTGCATTTAAACTCCATAGTTCTTTCTTCTTTGTGGATAGCATTTTCCATCATGAGACCTTTGGAGATATCTTAGATCCTTGTATTGCTGAGAAGGGTTAAGTCTATCAATATCAGTCATCGCACAACGTGGCTGTTACTGTGTATAATGTTCTCTTAGTTCTGCTCACTTCACTCAGCATCAGTCCATACAAGTCTTTTCACGTTTCCGCCTGCTCGTCGTTTCTTATAGCCCAATAGCATTCCATTACATTCATATACCACAACTTGTTCAGCCATTCCCCAATTGATGGGCATCCTCTCAATGTCCAGTTCTTTGCCACCACAAAAAGAGCTGCTACAAATATTTTTGTACATGTGGGTCCTTTTCCCATTTGTATGATCTCTTTGGGATACAGCCCTAGAAGTGCTACTGCCAAGTCAAAGGGCATGCACATTGTTATAGCTCTTTGGGCATAGTTCCAAATTGCTCTCCAGAATGGTTGGATCATTTCACAACTCCACCAACAATGCATTAGTGTTCCAATTTTCCCACGTCTTCTCCAACATGTATCATTTTCTTGTTTTGTCATCTTGGCCAATCTGATAGGTGTAATGTGGTACATTTGGCTTTTTTGTTGAAGAAGTGGTGACTGAGAAGTGAAGAACAGTTGTTTTTGCCACATCAACTGTTGTTGCTGTTGTTGTTGATCCTTCATTCCTGAAGAGGACCATGACATCAGGAAGGTGCTGTCATGACTTGCAAGTGAACTGGATTTAAGTGAGGCAAGACTGTGCAGTCACCAGCCTCATTTTCTCCTCTGGAGCCATCTGGGTCCAGTTGCAAGATATAGATCAGGATTTGAGAAGTGGCAGGATAAGAAGTAAAGACACTGGGTACAGACAGCTTTTTTGTAAGAGTTTGTCTGGGAAAGGGATAAGAGATTGGATGATAATTTGGGAGGGTGGTATGGTGAAATGAGGGAGACCTGGTCATACTGGTAGGCAGCCAGGACAGGGGCGAGTAGAAAGGATAAAACTGAAGATTAAGAGAGAGAAAGGATAATTGTGGGGGCAATTGCTCAAAGACAGGAGGAAATAGAATCAGAGGAGAAGGGAGAGACTGGAGTTAAAAGAGGAGAGAATAAGAGATGATAGAGAAAGAGAAAAGAGGGAAGTCATGGTGAATACCCTCTATTTCCTCATTAAATTATGAAGTGAGATCATCAGCCATGAAGGGAGGGGAGGGAGTCACTGGGAAAGTTTGAGAAGAGAAGAGAAGCCTTGGAACATTTGTTGTGGTGGTGAGTGGTCTAGAGAATCAATTAGGGAGGAGTAAAAGGATTGCCTTCTGTTGCTGTTCAGTCATGTTCAACTCTTCGTGACTTCGTTTGGAGTCTTCTTGGCAAAGACACTGTAGTAGTTTTGCCATTTTCTTCTCAAGTTTGTTTTACAGATTTGAGGAAACTGAGGCAAACAGAGTTAAGTGACTTGCCCAGGGTCACCCAGCTAGGAAGTGTCTGAGGCCAGATTTGAACTCAGGAAGATGAGTCTTCCTGACTTCAGGTACAGCACTCTTTCCAGTGAGTTACCTTGCTGCCCTAGTGAGGGCTGACTTGAGGTCAAATAGCATAAATTTGTTGTGAATCCAGTCAGCATAGTTGTGTGATTCCTCAAACACCATTCAGCAGCCCATGAGTAGGGGCATAGGAAGAGGACAGTGGGAACAAGATTGGGGTTTGACTAGGCATAAGCAGCAGGTGGAAAAAGTAGCGAGGGATTTGAGGAAAGAGGACAGTGGAATATTGAATTGGTTAATTATAGGGTTGAGATTGGAAAGGAAGGAAAGTTAATCAAATACAAGAGTGATGGTCTGGAAGAGTTCTGAAGGATGGAGGTCATGGTGAAGATAAAGAAAAGTATTAGGAAGAGTGAGGATGTAGGGAGAAACGGAATGTTAGGAAGATGTAGTCAGATAGAGAAATATCAGAATTCATGATCATAGAAATGTAACATGGAAGTGGCAAGATCAAGGATGTGTTCATCCTTATGGATAGTTGAGTTGGATTGGAGAAACAGGTCATGGGGGTTCAGGTGATTGAGGTATTAGAAGATTAAGGTGTTTGAACATCAACATATATGTTGAAGTCCCCTACTTGGAGGGCAAGAGCCAAGTGCTGAACTCAGAGAGAAAGGAGAGAGAACAACTTGAAGGCCAGTAGATAATATCCACCAGTGTCTGGATTGGCTGGTATATTTGGCTAGAGTGAACCTCAAAGGACAAGAGGTTTGAAGTGATGGTGGCAGAGAGAGATATCAGAAGTGGCTTTGAGGAGCAAGGAATATTCCATTTTCCCTCTGGGACTAATGGGGACTGGAGGACAGGATAGGGGAGAATTTGTATGAGAAGGCACAGCCAGTGCTGGAATGGATGGTCAGGGATTCAGGGTTTTCTGGTGGGAACCAGGACTCTGAAAATGCCAGACCACGGCAAGACCATGAGAAAAAGACATTAGTAGGGAAAACTCAAGACAAGAAAATGGGGCTGAAGATTTTATGTTGTGTTATGAAGAGGAGGGTCAAAGAAAGAATAAGACCAGTGCTTAAGACAAGGATTCTTACCTTTTTTTTTTTCATCATGGACAGCGTTAGGGACAGTCTGGTGAAACCTATGGACCCTTTCTCAGAATAATGTTTTTAAATACATAAAATAAAATATAGAAGAATTACAAAAGAAATCAATTCTATTGAAATATAGTGACCAAAGTATGTATTTTTTTTAAGTTCATGGACCTCAAGTTAAGAACCCTTGGCATAGGGCAGTGGGGCAATGGTAACTGAGAAGAGAAGGGACAAAGCTACTCAATTCCTATTTTGTTTCTTTTTTCTCAGCCAAGGAGAATGCCCTTTGCTCTGAGAAATAATGGAACAAAAATAGCTAAGGAGGAGTTAAAACCTCCAAATAATTAAGGAGATAGTAAGAGAGCGCCTAATTGTGCTTGATGAGTTCATATCACCTGGTTCAGAGGAACTACTCAGTATCCTTGGATATTAAAAGAACTGACAGCTGTGAGAGCTATGCCACAGTGAGTGATATTTGAAATATCATGGAAAACAGAAGGTGCCAAAGTTAAGTCTGTTCAGCCTCAGCCCCAGTACCTTTGTTGAAGGTCACTGGATTTCAGCTCCAGGTGGGATGATGGTGGTGACATAGGGTAATGGAAGGGTATGATCTAATCCATACCTCTGGCAGAATGTCCAGGTCAGGTCACAGCTTCTCCTTCCCAGAGAGCAAAGTAAAAACAACCTAAGAGTGCTAGGTTCCTCTCTGAAATATGGAAACTTCCTTTATCGCACTAGGAGGTAATGCCAGGGGAATGGGAAACTGGGGAAGAATCTTCCCACCCCCAGCAAAGGAGTGGGGAGAGAAGGATAAACTCCTTCTTATCCTTCTCTTCTTCTTGTGCCAATCCAAGCCCTAATTAACAGGCTCATTTGTCTCAGCAGCCCAGCAGTAAGTGTTTTGTGTTTTGTATTTTTTTCAAGACAGGCAATTTCATTGTCTGGCAATGTTATCACAGTCCTGGCAACTTTACTAGCTAAAGTGGTTGCATCTGCCCTGGTTCCTGAAGAAATCCTGTCTGAGGGAGGGATGGAGCATGAAACTGAGAAACCGCTACCTCAGTCATCTCTCCTAGCTTCCTGTCCTTTTATCCTGCTGGCCCACAGACTAGGCTGCAACTCTAGGTCTAAGGTTTGAATGAACTACAAGATAGGGCCCTGGTGCTGAAGGTGGGAGAGGAGAATGAAGACAGGGCCATGCCTGGGGGCAGGGATGGTGGTCAGTATTCCCCTTCTGTTCTAAGAGGGGGCCATCTCCAGTCATCCTGATCTATCTATATCTGGTCACTGGATCCAGATGGCTCCAGAGCAGAAAGCCTTGCACAGCCCTTCCTCACTTAAACCCAATTCACTTGCAAGTCATGGCATCATCTTCCTAAAGTCATGGTCCTCTGAGAATGAAGGAAAAACAACAACTTGTCATAAGAAATCAGTAGAAGCCATCAACAAAGCGTTTAAAGTATTGTACTTCGCTAGAATTTAGTGGTTGGGATGGGGGGACAGAGTGTGGAGTATAGAGAGAGAAGTGTTTTAGTTCATCCCTCTGCCTGCATGAGTCCTATATATCTTAATTCCACCAAGGCAGACAGGCAGCAATCTTGATTGGAAAAGAAAAGAGCCTCATACTTACTTGCTTACTTACTTATGGGTAAGTCACTTCCTTTCTAAGATTCCTTCTAGTTGTAACATCCTGTGATTCCAAATAAATGCAAAACCTCTGTTTGCACTCCCTTCTCAAATATTTCCCTGATCCCCACCATTCTTTGGAGGAGGTACTTTTAGGTGGACCACTCTAATTTAATAAAGGAAGTTTTTCACACACCATAAAGGTATAGAAGACCCATACATATCTTTACATTGAGTTTAACACATAGTTTGTCTTTTACTTTCTGTCCTGAGTTGGACATTGATCAGAAGTCATCTCTCTTCAGAACCTCCCTATTCATGTATGTCTTCCCTTTTATTTTTAGTCAGCTTAATGGTACCTGGGGTGTAGTAGAGAAAGATCCTTGAACCTGGAGTCAGGAGACAATGTATTCAGGCCCATCTTTTACTTACTAGCATTATAGTCACAAAGGCTTACTTCTATAGACCTAAAATTTTCTCCCTAAAAAAGAGGGATAATGATATTCTTGTATTACCTGCTTCCCAGGGCTTTTGTGAGTATCAGATGTGATAATGTATGTAGCACTGTTTAGGTATCACTAGTCACTTAGCACTTCATTACCTACTGGTTCATGGGGCAGTTAATGAATAGAACACTGGGCTTAAAATCAGGAACACTCATCTTCCTGAGTTCAAATCTGGCCTCAGACACTTAACTAGCTGTATGACCCTGGACAAATCACTTCACCCTGTTTGCCTCAGTTTTCTGCAAAATGTAAATCTATAAAATAAGTTGGAGAAGAAAATGGCAAACCACTGTAGTATCTTTGTCAAGAAAACCCCAAGTAGGGTCATAAAGGGTTGGGCGTGACTGAAATGACTCAACAATAACAACCTGCTGGTTTGTCTTGTCCTCTGACTCTTGTCTTGCTAGGTTACCAAGTGGATAGAGTGTTGGGCCTGTAATCAGGGAAATCCGACTTCAAATCCGGCCTCAGATACTTACTAGCTGTGGGACCCTGGGAAAGCAACTTAACCTCTGTTTGCCTCAGTTTTCTTAACTTAAAATGTGGATAATAACAGCATCTATCTCCCAGGTTTGTTGTGGAGATCAAATGAGGTAATATCTAGAAAGCGCTTGCCACCATGCCTGGCATACCATAGGTGCTATATTAATGCTTATTTCTTTTTCCTTTCCCCCTCCTGGAAAGAAGCCAAAGACAGTCTTCTATTTTCCTTTGTGTTCCCCTCAAAGCCTCGCAATGAGCTATGCAAAGAGTAGGAGCTCGGTTAATACTTATTATAGGAATGATGAGGTAATTATTCCATAAGTATTTTTATTTTATTTTAGTACTGGAATGAATGAATTCTATTTTAACACTTTCTATTAATCTGTCTACAGAAATCTATTGTGAACAGCGCTCTGTTAAGCCTTATGCAGAACCCAGTGCCATTGTCCTGAAGCACTAGCATGAGCAGAAGGCTCCATGAGGTCACAGGCTGGATCTCATTCATTAATGTGGCCACTACCATTCATCTGCTACCCCCTTCTCCACCAGTGGATAACAACCTCCAACCACCTGTTTCTCTCTCTTTCCTTATATTGATCAATCCCCAGCTACAGAGAAGTGAACCGTCCCCTACCCCTGCTTCCCATCCTCTTCCTTCTTAACTGTACTATGCCATATCCCATTCCACCCTGTCCACCCCTTCCACTGGGGTTCCCGGGAATTCTCACTCCATAGTGAACAAACTGCCCTTCATTCTGGACCTCTTTCTTTCATATTCCTCTGGCTTCCCCCAATGACACTGCATCCCTGGTTATCCTTCACTCCCACTACTTGACACACTGGTCCTAGAAGGGAACTCAGTATACTCCTTGTTCCCCACTGCCATTTTGAGACTTTCCCTTTACCTCCCATCATACAGACAACTCCTCCTCCTTTGAAGTTCACTCAATTTAAATGTTCCACCCAATCCAGATATAAGGAACTGTTGTGTACCAGCCCCCAAGTCATTCTTCATTTCTCATTAAGTCCAGCATCCACCTTCTTTCTCCTCTTCCCTAGCTCCTGACCTTATACTAAGAGACTTCAATATCCATAGCGATACTTCCTCACACTCCTTAACTGCCCAATTCCTCATTCTCCTCAGCCACAACTAGGGATGATTACACTCTGGATTTCACCATTCCTCACAAGTGTTCCACTTCCTTAATAAAAACTCCTACATTCTTCTATCTAACGATAACCTGTCATCATTCCATCTCTCTCCCTATACCTCACCATTCCCAAACCTTTTCTTTATCCTTGTCCTGACCTCCAATTTTTCCACCTACCCCTTCAATTAATTACTTTAATTAATTAAATTAATACTGCAATTAAGTACTTTCTCAGGTCTTACCTCTGGTCTAACTTTGCTTTCCTCCCTTTCCGTTTTCCACCCTTTAGTTAACCAATTCCCAATTCAGTTTTACGTTGCCCTCCACTCTCAAATCTCTTCCCCCCTTGTCCTATCACCAGTCATCCCTTGCCAAACCTTAGCCCTGGATTACTCTCACCATCTGCCTCCTCATCCCCTACTTGCTTATTATCAAAAAGAGTTGGAGGAAGTTGCACAGCCGTGCTAACTGGATACATTATCAATCCAAGTTATCCATCTTGAACTGAGTCCTCACTGCAGCAAGGTAGTCTTTTTATTCCTCTTTAATTAATGTCCCATTTCACCCCCTACCAGAACCTATTCCAAACTTCTCTTCTCTCCTCAAGCCTTCCACATCTTCTTTTTCCCCCTCCCCACCAAAGCTTCACTTCCTACTTTGCTGGGAAAACTCAGCCATTTGATGTGAGCTTCCTTCTTTCTCTTTATCTCAGAACCCTGTGATGTCATTATCCATTCTCTTTTCCTTTTTCCCAGTCTCTGATAAGGAGGTGGCCTTTCTTCTTGGGCCCAACCTCTCCACAAGCACTGTTTATTATTTCTCCTCCTGTCTTCCCCAAAAGATTAAAATCTCAAATATTCCCTCTTATTTTCTGTTCTTCAGACTCTCTCTATCCACTAGTTCCTTCCCTACTTCCTTCAAACATGCCCAGGTCTCTCCATCTCATATCTCTTCTCCCTTTCTCAGCTAAACTCCTAGGAAAAAAAAGTCATCTATACTTAATGCCTCTGCTTTGTCTCCCCTCACTTACTCTTCAACCCAGAAGCAATATCTTCTGACTTCATCAATTCAACTAAAGCTGCTTTCTCCAAAGTTACTAATGATCTCCTGATGATCTCCATATCTAATGACCTTTTCTCGGTTCTCTCTTGGCCTATCTGTGCATTTGACACTGTTAACCAGCCTCTCCTTCTCGATACCCTCTCCTCTTTGGGATTTTATGATACTACAGTCTCTCTTGCTCCTCCTCTCATTCGCTTAACCCCTCTTCAGTCTCCTTTGCTGACCCACTGTCTACTTCCTGCCCCCTAACTGGGTGTCCCTGAAGGCTCTGTCTTGGACCCTTTTCTCTTTTCTCTCGATGACTTCATCAATTCCCAAGAGTTTAATTATCCCTATGACAATGGTATACATATATATATATATTATATATATATACACACACATACTATTGTCATAGAAATAATAATATATGTATATATGTATACATGTATTTTATATGTGTATGTATAACTATATATATATAACTATAACTATATATATATATGTATGTATATGACACTGTGCTTGGAAATATATGTGTGTATGTGTCTGTATCTCCCCTGAATTTCAGTCCACCATCACCAGTTCCCCATTGGACATTTCAAACGGGATGTCCTGGAAACATCAAATTTAACACGTCCAAAACAGAATTCATTATCTTTCCCTCCAAACCCACCCCTCTTCTGAATATCCTTATTTCTGTCAAGAGTGCCACCATACTTCCAATCTCCCATACCCACAACCTTGGCATTATCCTTTATTTCCTACTTTCCCTCATTCCATGTATCTAAATTGGCTCTCTGCCTTCTACATGAAATTTTCCTGGTCCCCCTCCCACTCTCACAAATGCAAATGTCCTCCTTTCCAAATGGCTTTTTATTTAACTACTTTGTATTTATTGGTATTTATTTACCTTATAATTTATTCCATGTATACTTATAAATGTACTGGTTATCTATCCTGTTGAAGTATGAGATCCTTGAAAATAGGAGTTATTTCATTCTTTCTGTTTGTTTCCCTAGCACCTAACATAGTGCCTTGTACTTAGTAGGCACTTAATAAATGTTTGTTGATTGATCTTTTTAGCTCCCATAGTGCCTAGCACTGAGCCTTACATATATATGTATATATATATATATATATATATATATGCAAAACTACCAATTTAGAAGCAATTAACAAATAATGAGGTATATATGAAATACATCACACACAGTCTGAGGATTAATTGCCTTTTCTTTCAGTTCATTCATTCAGCAAACATTAATTAAAAACTGACAGTGCAGAGAGCACTGTTCTAGGTACTGACAAAGATACAAAGTTTCCATGTTGCACTTTCCTTGCCCTCATGGAGCTCCCAGTCTACTTTTGGGATAAGACAAAGACAGAGAACTATAATATACGGTATTATCCAATAAGAACAGTGGGGTGGGAGGAGAATTAAGAAAACGGGCTATCAAAAGAGAGATTTTGGCCAAAGTGATCATTCTCACTTAAATAGTCTGGGAACTGGTGAAATTTGATCCTTTATTTCGGTGGAGGAAAAAGACAGGTATGATCATCTAAGATAGAAGAAAGGTATTAGGGCATGAGATGTAGCCTGTAAAGAAAGCTCATAGAATGTCAGGGTTGTAGGGTGACCTCAGAGGTCATCTAGCGCAGTACCTACCTGAGCTTTTAATTCTTACCACAACATCCCTGATAAATGCTCATAGGGCACCTACCTTACAACCTCTAGAGATAAGGAGCTCCCTCCTTCCCAAGGCAGCCAGTCCCACTTTAGGATAGTTCTAATTTTCTTCAAGTTTTTCCTGTTCCCAAGACAAAAACCTACTTCTCCGTAGAGAAACTTTGGTCCGTCGGTCTTAGTACTGTCCTCTGGAACCAAGCAAAACAAATCTTTAAATCTTTTAAACATTTGAAGACCCCAACCAGGTGTGCTTCAGTCTCCTTCTAGCTTTTATTGTTGTTGTTCAGTCATGTCCAACTTCATGACCCTGTGGACCTTAATGTCCGTGGAGTTTTCTTGGCAGAGATACTGGAGTGGTTTTCCACTGCCTTCTCCAGTGGATTAAGGCAAACAGAGGTTGATCTACCCAGGGACACACTGCTAGTAAGTGTCTGAGGTCTAATGAGCTCGGGTCTTCCTGACTGCAGGCCCAGGGGTCTATCCATTGAGCCATCTAGCTGCCTCTCTCCCAGGTAAGCATCCCCAGTTCTCTTAACCAACCCTTATATGGCATAGATTCAAGTTCATCTTCCGTCCTGTTCACCTTCCTCTAGATGTGCTCCAGCTTGTTAATGCCCTTTCTAAAAGGTGATGCCCAGAATGGATCACAGTGACCCAGAGGAAGTCTAACCAGGGTAGAGTCCAATGAGATTGTAAGCTCCTTGGTTAAGTACACATTCCTACTATGTGCCAGGTACTATTCTGAGCACTTAACAAATATTCTCTCATTTGATCTGTGCTACAACCCTGGGAGGTAGGTGCTATTATGAACCCCATTTTACATATGAAGAAACTGAGGCAAGCAGAGGTTAAGTGACTTCCTAGGGTCACAGAGTTAATAAATGTCTGAGGCCAGACTTGAACCTAGGTTTTCTTGACTCCAAGTCCAGTACTTTATCCACTGAGCCACCTAGCTGCCTCTACCTTTCTATTAATGCAGCTTAGAACTGTATTAGCCTTTTTGACAGCCATGTCACACTGTTTGACTATATCAAGCTTGCTATCCACTAAAATCCCCAAGTCTTTCCTCCCTAATGTTGTCTAGCGACATCTTTCCCATTCTTTGTGCAGTTGATTTAGTTGAAGTCTAGGACTAAATACTTAACCCATATTAAATTTCATCTTATTGGATTCAGCCTAGCACTCCAGCCTGGCAAGATCTTTTGAAATCCTGATTCTGTCATCCAACATATTAGCCATCCCTCTCAGCTTCATGTCAAATTTCATAATCATGCCATCTGTGCCATCATCCAAATCTTTGCTAAAAATGTTGTACAGAATAGACCAAGAACAAATCCCTGGGTTTTTCTCTTGGACACCTTCTTCTAGGTCAATATCA
The DNA here is from genome assembly GCF_900497805.2 of Vombatus ursinus. Taxonomy (NCBI): domain Eukaryota; kingdom Metazoa; phylum Chordata; class Mammalia; order Diprotodontia; family Vombatidae; genus Vombatus; species Vombatus ursinus. Next base: position 17,784,719 of record NW_020954579.1, read on the forward strand.
ATTCATTAATCAAGACTTTTCAGTTCTAGACAGTCAATAAGCTACAAATCCAATAACTCTACCATCCCACGCCCACATCCTTTCTCCCTATCTTGGACCCAAGGATATTGTACAAGACTTTGTCTCATGCCATGCTGATATTCAAGTATATTATGTCAATCAATCAGTAAGTATTTATTCAGTGCTAACTGTGTGCTGAGAACTATGCTGGGTACCAAGGAAAACGATAGAGACCAGACCTATGATTTTGTTAATAGAAGGACAAGGTGAGGAAGTCCTCTCTACTGATCCAGGTTAGCATCTTCTTTGCATCTGGTAGTCTTAGAAAGTTGCCTAGAACCCTGAGAAGTTAAAGGACTTGTCTAGGGTTATATCAGAAGCAGAACTCAAACATAGATATTCCTGGCTCCAAGATCAGCTCCCATTCACTGTGCTATGGGGCTTTTCTGAGATAAAAGATACAGAGACAAAATGAAACAACTCCTGCCCTCAAGGGGCCTATGTCTATGACATTTCCCTCATCCACTAGTCTGTGGTCAAAAAAGAAGATGAGATGAGTCTGTCATGACTTTTTCTTGATGTAGAGAGGGGACAGAGCCTGGAGCAAACACCTACCATGTACCAGATACTATGCTAAGTGTTTCACGAATACCTTATTTGATCCTCATAACAATCCTGTGATGTAGGCATGATTATGTTATTATTTTTTCTAGCTCTATAAAATCATTTTTGGTAGTTTCATTGGTATGGCACTGAACAAATAAATTAATTTAGGTAGAATTGTCATTGTTATTATATTAGCTCTGCTCACCTATGAGCAATTGTTATTTTTCCAATTGTTTAGATCTGACTTTATTTTTGAGAAAAGTGTTTTATAATTGTGGTCATATAGTTCCTGGGTTTGTCTTGGCAGTTAGACTCTCAAGTATTTTATATTGTCTACAGTTATTTTAAATGGATTATTACAATAAATTATAAATTATATTTATTATATTATACTTATAATAAATTATGTGTTATAAATTATATTTATTATATTATAATTATAGAGTATGAATTATAATAAATGGTTATTTTAAATGAATTTTCTATCTTTTGCTTCTGGGCTTTGTTGGTAGCATATAGAAATGTTGATGATTTATGTGGGTTTATTTTATATCCTGTAACTTTGCTAAAGTTGTTAATTATTTCAAGTACATTTTAGTTGATTCTCTAGGATTCTCTAAGTATACCATCATATCATCTGCAAAGAGTGATAGTTTTGTTTCCTCATTGCCTATTCTAATTCAATTTCTTTTTCTTCTCTTATTGTAAAACTAACATGTCTAGTACAATATTGAATAGATGTGATAATAGGCATCCTTGTTTCATCCCTGATCTTATTGGGAAGGCTTCTAGCTTATCGCCATTACAGGTAACGTTTACTGATTGTTTTAGGTAGGTACTACTTATTTTAAGGAAAGCTCCATTCATTCCTATAATCTCTCATGTTTTTAATAGGAATGGGTACTGTGTTTTATCAAAATCTTTTTCTGTATCTATTGAGATAATTATATGATTTCTGTTGGTTTTGCTATTGATATGGTCAATCATGCTGATGGTTTTCCTAATATTGAACCAGCCTTCCATTCCTGGTATAAATCCCAGTATGTGAAATTATGATCACCATTTTATAGTTGAAGAAACTGTGGCAGATGGAGGTTGAGGGACTTGCCCAAAGCCATATCTAGTAAGTGTTTGAGACCATCCAGACTCCAGACTCAGTGCTCTATCCACTGTGCCACCTCAGTGTTGAACCCATGTTAGGTTATGTTGTTCATAGTTCAAGTATTCTCAAACCATGTCCTTAATGATGTGTTCTAAGTAATATGGAATTATGCTAACAAAGTTACTAAAATGTCCGTACCCCTTGACCTATAGCTATATCTCTATAGCTATATCTATAGCTTTATCACTGCTAGTCTTATCTCCAGGGAGGCCAAGGATAAACAGAAAGATATAGACAACAAAATATAGCAGCCTTTTTAGCCCTGTTAGAACTAGATAAAAAGTAGAGGTCTAACCATTGAGAAGTGGCTAAACAAATGGTGGTACATGAATATAATGGAATATGGAAGTACTGTAAGAAAAATGAATGTGATAACTACAGAGAAGACTTATATGAACTGATGTAAAATGAGCAGATGCTAATATACACAGGTAACTAGAAAAACTGTAAATGGGAAAAAATCAAAACAATGCTGTGTAATTAAAATGGCCCTAAAGAAGAGACATGAGAACGCACCTGCTTCCCTTCTTTAAAGAAGTGGAGAACTATGGGTGTGAACACTGAATATAATGTCAGACTTGGTTGATGTGTTGATTAGCTTTGCCCAACTACTTTTTTATGTTCTCTTTCTTTTTTGCTCTTGATTAAAAGGAGTTCCTCTTGGAAGAAGGGGAGATGAGGAGGAATATATTGGGGAAATAAAGGTATTATGAAAACAAGACATCAACAAGTTTTTAAAATAAAGTTTTTTTTAAATTCATAATTTTGTCAGGAATCAAAGTCAATTTCACCAAATTACCCACATTCCATAATCTGCCGCTTCATACCCCTTTCTCTACATACCAGGAATTAGATAGAAGGAGATTGAAAAGATTAGTGGAGAAGAGGGGAGGCTGAACAAATGAGGAGGCTGGAGAGCAGGAGAGAAGGAAGCAGGCAGTCTGGCACAAGGGTAGTAGCGTGAGGCTTGGAGTTGTAAAGCCTTGGTTTAAGTCCCAGATCTTCCGTGCAAGCCTGGGCAAGTCACTTCGCAGTTGTGGGCTTCAGTTTCCTCATCTGTTTAATAGGAACGGTAATAATATTTGTACTACTTACTTCCTAGAGTGATTGTGAGAAAAGTGCTCCTTAAACTAGAAAGTGTTAGTGTTATGTAAATGCGAGCAATTATTATGCTAAGTACCTCTGACTACATCTAGCAAAGTTCTTTTCTAATAACTCTCCTCACACCCCTCTTTTTATCCCCCCAAATTTTTACATCTCATTTTACATCTCATTTAGGCAGTCTTGCATGGGTCTGTTTTTGAAACTAACAATAGCTGGTATTTATATAGCACTTTAAGGTTTGCAAAGCACTTTACGTATGTTATCTCATTTGATCCTCACAATAACCCTGTAAGGTAGATGCTATTATCATCACCCCAATTTACAGATGGGGAAACTGAGGCAAAGAGAAGGTAAGTGGCTTGCCCAGATTACAGAGCTAAGTAAGTGCTTAAGGTGGAATTTGAACTCAGGTCTTCCTGAGTCCAAGTTCAGCATTCTATCCACTGTGCCACCTAGCTGCCTTATGTTTCTTCTATTATCATACAGGTATTTTGGTTAATTTTAATGTAACCATTCTTTCTAGTAACTTGTAGGTTTCCTATAAACTTTCCATTTTCACATACTAATCCTGAGATGGGTTACTTCCCATCCTCAGACCATAGCTTCTGAACTATCCCACTTCCTTCTGACATCTTAGACAATGGCAATTAGAGATCTCTTAGATTCCATTCCAGCTTAAAATTTTTCTAGATGATCTCCTATTGTCCAGACTTCAGCTCTATTCATTTTTCTACCATTCTCTCTACCCTACCATAATAAGAACACCCTAAATTCCTGTAGTTCCTCCTAGGCAATTGCTTCCATTAACTTATCATCTCACTCCCTCTGAGTAGGAGAGAGAATTCCATTCATATAGATGAAGAAGCTGAGATCCAAAGATATGAAATGATTTCATGTTAGGTAACTAGAATGATAGGCAAAAATAAATTAGGTAGAGTTTAATGGAGACAAATGTCAAGTATTATAGTTTGGTTCAAATAGACAATTTCATAAGAGAGAGTAGAGAGAGTTGAGGAGGAATAAGCATGGCTTTAATGGCCTAGTTCATGTGCAAAAATACCTGGGGATTATAGGGCATTTCAAGCTCAAAATGAATCAACAGTATGCTAGGGCAGTCAGAAAAGCTAATGCAATTCTAGACTGCATTGGGAGGCATAGTGATAAGTCTTCCTGATCAGACCATATCTGGAGAACTAGGTTTCGTCCAAAGTAGCACATTTTAGAGAAGCAAGAAGTACACTAGAGGGCATCAATGAGTGAGTGTGTGATGGTGAGGGTACTTGAGACCATCTCATATGAGGATAGGTTGAAGGAACTAGGGATACTTGGAAAGAAGAAGGAGGAGAAAGAGGAAGAGGAGGAGGAGAAAGAAACCATGAGAGACAAGATAGCTGACATCAAGTATTCAAAGGAGATGTCTTGCAGAAGATGAATTTAAATTCTTTTGTTTGGCCTCAAAGGCAAAATTAGAATCAATGGGTAGAAGTTGTGGAGAAGCATATTTTGGCTTACTAGTAGGAAAAACTGTATAATGATTTTTGTTGTTGTTTTTGTTCAGATATTTCAGTTATGTCTGACTCTTCATGACCCCATTTAGGGTTTTCTTGACAAAGATATTGGAGTGGTTTGCCATTTCCTTCTCCAGCTCATTTTACAGATGAGGAAACTGAGGCAAATAAGATTAAGTGACTTTTCCAGGGTCACACAGCTAGTAAGTCTGAGGCCAGATTTGAACTTGGGCCTTCCTGACTCCAGGCCCAGTGCTGTATCCACTGTACCACCTAGATGCCCTATATTGATTAGAGCTATCCAAAACTGTAATGGGCTTCCCCAGAGAGTAGTGAGTTTCTAATCACTTGAGATCTTCAAGGAAAAAGCTAGATGGCCATTTGTTAGAGATGATGTGGGGGGACTCCTGGCTAGATGTATGGTATAGTAGAGATGCCTTTCAGGTATGGGTAGAAACGGATGACTTTTGAGGTCCCTTCCAACTCTTAAATTTTATGATTCTGTGGAGAATAGAGGAACTGGAATATGAATTCTATTCCTGTTTCAAAGAAAAGCCTCCATGTGAGGAGCTGTATCTGGTAGTAGGAATTCCAAAGTATGAGTTTAGTCAAGCCAAATACTGCCCCCTCTACATCCATCCCAACTTGGTACTTCTTTTCTAGACAAGGACCAGACACTAAGAAGAAAGGCACTAGTGGATTAGGGAATGGTGCCCAGAGCCTGGCTCACTAGCATGGCCACAAAGCATAGGAGTATGCTGACCTTAAGTCCTTATCCTGGCTCCACTCTCCCATTCATAAGAGGTCCATGGCGGAGAACAGCCAAGAACAGCTCAGTCCCTTTAACGAGTACACTCTTGCTCCATTTCCATGTAACAGAAGGTAAAGGCTCCATGATGGTTCTGATAGAGTGGTGGAGAGGACATCAGAACTGGGGTGGGGAGGAGAGGGTGGTAGAAGGAGATGCACTTTAAACTCCTAATCAAAAGAGGAATAAAAGGAGGACATGCCAGTTTTAGAGGATGGAGGGGAGGGAAGAAAGGGTTGTATTAGTTTCCTTCCCAGAAAAGAGCTGCTTCCTGGGAATGAATTGCAAAGGCCTGTTGCTGCACTACCCCATCAATCATGCCGACTTCTCCTGCCAAGATGCCAATCCCACTGCTGCCCACTACTCCTGCTACAGAATGATGTCGTCAGTCACTATTAGCGGGGTTAGAGTCAAGCTGGTGATGGGGCTGGCAGAATAGGCTGCCAGAGCCATAGTGATGATGGAGGTCAGGCTTGGGGGGCCTTGTTTGACCTTGGTTTCTATAGAATCAGAGAGAGCTAATTGTACATGGAAAGGAGTGGCAAAGATTATATACCACTACTAGATCATGTTGGTGTTGTCTGCTCAAAGGAAGGGCTTCTTTTAAAAAAAAATTTCATTGAATATTTCCCAATTATACATAAAAAAAATTTAATTCATTTTTTAAAATGTCAGGTTCTAAAGTCTCTCCCTCCCTCTCTCTCTTGCCCCTCCCCCAGCCCTTGAGAAGGTTAGCAATATGAGATCGATTATACATGTTGTGCAAAACATATTTCCACTTTAACCATGTTACAAAAGAAAACATATACAAAATCCCAAGAAAAATAAAGAAAATTTAAAAAAAAATGCTTCAATCTGCACTCAGAGTTTATCAGTTCTCTCTTTGGAGGTGAATGTCACTTTTCATCATGGATCCTTTGGAATTGTCTTGGATCATTGTCTTGATCAGAGTAGCTAAGTCTTTTCCCAGTTGATCATCCTTATAATATTGCTTTTACTGTGTATAATGTTCTACTGGTTCTGCTCACTTCACTTCACATCAGTTCATATAAGTCTAATGTAAGGGCTTCTTAATACTTAGGGAAATGTACAAATAAACCCATCAAAGTGGAGGGAAGCCACGTCTATGTGAGGGAGACGGGGTGGGAGGAGAAATAATTTTCAGAATACAAGGTTAAAGATGTTTAGTGAAAAGAATACTGTATTTAAGGTCAGAGGCCCTAGGTTTGAATCCTGGTTATATCATTTAATGCCTCTACAACACTTGGCAAATCACCTCACCTCTCTGGGCCTTGGGTCAATCTATCAAATGAGGGGGTTGAACTCAATGACCACTAAGGTTCTTTCTCTAACCAAATTTTCTTTCCATTTGATTGGTAGTTTGGTCACACCTAGGCAACGCCCTTTTGAAATTAATGGGAAGAATAAGGGGAAATTATAAAGGTCAAATTCCACACTGGACATTTTTTTTTTCTAAAAAAGGGAGGGTTTCAATAACTTTGGGGTACATCTTCCAGGGGACGAGTCTGCCCACTTCAGTGGCCTCTCTCTCCCTAATAGTTTAAATTTATCATCATGTATTAGAAAAAACACTAAGCTGAGAGTCAGGAAACCTGGGTTGGAATTCTGCCTTAGACATTCATTATCTCTGAACCTCAGTTTCCTCATATGTAAAATGATATTAATAGTAATTCTCACAGAATTGTTGAGAGGGCAAAATGAGATGCTATATGCAAAATATTTTTAAAATCTTAAAATATACCTACGTAAATGCCATCATCATCATTATTATCATATCATTATCACTTTTATTATAAACTCTGTAACCAGCTGTGTGACCCACGGCAAGTCAGTTTGGTGCTCTGGGTCTCAGTTTCCTTATTTATAAAATGAAAGAACTTGAATATCTCAAAGGTCCCATCAAGTCCTAAGATCTATAATCATGATCTGTGTTTGGTAAGAGAGGAAAGGAACAGGAAAAGAGCTGTGACCCTCTGGAGAAGGTATTTTAGCAATCTTATCTCCCTCTTTCCCTTTAATTCTACCCAGGCAGAAGGATTACATTTGCTGGTCCCAATGACGTGTTTTCTTACTAAACCAGAATCATTTCCTCATTTGTATGTATGACTTTCTCTTTCTCTCTCTCTCTTTCTCTTTCTCTCTCTCTCTCTCTCTCTCTCTCTCTCTCTCTCTCTCTCTCTCTCTTTCTTGTCGGCTGTTGGGTTTAGGCTCTTTTTATTTCTCTCTCTCATTTTTTTTTTTGGTGAGGCCTAGGATGTCCCGATTAGATCTGGGGACATGGCATTGACAGAGGGAAGCAGCTAAGTATAGAAAAGGCCCATCTGACCTTCCCTGGCGGATAAGCATCCAGGGATCAATAGTGGAATAGAGATAAGCATCGCCTTCTCCTCTATGCCATTCGCCAACTTTTAATTCAGAACAGATGGGCTGGGGATTTTCTAAAGGACAAGAAAGAGCAAAGCTGGGGTTGCTGGCTGGCTGGAATAAGCCCAATGTTAATAGATTTGGGTTCCCAAGAAAAATAGGGACTCTGCAACCTGTTCTCTGCCCCCTTGGTCCCGGACAAAAGGGATCTTTCAGCAGAGAATGACAACCTCCTCAGGGTGCAGGGTGGAAGGGTAGGGGATGACAGGTCCTGGATAGAGCCATCACAAAGAGTCACCTGTCACCTGGATTATGCTAGTAATAGTGTAACTAGGTGTGTGTGAAGAGTGCAGTCACACAAGGTATCACATAGGAAGGAATTTCTAGGCAGTTTTTCAGCTTAACCTTCTCCCTTCTTTGGGCCCAGTCTACCTGGTTCTGCACCTATTTGCTCCCCAAGGTCAGAGATTTCTCTTGTCTTTTTATAGTATCTCATTCACCTAGCCCTGCATACACTAGACACTGTATAGGTTTTTGGAGCACATGAGAATTGGGGAAATGTTCAGGTGGTTCAGATCTATAGATTTGGACAAGTGGAGACTGAGGGCTAGCTCTGCTGTATCCCCAAGATCACCTAGCCACCTATCAACCTGCCCCATCTCCAGATCCATGAAGAAAAAATAATAGTAGCCAACACTTCAATGTGGCTTCCTAAAAGTCTCATGCAGTTTTTTGCTTTAAAGCTTAATACTACTGCTGTACTTGGCATACCCTAGTGTATTATAAAGGACCCTGTGAAATTGGTAATACAGTTGTGACCAAAAAAAAAAAAGTTGTGACAATCTCTTTGCAAATGAATTTGTCATTGTAGTTATTGTTGTTCAGTCATTTCAGTTGTGTACGACTCTTGGTGACCCCATTTGGGGTTTTCTTGGCAAAGATAAAAGGTTAAATGATTGACCCAAAGTCACATTGCTAATAAGGGTCAGAAGCAAGATTCAAGCCAGGCCTGGTATCTCCTAGTTCCAAGTTCAGCATTCATTCGACTATAGCATGCACATTGCATCTTGCTACAGGTAGGAGGAGATAGGATTATTTCTCAAGGGAAAAACCAGAAGGCTTCAGACTTATCCAAAATCTCACTCCTGAGGGAAAGGCAGGGGCATAAAGAAGACAACAGGGCACATGGCTGGGGACTTAGAAGAGGGTCTACACTGGTTACTTTATTCCAGAGGAGGTGGAGAGGACAACAGTGACCTGGGAGGGTGGTTCACCTCCTCTGTCAGTGATACACACACTGTCACAGGAGCCTGGATATTTCAGAAATAGTAAATATAACCATGTTTGCTTGGTGAGAGTTTCACCCTCATGGAAGGTGGTAAGAGGGGAGAAGAAAGGAAATGTGGATATTATAATACCAGGACTTAGAAAACCTGAATGTATGTACGCCATTGGATAGAAGAGAAGCAGGGGCAACCAGAAAGGGGGCCCCCAACCCTTCCCCATAAAGACATGCCTGCACCCCTCATTATACAATTATAATGATTGCATATGAGAGAGAGAGAGAGAGAGGGAGAGAGAGAGAGAGAGAGAGAGAGAGAGAGAGCCACTCTATAAATTGCTTTAGGACCCTATGGGCTGAGAGGGGTCATAGAACTGTGTGATATTATTATTTATGATAAAGCACATAGGTGCCAGTCAGCTTCTGGAATGGGCTGAGAACTGAGTTTGGGATGGATGGCAAATTGAGCTCCAATTTTCTGCTCCGAAGTCTTTGTTATACACCACAAACCCCTTGTATGCACCAGGGTCACCCAGCTTAATGAGTATGCTTTTTCCATCAAGAGGCTTCATCCATCCTTCAATTCCTAAACAGAGCCTTGTTTTTCCCTTCTGCTTCTCTTAGTCTTGAGGGCCAGAGGTGACCAGGTCCAGAACCAGAGGGAGGAACGAGGTGGCAGAATCTAGAGGTCATGGAGGTTTAGGAAAAGGCCTAGTGGAAAGAGAACTGAAATGAGAATCAAGAGAAGTGGGTTCGAGCCTTCCTCTGCCATTGAAGTGCTCCACGGCCTTGGAAAATTCACTTCCCCTGAAGTATAAGCATTTTCCTTGTTGGTCAAATGTAGAGGCTAGACTAGATCAGAAACTCTGGTCAAAGTATGGTCTGGGGACCCTTAAGGGTCTCTAAGCTCTTTCAGGGCATTTATGAGGTCAAAACTATTTTCATAATACTAAGTTATTTAATATCTATCATGGCAAACATTGACAGATGTAACCCACATAAACAAAAGCCCTTGGTGTGGAAGCCTCAGTAAGTTTTGAGAGTATAAAGGGGTCCTGAGACCAAAATGTTTGAGAACCACTTAACTAGATGATCTCTTCCCTCCAAATCTAACAAAACATGAGTCACTCATTCATTTCTTCCACAAGCATTAAGTACCTACTGGATGCAGTGTCCTATGGATTGGAAGATATATGTAACACATACCTAGCATTCCAGACGCTTATAGCCTGGTTGGGAGTAGGGGGAAGAGGGGTTAAGAATAACTAATATATAAAGGCAAGTGAATTAAGTATAAAAGAAAGATTACTTTCTTTTGCTGCCCACAGTGGTTATAGTCTCAGACCTGGAGTCAAGAAGACCTCAGTCAGTTCAAATCTTGCCTCAGACAATTTCTACCTGTGAAATTTTATTGTGGTCAGGCACAGGATTGTGATGAGAATGAAATGAGACATTATTTGTAAAGTACTTAATAAAGTACCTGGCACATAGTAGATATGATATAATGCTTGTTCCCTTCCCACTTTCAGCTGGGAGAAAGGGAAGGGCAGAGATAGCTAAAGGAGTAACATGTTCTATGCTTTGCAAACCTTAAGGCTCTACGTAAATATAAGCTATAGTTATTATTATTATTAAAGAAACAAAGGTTTTTCAGTAGCCAGATATGGGGAGTGGAAGGACTCATTCCAGGCACAGAGCTTGTTGTGAGCAAAGGCACTGAGATGAGAGAGGACAGAATACAAAAATACCCAAGCTTACAAGAGTGATAAAGTATTAGGGGTAAGAGATTCCCCTACCCCAAGCCCTCCCTGTTCTCTGCCCATAGTGCTGGAGTTAAACCAAGTAGAATTAGCTCGCCCAACTTCTCCTCACTGCAAAAAATGGATGATTTTAATTAATACCCACTTGTATTAATACCCATCAATTTAATTAATATTCACTGGTGATGGTTATTACCCACCAGTTCCATTGGCTTCAAAAATGGTAGCCCTTACTGGTATAGACTGTCAGAAAGGAAAGTTTGCCACTATCAATCAGGGCTTAGAAGGGGTATAGTAGGCACCCTGAGAATCAAGATTCCTGGGTTCCATTGCCCATAGGGATGAGCTTTAGGGTGGGCACTCAAGGAGGTTTGTGTTGCACGAAGCACTGATGTACAACGTACAAACCAGCCTACCTTTTGTGAGGTTCACGTTGCTGAGTATGATAATGAATGGTAAAGTTCTAGGAAGCTTGCCGAGACTTGGGTATGGTGGGCCAAGGTTCCTTCCAGCTTCCCTCTATGTTTGTTTATTCAGTGTAGCCCTCATTGTTCACCCTCTGTAGAAAGTAACCCTGAGATTACACAGCATTTCTGTATTCCCTCCGAAATTGGTGTCCCCAGAGAGCCAGAACACAGAATAATGTGAAAGGAACAGCAGAGTCAAGCCATATCTTACATGGGGGTTAGGTTCCAGTGGGGAAGGTAAAAATCATGTATCATCACAATCACCTTTGAAAATCGCTAAGATTGTCTGGCTTTGAATTCTTCCTCACCAGATGGCTGTTCCTCCTCAAACCGGTAGGTTTGAGCAACACATACAGGTTAAGAGTCTGTTCTGACAGTGTGTCGTCATCAGTAGGCACACATTTATATTCCAGGGCTTCCAGTCTCAAGTTTAATGCCTTTTCAGTCTTCACTACTGCCTTCACCACTTTATATTGAACTAGAAAGAGCATTGCTTCCTTATTTGGATGGAACACAATTTACTTCATTCATTCATTCAATTTAATAGATATTTTATTCAATAGATACCTACTATCTATTGTAAGGTTATATTGCAGGGAATGCCTAAATGAATAAAGAAGTTATCACAGGGTAAGAAACCTTAGGAAGAACAGCTTATTGAATGAGATTCAAAGGGAGCCCAAGCAGCATAGTGGTGTTGTTCAGTTATTTCAGTCGGGTCTGACTCTGTTTTGTGTTTTGGGGGCTTTTTTTGGTTTGTTGGTTTGTTTTTTGCTTTTTGGTGAGGCAGTTGGGTTTAAGTGACTTGCCCACGGTCACACAGCTAGTAAGTTTCAAGTGTCTAAGGCCAGATTTGAACTCAAGCCCTTCTGACTCCAAGGTCGGAGCTCTATCCATTGCACTCTATCCAGCTGCCCCTAGGGTCTGACTCTTTGTGACGTCATTTGGGTTTTCTTGGCAAAGAAACTAGAGTGGTTTACCATTTCCTTCTCCAGCTCATTTTACAGATAAGTGAACTGAAGGCAAATAGGGTTAAGTGACTTGCCCAGGGTCACCCAACTAGTATGTGTCTGAAACCACATTTGAACCCCTTCCTGACTATAGGCCCAGCATTCTATCCACTGCACCACCAGCATGGTAAAAAGTCAGAAGACCTGGGTTCAGATTGTGGTTGTGGGACCTTGGACAAGTCACTTGCCTTCCAATGAAGGAGTTGAACTAGTTGGTTTCTAAGGCCCATTTTGACTCCAAATTTATGACCCCCAACTCTCCCAGCCTAAAGACCTGGAGACTAACTTTTCAGCTGACTTCAAGTCACTTACCTCACCTCTCTAGGTCTCCCATCTTGGCAGCTAGATGGCCCGGTGGCTAGAGTGCTGAGTCAAGAAGATTTCAGTTCAAATCTGGCCTCATACACTTAGAAGTTGCATGACCCTGGCAAATCACTTAACCTGTCTGTCTGTTTCCTCATCTGTAAAATGGAGATAATAGCAATAGTTGTGCAGATCAAATGGGACAGTGTTCATAAAATATTTAACACAGAGCATGGAACATAGTAGGTATTTAATAAATACTTCTTTCTTATCTTCTTATAAAGTGGGAGATTAGGCCCAGAGGTGTTGCTGCACCTAAAGTCACTGAGAATAAATGAGGTATTATCAGTGAGATACATGGATGCTTTTTGTGAGAAAATACAGGGTTTGGTGTAATTGTTATTCTTTTATAGCTCACGTTGACTCTAATCATAATATACTACAACACTGAGGGCCCTGCTAGCCAAAAACACTTTAGTCAATGACATTAATTTAAACTCTGTGAGTCCCTAAGCAAAAATGTCAGAAAGGGTATTCTTCCTTTTTATTAATTACAAATAAACTCATCTACAGGTGGCCTTTTTTCCCATGAGTTTCCCAACAGTGCAGAGATTACTTTGGTGGTATTAACACCTATTTTTAAAACTGTCTGGTGATACAGTATGTATCCAGAAATTATATTACTTGTGTATGTGTGCTTATTATTACTATTTTTAAATTCTTATTGATATCTTTTGTTTTTATGTTACCTATATTCCCAACTTATATCACTCTATCCCCCTTCCAGAGGACTGTCCTTATAACAAAGAAATAAAAGGGGGAGGGGGGAAAACAGTTCAGCAAAACTAGCCAACACATCCACTTCTGACTTTCCTGGCTTCCTTCAAGTCCCAGCTAAAATTCCACCTTCTATGGGAAGTCTTTCCCGATCCCCCTTAATGCCAATGTCTTCCTTCTGTTGATTTCCTTATTTGCCTTATTTGTCTCCTCTCTTAGAGTTTAAGCTCCTTAGGGCAGGGACTATCTTTTGCCTTTCTTTGTATCCCTAGCACTTAACACAATGCCTGGCACATAGTAAGTGCTAAATAAATGCTTATTGACTAACTGACTGGCTAGTGTAATGTTATATACAATGTTTCATACCCCTTGTCCCTCACCTTTATAAATAAGACAAGGAGGTTCATTCTTATCTTTGTCCTTTGGGACCAGGAAGGGAGGAAACCATTTAATTAAATATATCCAAAACACTCATTATCTTTCCCCCTAAATTCTTTGCTCTTTCAGACTTCCTTATTTCTTTCAAAGGCACCACCATTCTTATAGTTTCCCACATTCATAACCTCTGTGTTATTCTAAATGCCTTTACTCTTCCCCACCACGTATATCCAATCAGATGCCAAATCTTTTCATTTATGATGCCACAACATGTCTCCCATCTAACCCCTTTTCTCTACTCACACAGCCAACTCTTCAGTTCAGGACTTCATCATCTTTTGCCTAGACTATTGCAAGAACCCCTGCTCCTAGGGGGCAATTGATCTTCCTGCCCACTCAGGTCCATCTTACACACCAAAGTGATGTCCCTTAAGTGCAGATCTGACCACGTCACTCCCCTGCTCCATCAACTCCAATGGCTCCCACTTTTAAAGCTCTTCACAACCTTGCCCCATTTCCAGCCTCATTGGACATTACCTGCCCTCTCACTCTCTGATGAAGCCAAGTCAACCTTCTCCCTATTCCTCATCCATGACACTCCACTTCTCATCTCTGTGACTTTGTACTTGTCATCTCTTATGCCTGGAATACACTTCTCTTTTTCCTCCACTTCATAAAATCCCTCTCTTCCTTTGAAACATTGCTCATGTCACCTTCTACATGAAGCCTTTCCAGGTATCCCTAAGGGCTAGCTCCCTTTCCTCCAAATTATTTTCTATTTAACCACTTTGTGTTTCATTGTCCTTATATTTGTATTCATTCTGCATATATTGAAATATGTCTTTGTTGTCACCCTCATTTGAACCTAAGCTCTTTAGGAGTAGGGATCATTGCATTCATTCTACTTGTATCCCCGGGGTCCTGTACAATATCCAGCATACAGCAGGTGACTTAGTAAATACTTGTTGATGATTGGCAGTAATTTCATGGCATTCAGTTTTGATTGCTTCATTGTTTTTGTTCTTTACATTTACATTGTGATAATCATTGTGTATATAGTTTTTCTGGTTGTGTATTGTTTTCTGGTTCTCCTTACTTCAGGGTGTATCAGTTGATGTATCATTCATGCTTCTCCATATTCATCAGATTCATATATCTTATAATACTGTAATACTCCATCACATTCATGTATCACAATTTTTTTAGTTATTTCATTCAATGCAAAAATTGGATAAGTTTAATTAATACTCAGTCATATTATTTCCCATTAATTTAATTAATACTCATTGGTGATGGCTGTTACTCACTAGTTCCATTGGCTTCGAAGATGGCAGCCCTTACTGGTGTGTTGTCAGAAAGGGAAGGTTACTATCAATCAGGGCTTAGTTCAGTCAGTGGGCACCTACCTTGTAGTCACACCAATCTTAAGATCATATGATGGACTCAGTCATAGATGTTAGAGCTGGAAGGGATCTCTTCATTCATTCATCCATTTAGAACTCATTCATTTATTTATTCAGCAGATGTTTCTTCATCCCTTGCTTCCAGTTCAAGGCATTGTTCTAGGCATTATGGGGGGATGCCACATAGAAGACATGATTTTCTTCCCCTAGGAAGAGAGAAGGGGGGAGTGATTTAATTGGGGTAGGAAACACTAGTGGTATAAAGTAGATGCTGCCCCCTAGATGGGTCAATAGACTCAGCTCCCACTCCTCAGACTTTCAGGCCTTGCCTCCTCCTCTTTCCCTCGAGATCTGCCTACTTTTGAGCTTATCAGTCCAGCAGGTGGTCAGCTCCTCTAATTAGATTAAATCTTCATTCAAAGAAATTGATGATTCTTTACATTATATTCTTTTCAAACCCGATTCCCTGAATGGGAAATCCATGTTGTTGCAGCTGCATAATTGATTACACTATCCTTTCAGGTCCCCAACATCATAAGGGGCCTAGATCCTGAAGGTCACAATAGAATATTAGATTAAAGAGGGTGAGTGACTCCTTCCCTGGCTAATGAATCATTTGATATATACAGACAGCACCTGCTTGTGGAACTGGGTGAGGCATCTGCCAAAAAAGGGTGGGGGGGATGAAGAAAAGGGAGAGATGAAGAGTCATGAGCTCAATGAGTCTGGGCATAAATTAACATTTCATTTGTGGGAGAATGAGTCTGGTAATGAGGCAGGGAAAGAAGGTGGGATGGGACAGGTTGCTGAGAAAGGTACTGGGGGTTAGGGCAAGCATGGAGATAGAGATGTCAGGTTTTGGGGGGGCAGTGTCATTAAAGATCTGACTCTTATATTTTATGAGGACAGATAAGCCTTCTTACAGGACATGAGGTGATAAGGGTAAGGGTGGGGAAAAGAAAAGGGCAAGGGCTGGGAACGCTCTTTGCTTCTGTCTGACTCCACTATTTCATGTTTCTTCATGTCTCTCCCCAGTAGACCAGAGATGAGTAGATATAAGCAGCCTTTTTCTGTTCCCTTTTTCCTGATGTCAGGCCAATGTACCTGGCCCCTGGAATTTCGATTCCTTACCTTAGCATTCGATCTTTTCTAGTTTGTCATTCACTTGTAACTAAGCCATTTGGCTTGCTTGATTGTCTGATCCTCCACCTGAACCACCCTTAATTCTTTTCCTCTGATCCCCCTGCTTCCACAACATGCCAAATGTGCTGCCCAGACTACAAAGGCTTTCCAATTTTCCCTTCCAGTCTCATGCACAGACTTCAAATTATTTACACGAACTGTCTACATTCCTCACTGATGCTGGTTTCAATGACCTGTTACTATCCCCTAGCCCTGCTACTGAACTAATTCTGCTGGAGAATTGACAAGCCAGCACATGAATAAGGAAGGCATAGAGATGTGGCAGGACCAATCTGAGCTCACCTGGTTCCATCTGTTTGTGGTGAGAGGGCTCCATGTCTATCCCTTGCTCCTCATCTTTAACTTAGTACCAGGGACCAAAAGTGTTAAGGGTTCAGAAGTGGGACCATGAAAATGGGATGGCTTAGATTTAAGAAATGTATTTTGAGGGAGAAAAGGGTTCGACATTCATGGTATCATACATCTAGACCTGGAAGGTTGCTCAGAGGTCATCTAGTTCAACCCTTTCGTTTTACAGGTGAGGAAACTGAGGTAAAGGTGCTTACCCAATATCAGAGGCAGTCAGTTGATAGCAGAGCTGGATTTCAAACTAGGATCTTGTGATTCCAAATCCAGAACTTTTATATTTCCTTAAATATTCGTTTTGTTATGAACTTAACCATCAATGGAACATCAACAAACACGAATATTGCAATGTATAAAGGGGAAAAAAAAGATTGTATCTGATGCTTTGAACTTGTTACATGCAGCTTATCAAGATAGTAACAAAAATTGCTTTGTGTTCCGTTTTGAACTTTTTGTTTTCCTATGTGCATTAAATTAATGTTTATCGATGCTCTATTCCTTCTTTCCTTTTATATCTCTATCAGTTAGTTATTTTTCAGTCATTTCTGTTGTTTGTGATTCCATTTGAGTTTTTCTTGGCAAAGATACTGGAGTGATTTGCCATTTACTACTCCATTCCATTTTATAGATGAGGAAACTGAGGCAAACACAGTTAAGTGACTTGCCCAGGGTCACACAGCTAGGAAGTATCTGAGGCCAGATTTGAACTCAGAAACATGAGTCTGATTCCAGACCCAGCACTCTATCCACTGCACCACTTAGTTGCCCTCTATATCTCTACCTATTAAATCACTCCCAACCTCAGTGGAAATTTGCTCTTGTAATAAATAAATATAGTCAAGAAAAACAAATTAATACATTGCCCATATCTGAAAATGAATGTCTCATTCTGAACTTCTAACCTGTGATATCTCTGCCGAGGGACAAGAAGCATATTTCATCATCATTGGCTATTACATTGATCAGAGTTCCGAAATTCTTACAGTTGATTTCCTTTATGTTATTGTGGTCATTGTATAAATTGTTGTCTTGGTTCTCCTCATTTCGCTATCAGTTCATAGACTTATTTCTCTGAATGCTTCATATTTGTCACTTCTTATGATGCAACATCAGAAAGTGCTGCTATAAATATTTTTGTTTGTATGGGCCCTTTCCCTCTGTTTTTGACCTCTTTGAGGCATAAGTGTAGTATTGGTATCACTACGTCAAAGGATATGTAGAGTTTAGTGACTTTGGGGGGAATAGGTCCAATTATACCTTTCCTTCCTTTTCTTTGTTTACTTTTTCTTTCTCTTCCTTCCTACCTCTCTCCTTTACTTCTTTCTTCCTTTCTTTCCTTCTTTCTTCCTTCTTCCTCTTTCTTTTTCTCTTCCTTCCTTTCCTCCCTCCCTTTTTCTTTTTCTCCTTCCTCCTTTCTTTCTCTTTTTCTTTCTTTGTTCTCTTTCTCTCTTTTCTTTCTTTCTTTTTCTCTTTCTTTCTTTCACAATTGACCAAAGGAGGCTTACTTCATCCTAACATGAAAAGAATATTCAGCAGGGACATGGCATTGATTCAGTTGAATGCAGCTTCCCTGATTCTGTGTTGGCTAGGCTGGTAACCAACAAGGAATTCCTGACTTCTCATACCCTTGCTTTTGCACTTAGGGTATCAGGAAATTCAAATAATGGTACAAGTCTTAACACCCTGGATCAACTAATTCTTGAGGATGATTTCAATACCTTTTTTTAAAAAATTAATTTGTCAATTATCAAGCATTTTTCTCCCTCTCACCTCTCCCTTCCCCCACTAAAAAAAAAAGAAAGAAAGAAAATCCTCATAACAAATAAGCACGGTCAAGAAAAACAAATCCCCTTTGTCTGTGGATAGAAATATGTGTCTCATTCTGCATTTAGTCCATCACCTCTGTAACAGGATGTGGGTAGCATTCTTCATCATTACTTCTTTGGAATCATGGTGGATTATTGCATTGATCAGATTTCTCAAGTCTTTCAAAATTGTTCCTTTTTTTACAGTGCTGTTACGGTATAAATTGTTCTGGTTTTGCTCACTTCGCTTTTCATTAGTTCATGCTAGTCTTCCCAGATTTTTCTGAAATTATCATTTTCATCGTTTCTTACAGCACAACAGTGTTCCATTACAGTCATACGACATGATTTGTTCAGCCATTCCCAAATTATCACCTTCTTCATTTCCAGTTTTTAGCTCTTCTAGTCGTTACAAAAAAAAAAAACCTTGCTATAAATGTTTTTGTACATAAAGGGCCTTTTCCTCTTTGTTTAATCTGTTTGGAAGGATAAACCTAGTAGTGTTATTGCTATCATTTTCCAAAATGTTTGGACCAATTCACAGTTCCACTAATAATGCATTAGTGTATCTGACTTTCCTTATCCCCTCCAACAGTTGCCATTTTCCTTCTTTTTTATCATTACCAATCTGATGGCTATGAGCTAAAACTATAATGCTCTTTCAATTTGTGTTCTCTTATTAATAGTAATTTTGAGCATTTTTTCATATGGTTGTTGATTCCTTGCATTTCTTTTGAAAATTGCAATGATCTACACTTGACACTTACTAGCTGTGTGACCATGGGAAAGTTACTTAACCCCAATTGCCTTAAAAAAAAAAAAAGAAAGAAAGAAAGAAAATTGCAATGATCAGCAATTTGGTAGATTAGCCACTTTTTCCAAATCACTTCAGCTCCCTGGCCCTCAAATAAAGAAGGGGAAAAGGATGGAATTATATACCAGATATAGAAATGCAGTGTGGTATAATAATAGATAGAGAGCCAATCTCACACTCAAGAAAAGCTGGATTCAAGTCTTGCCTTGATACATACCAACAATGTAATCTTGAACAAATCACTTGACTTCTCAGTTTTCTAAGCCAGGGATGGGGAACCTGTGGCCTTGAGGCCACATGTGGTCCTCTAAGCCCTCAAGTGTGGCCCCTTGACTGAATCCAAACTTCACAGAACAAATCCAGGTTCCCCACCCCTGCTTTAGGCCATTGTCTAAGACAGAGAAGGTGCAAACTTGTATTGATAGAGGAAGTTCCCTATACTAATGAAATCAGTGATCCAATCCCTATCCTCATGACATTACCTTAAATCCACAGGGGGCAAAAGAATTCCAACAAGGTAACATATTCATGAATTCACACCACAGGGTTCTAATCCTTAGAGAGCTATCAACACCCTTCCCCCCTCCCCCCAACCTCCAAACACTTACAGCTGGAGCAAGAATTATCTCACAGGTTTGTAAAAGCACTTCCTCTTGGAATCTCCCACTACTGCAGGATCTCATCTGGACCTCATCCCTTCTCCCATCTCCTAAGAACCCACTATATCTCTGAGGCCTAGCTGTGTCAAGCTGATA
Source organism: Vombatus ursinus (assembly GCF_900497805.2). Classification (NCBI taxonomy): domain Eukaryota; kingdom Metazoa; phylum Chordata; class Mammalia; order Diprotodontia; family Vombatidae; genus Vombatus; species Vombatus ursinus. Next base: position 17,804,594 of record NW_020954579.1, read on the forward strand.
TGGAGAAGGGAGTAGGTGAACTGATATTGTGCTGTTTTTCAGTTGAGGTCCTAGGTGAGGAATCCTTCAAAGCTGCAGAGACTCTGCCTAAAACTATCCTCACCCTGTACCCAGAAAAAAAAAGTTTGCAGAACTTGATTCTTCCCAGTTCTCAGAAGAGCACAGGAATTAATCAGGGCAGAGTGCTAATGCATATGACTATGCACTGAGCTTGATGGAATGGAAGGTGAAACCAAACTGGGACTTGTCCTTTCTAGAGGGTACTCCAAGCAAAGGGCCCAGACCAGCAAATCCTGTATCTCCCAACTTAAGAAGGCTAAAGCAACCTTGCATCGCAGCATTGAGTCTCCCTACTAACAATGGGGACGGACCAGAAAGTGAGTTTTGGAAAAATATAAAGCAAGGCTTAAAGAAGAAAGATTTTAAGAGGGGGAAAAAAACTTCTATAAAATGCTATTGCACAAAGACATAAATCAGCAGAGAGGATCCTAGAACTAGAACAACGGAGAAGTAAGTAGAGAGAGAATATAAAGCTCTCTTAACAAATATTATAACACAATGGAAAATGAACCGGTGCCTAATGAAATACAGAATCCTTTGGACTCCCAAGACAGATTGGAGCAACAACAAGAAACTGCAGAATCATTTAAAAGAAAAATGAAATCCATAAAAAGAAGACATTCGAAATGAATATAGGTCAAAACTTATAATTCTCAACACAGAATTTCAAAATTCAATTAGCAGATTAGGAAAAATTGAATCCATACTATATTCTTCTTTAAAGAAATAGGAGAAAGATTAACACATTTGGAACACAAAAATACTGAAGTAGGAAAATCTGGCAGAAGAGAAGCAAAAAATAATAATGTTAAAATAAGATATAAATTCTATACAAGCTGCAGAGACTGACTTTAAAAACAGGATGTGCAGAGATAACTTAAGGAACATAGGTTTTCCAGAAGAATATGATATATCAAAAAAACCTGAGCAAGAAATAATATAAGACAACTTCTCAGATCTCCTGGATATAGACAACAAAGCACCAAACGAGAAACCACAGATCACACCACAGTGGGAAGAAAAATGCTTCAAATACCATGACATGTATTGGTGAAATTTAATAATTTCACTGACAGGAGACAAACATGCAACATCTCCTCTGTGCTCACTCACCCAACCCTCATTTATACTAGCAGGTTGGACCCCCAGAGGGCAGCTGACTACTCTTCCCCTTAAGGATCTAAGGATCTACAAGTTCCCAAACTTAATTGGCCTACTGCTCCCTTTTCAAAAAAAAAAAAATTACATAGCTTCCCCCATGGTAATCTACTTTCTTTAACCACTTAATGTTTTTTTTAAATTTTGCATCATTTCAAAAGCATACAATTTTTTAAAATAATGGATCTTAAATTTAATAATTTATTGTAAATGTGTGGGATTTTTCTGTATTGAAATTTTGATGATGCAATATTGCATCATGTAACCATATAGTATTGTATTGCAAACAAGTCATTACACTTACATATTCCTGCAGATGTATGCTGGACTTCCTGACAATGCGCAACACGCTCACGTGCCAACACTTGCTTGTTAAGACCTGTCTGTGGACTTGACCACTGATCGGCTATAACTTGCATTTTGTGTGTTTATTTGGAAAATAATGTGATTGCTATGACTTTAATTCAATTACACAGCAGATGAAAAATGTCCGAATGGTTTTTAAATTTTTTCTTCTTTTCTTTCCTTATGCTTCCACTGCCCCCTTATTTTTATTCAATGCTCCCCAATTGTACCCGACGCTAATACCTCTTCCCTGAATTATTCCAGCACCCCCCAGGAATTGGTATCACTCACTTTGGGAACCTCTGGATTCTAAAGGTAATCTTGAGGGGTTGTGGCTCCTAATACCATCATTCACAAGTCCCCATCTGGGTGTGTTCCATGATATCAATCAACCAGTTGACATCACTTAACTTTTATTTATTGAGAAAATAGGAAGAGTAATTACAAAACAATGCCCTAAAACCAAGAAGCATACTGAATCCTTTGTACACATAAGATTGCTTAGGTTGTTGTCTGTCCTTCATTCTCAAAGAGGACCATGTCTTTAGGGAGGTGATGCCATGACATGCAACTGAATTGGATTTGAGTGAAGGAGAGCTAGGCAAAGTCACCAATGTCACTTTCTCCTTCAGAGCCATCTGGGTCCAGTGGCAAGCTATAGATCAGGACAACTGGAGATGGCCCTCAGGAAAGTGGTCTCATACTTAAAGCACAAAGGTAATGAGATGGTTCAGTACACTCCTAGCCTAGATCTAGCAGGTCACTTGGCAGTTACGTTGGCTCCTCACCAAACTCGGGTGTTGCTGCTGCCAGCTTGAGTTATGAGTGGGACCACTCTGATGGCTCTAATGCATTCCCCAAACTCACTGGCTACCTGTGCACCCCCTCTCAAAATACATATCTACCTAAGGAAAGCTTCAAGAACTTCAGGAAGGCTTCAAGAACTGAGACTTCACTTATTTATCTCTCTATTACAAATGTTCGTCTTCAGTCCCTAAATATATGGACTATGAGACCTTTGTCAGAGAAATTTTCTTCTAGGATATTTTTCCTATTCACTTTTGAGATTTTAACTGCACAAATTTTTATTGTGCAAAAGTTTTTTGATTTTATCTAATTGAAATTGCTGATTTCATTTTCTATGATTACCTCTATCCCTTGTTTAGTTAAGATATACATATATATATATATATATTATATATAAAAGAAATTTAGAAGAGAAGCTAGGAAGATACCTTTCAACACTATGACTAGAAGAAATATTCATATATATATAAAATACATATATTTATGTATATTAGTGTATGTGCACATATATACACACACAAACACACACATCTGTATATAGTCAGCATACTGTACATTTAGATTATATATTCATTTGGAGATTATTGTGGCAAATGGTGTAAAATATTGGTAAGAAGTTTTCTCCCAGGCTATTTTCAAGTTTTCACAGCAGTTTTTGTCAAATAGGGAATCTTTACCATAATAGTTAATGTTTTTGTGTTTATTGAACACTATGTCACTGTTTGGATGCTTTAGTCTTTTTTAATCTGTTTCATTGATTAACTTTTCTATTTTGTTGTTGTTCAGTCATTTTTCAGTTTTGTCTGACTCCTGATGGCCCCATTTGAAGTTTTCTTGCCAAAGATACTGGAGTAGCTTGCCATTTCCTTCTCCATCCCATTTTACAGATGAAGAAACTGAGGCAAACATGGTTAAGTCCAGTCTCATGCAATTAGTAAGTGTCTAAGGTCAGATTTGAATTCAGCAAAATGAGTCTTCATCGCTCTAGGCCTGGCACTCTGTGCTCTGTGGTACCACCCAGCTGACCTCTTTCTATTTTGTGCGACTACCAAATAGTTTTGATGATTATGGCTTATAGGGTAGTTTGAAACCTAGTACTACTACTGGCTCCCTTTCCTTTCTATTGTTTCCATTATTTCCTTTGAGATTCTTTGTCATCTTGTTATTGCAGATGAATTTTATTTTTATGGTGTCTAGTTCTATAAAGTAATCCCTTGATAGTTTGATTGGTATTGCACTAAACCTGTAAATTAATTTAAATAATACCATCATTTGTATTTTATTAGTACAGCCCAACAATGAAAAATTTCTGTCTCTTCAATTATTTCTCGTCCTTAATCGTTGAAAAGAATGGTTTGTAGTTGTACTTGTGTAAATCCTGAATGTGCCTTGGTAGATTGACTTCCAGATATTTTATACATTTTGTAGTTATTTTGAATGGCGCTTCCTTTTCTATCTCTTCTTGATGTATTTTATTAGCAATGTGCAGAAAGGCTGATGATTATTGTGGGTTTATTTTATATCCTTCTACTCCAGGGCACCATACTGCCTCTATTCTGGCTTAACTCAGTCCAATTAAACAATCATTTAGCAAAAGACTATTCTATGTGAGGCTCCATGCTTGGTTCTGGGGATTCAGAGATGAAATTCGATAGGATCTCTGGCCTTCAGGAGCTTAGTCAGTCAACAAGCATTTAATAAGTGCTTTCTGGGTGCCAGGAGCTGTGCTAAGCATTGGGGATACAAAAAAAGTCAAAGACAAGCTCTCCTCAAGGAGCTCATAATTTAATGGGGAAAATAAGACATGATTATATACATACAAGATATTTTTAGTTTAAATGAAAAGTGATTTCACAGGGCAGGTGCTAACTGGGTGGGGAAAGGGAACAGAGGAGGCCAAAAAGGGCTCCTTGCAGAAGGTGGGAATTGAAGGGAGTCTTTAGGGAAGCTCAGAGATGGAGATGAGGAGGGAGAGTATTCCAGACATAGGGGAAAACCAGTGAAAAGACGAAGAATGGAGCAATAGTAAGTAGTTAATGTAGCTAGAGCACAGAATAAGTAGAAGAAGATTAAGTATAAAACTAGGAAGGTAGGATGGAAGCAGGTTGTAAAGGATTTTAAATGCCAAACAGAATTTTATATTGGATCCTTGAGGTAATATGGAACTGGAATCTATTGAGTGGGAGGAGGGTGGGGATGGGGGAGGGGGGGTGACATAGTCCTGGGCTTTAGAAAAATCTCTTTGATAGCTGAGTGGGAGACACAAGAGAGGGAGACCAATTAGAAGGCTATTACAATAGTCCAGGAGTGAGGTGATATATCAGGGCCTATACTTGGGCGGCAGATGTGTTGGTCTAGAAAAATTAACATCTGTGAGAGATATTATGAAGACAGAAATGATAAAACTTGGCAATAGATTGGATATGTGGCATGATTACAAATGAGAGGTTGAGGATGACACTAGAGTTGTGAGCCTGAGGGACTGGAGGATGGTGGTGGCCTCAACAGGAATACAGAAATTCAGAAGAGCATATGGGGGAAAAGATAATGAGGGGTGTTTTTTTGGAGGGGAGAGGGGAGAGCTGTTGAGTTTTAGATGACTATAAAATATCCAGCTGAGATGTCCAATCTGGGAGAAAGATTAGGGTTGGAAATGTAAATTTGTGGCTAAAATGACAAAACAAGACAATGATAAATGTTGGAGAAGATGTGGGAAAATTGGAACACTAATGCATTGTTGGTAGAGTTGTGAATTGATCCAGCCATTCTGAAGAGCAATTTGGAATTGTACCCAAAGGGCTATAAAACTGTGCATACCCTTTGACCCAGTAATACTCCTTCTAGGGCTGTATCCCAAAGAGATCATAAAAACAGGAAAAGGACCCACATGTACAAAATATTTATATCAGCTCTTTTTGTGGTGGCAAAGAATTGGAAATTGAGGGGATGCCCATCAATTGGGGAATGGCTGAACAAGTTGTGGTATGTGAATGTAATGGAATACTATTGTGCTATAAGGAATGATAAGCAGGCAGACTTCAGAAAAACCTAGAAAGACATATGAATTGATGCTGAGTGAAATGAACAGAACTAGGAGAAGATTGTACACAGTAACAGTCACATTGTGCAATGGCTGACTTTGATAGACTTAGCTCCTCTTGGCATTGCAAGGATCTAAGACAACTCCAAAAGAGTCATGATGGAAAATGCTATCCGCACCTAGAGAAAGAACTATGGAGTCTGAATGCAGATGGGAGCATACTATTCACTCTCCTTTTCTTTTGTTATTTTGTTTTGTTTCTTCTTTCTTGTGGTTCCTCCCATTAATTTTAATTCTTCTTTACATCATGACTAATGTGAAAATATGTTTAATATGAATGTATAAGTAGAGCCTATATCAGATTGCACACCACCTTGGAGAGTGCAGAGGAGAGGAAGGTGGGAGAAAATTTAAAACCCAAAATCTTATGGAAGTGAATGATGAAAACTAAAAATTAATTAATTAATTTTAAAAAAATGTAAATCTGAGAATCCTCTTTATAGAAAGTGTAATTGAACCTGTGAGACATAATGAAGTGAGATAGTATAGAGGAAAAAAAGAAGAAGGCCTCGAACAAAACATTGATGGGAACTCAAGTAGGCATGATCTGGATGAAGACGCAACAGAGGGGACCGAGGCACAGTCAAACAAGTAAGAAGAGAACCAAGAGGATCCGAAAACCTAGAGAGGAGAGAGTATTCTAGGAGAAATGTTGATCATCAAAGTCAAAGGTTGTAGAGGTCAGGAAGGATGAGCCAATCGTTTTGAAATCACTGATAACTTTGGAAACTATAGCTTCAGTTGAATGGTGAGGTCAGACTCCAGATTGCCAATGTTTTAGAAGAGAATGAGAGGAAAGGAAACTAAGGCACCTATTCTCTCTCAAAGAGGTTCAAGAAGGGGAGGAAAAAATATTGGAGGATTTCAAGGATAGTAGGTTCAAGTGAAGGCTCGTTAAGAATGAGGGAGGGGCAGCTAGGTAATGCAGTGGATAGAGCACCGGCCCTGAGCTCAAGAGGACCTGAGTTCAAATCTGACCTCAGACACATAACACTCACTAGCTGTGTGACTCTGGGCAAGTCATTTAATCCCCATTGCCTCACCGAAAAAAAAAAAGAATGAGGGAGACATTGGTGTATTTGTAGACCGCAAAGAAGGAGCCAGTAGATAGGAAGAGATTGAAGATTATAGAGTGAAGATGGTAGTAGAAACAATCTACTCGAGGAAACGGGAGGAGATAACACCAAGGGTTCATGTGGAGTTATTTGTCTGGACAAGGAGAAAGGCCAGCCCATCATTCAAGACCAAGGTAGAAGAGGAAATATGAGGGGAAGAAAAAAAAAGACAAAGCATGTCTGAATGATGAGGAGGGGGGGAGAAGAGGGACATCTCAGTAAATGGCTTCAGTTATTCAGTGAAGTGTGAGAAGGTCAGGGCAAGAGTGCTATGGAGGGTTGAGGAGCAATGAAAAGGTCTGGAAAGGCCACTGTGGTGGGCAGGATAGTGTATCATTTGGGAACATGTGAAAGGATTGCTTTGCCTGTGAAGGTCCATTGAGATAATGTAATATAAATATGTAGTGGACCTAATCAGCAGTGTTTTGTTATTTTCTGCAGCTCTATTCAGAAGTGAATGAATAGAAGTGGAAGAAATAGATAGTAGGAGTAATCCAATATCTGGCAAGGTTTGATCTGCAATAAGACAAGACAACCAGAAATTTTAGTGTAAAGGATTGTGTAAAGTTAACTCATTCACCAAGGGGTCACCATCGGGAAGGGAAGAAAGTGTAGCTTGTGGTAAAGCAATGGTCTGGGGCAATGGTGTAAGAGGTCATAGTGAGAATGGAGAATAGGGGTCATAAGGTAGAGGCAAAGTTGGCATAATAAAATATTCTGATCAGTTAAAGGAATGTTAGAGTTCAAGAATATGGATGTGGAACACTTGTAGGTCCTGGCACAATCAAGGGTATGACTATCTCTGTGTGTAGCGTAAGTAGAGAAATAGGTCATGAGAATTGAGTAGATTTAGAAATGCAAAGGTAGGGTAGTTGAGAGAACATCAATATGGATGTTAAAGTCCCCTAGGAAAGATAAGTTGCCTGTACAAATTAAAGCATGATAGAAATCCAAACAGTGTTAAGTGAGATTTAAGGAAGAAGAGATCGTTTCCAGATTGGAACAGTGAGAGATCAAAGGATTCATGGAGAAAGTGGTGCCTGAGCTAGCATTTGAAAGAAATGGGAGGATTTTAACAGGTAGAAACAAGGGACTTGGGGTAGTTTTTGCAAAGACACAGAAGTGGGAAAGGAGAGAATGAGACTGGAAATTTACAAGTTAGTCAGGTTTGACCGAAGCATAGAATACACAAAAGGGAATAATGTGTGATAAGGCTGGATAGGTAAGGTAGCTAGGGGGGCCAGGTCGGAGTATCTTGGCTATTAAGTCAAATGGGGAGCCTCTGAAAAGTTTGTATGTGACTCACATCTGTAAAATCAGACTTTCCCTGTGGGCGATAAGATCCATGTCCGTGGACCTAGGGGAGAAATGATTCTTTCTCCAGGAGAGGAGTTTGAACCCAGATCTCCCTGATTCCTGAGTGCTCACTGCCCACGACACTAATTTACCACAAGAGAACCAAAACAGTTCTAAAAACTGCACCTAGTAAGCTGCTTGGAGTTGAAAGCCTTGAGCTGTCCCTGGGGAAGAGGCAGAGGCTTTTTCATCTGCACCCAAACCAAATTTTTGTTCCCATTAAAAACCTTTTGGGTATCAAGGCCCTGGGGCTAACAAAAATAAAAGGTTCTATCTAATTCTCCAGTGGTTGCCAGAAGTGTCTGAAACATATTAGTGCATTCAATAACAGCATCCCTTAGGGGCAGCTAGGTGGCACAGTGGATAGAGCACCGGCCCTGAAGTCAGGAGGACCTGAGTTCAAATCCAGCGTCAGACCAAACACTTGACACATTCTAGCTATGTGACCTTGAGCAAGTCACTTAACCCCAATTGCCTCACCAAAAAATAATAATAATAATAATAGTAACAGCATCCCTTGGATTAGCAACCCATTGCCTCAAACATTTAACAATCATACAATGCACAATCCTATACATTGGGCATCTTCCAGCTAAGATCAAAGATGAAGGTGATCCCTGCCATCTTTTTCCGTGCCCCTTCTTTTGTGATACTAATGTGATAACCTAGCTAGAAGACACAAGTTTATGTAATGGATGTAGGGGGGTTGCCACTTTGGAGTCAGAAGACTTAGGTTTAAGTACTGGTTATGTCACTATCTGGGTGACCTTGGAAGAGTCACTTCCCCTTTCTGGGCCTCTTCTGTCATCTTAAAAAAATGAAGGGGTTGAACACACACTGGATCTGTGACCCTGAGCAAGCTACTCCACGTCTCAATGACCCAAGCAACTCTCTAAGATCACAGGTTGCAGACCACTTGCAAATATGCATTGATAGAAGCATTTTCTTCACAGGGAAGCTCTGTCTACATAGGTACACATCCCCAAAAAAGAGGGGGTTGAACTCAATGATCCTCAAAGTCCCTTCGAGTTATAATATTTTGTATTTCAATGGTGGTGTTTAGCTAGTTATATACTCAGTTGTTTTCTCAGGTTGGGCCAACTCAACAGGACCCCTTAGGCATAGAAAGGTTGCAGGGAAGGAAGGAAGGAAGACCCTTAATTGGAGTGGGGTGACCATGGCAATGTATGAGAATAGCAGCATCCAGACAGGCATGGCTCATGGTCCAGGATTGGCCTCCTCCCTCACCCACCCCACTCTAAAGATCACTATCTTCCACATTCTCTCCTACCTACTTCAGGTAGTTTCTGACTACAGAATTCTGTGTCCTGTCCCACTACTGATTTTGTCCTAGATGCCAGGACTCCTAGTTATGACCCTATTGGATAGCTCCAGTGCTTGCAGACATTTAATGAAATTTTTGTAAAAAATCTGTAAATTACATGAAAACCAAAGATTTGAGGGTGGAGGGCTTTTGTTTTTCCAGTCTACACCAGTACTCTCATAGCAGGAAGGTGGTGTTATCCAACAGAAGTGTTTCCCTCTTGATGCCCATCAATTGGGGAATGGCTGAATAAGTTGTGGTATATGAATGTAATGGAATACTATTGTGCTACAAGAAATGATGAACAGGCTGACTTCAGAAAAACCTGGAAAGGGGCCAGCAAGATGACGCAGTGAATGGAGCACCAGCCCTGAAATCAGGAGGACCTGAGTTCAAATCTGACCTCAGACCAAACACTTGACACTTAACTAGCTGTGTGACCCTGGGCAAGTCACTTAAACCCAATTGCCTAAAAAACAAACAAACAAACAAACAAACAAAAGAAAAAGAAAAGGAAAAACCTGGAAAGACTTATATGGTCTGATGCTGAGTGAAGTGAGCAGAACCAGGAGAACATTGTACACAGTAACGGCCACATTGTGCAATGACTAATATTGATAAACTTAACCCTTCTCAGCAATATAAGGATCTAAGACATCTCCAAAGGCCTCACGATGGAAAATGCTACCCACAAAGAAGAAATAACTATGAAGTTTGAATGCAGATCGAAGCATACTATTTGCTCTTTTTTTTTCTTCTGTTGTGTTTTGTTTCCTCTTTCTGGTGGTTCCTCCTATTGGTTCTAATTCTTCCTTACAACATGACTGATGTGAAAATATGTTTAATAAGAGTGTATATGTAGAGCCTAGATCAGATTGTGCACTGTCTTGGGGAGGGAGGGGGAGAAAAATTTTAAACTCAGAAGCTTATGGAAGTGATTATTGATCATTCAAAATAAATTAATTTAAAAAAAAAGAAATGTTTCTCTCTTATTTGAAAGTTTGGACATCTCAGCTTCCTGTCCAAATTCTCACAAATTCTAAGAAATGAATGAGAACTGGGCCAAGGAGGAGGGAGCATTTTATTTCTCAGAATTTGGAAAATAAATCTTCAATATCCTGTGCCCCTTAGAGCATGTCTTGGAGAATAAGGATGATAGCTCCAATTCTCCCCTTGCCAATATGACAATGAACAGGGGCGTTTACTCTGTTTTCCTCTCTTATCCCCACACCCTCTTGTATTCACACACACATACACACACACACACACACACACACACACACACGACCACCCTCTAACAACAGAGAGTATATGTACATTCATTGTCACTTTCCTCTTCCTGTCCCCTCAGTGCTCCATCCTCCCTTCTTTCCCTGAAGAAAAGCTCCAAGGTCCAAGGAAAGAGCTTTTCTAAGAAATTGGTTTGGTGCCAGGAAAGAACTGTGGTATGGTACAGAAAGAACCCTTTGGCCTTTCCCTCCAAAAAATAAAAGATTAGATTGTTTTTCTTAAGGGGAAAAAAAATTGACATTAGCTTCCCTATGGGGCCATTTAGCCCCAAGAGCCTGGTATCTGAAGATGATAATGGGAGTAGTTAGTGGAAAATCAAAGGGAAAAAAAAAAGACATCCCACAAGCCCCAGGCTTGTTATAGAAAATTAAAATGAAATCTAGACCTGAGGGAAGACCCTTCATTCCTTGCCTCTGAAAACCTTTTCATCATTCAGATAAATCAATCAACGAGTATTTATTGTGTCAGTCACTATACTAGGCATTGGGGATACAAAGACAAAATGGAATAATTGGGCTTAAGTAGCTAATGTTCTATCCATGGAGATAACATGTATATAAATAAAGATAAATAAAATATCAATGTAAATTGTAGCTGCTGAGGAGATCTCAAAAAAACTTATGTAGAAAGTGTCAATTTAGCACAATTTTGAAGGAACTAGGATTAGAGGCAATAGTGAGATGGGAGTTCATTCTGAGCATGGCACCCAGCCAATGCAAAGAGGTGGAGGCAAGAGATGGAATGGCATGTAAGGAGGAAGAAAAAGGCCAGTTTTTCTGATGTGCAGAATTCCTGAAGGTGAGAGATAAGTGTAATGATGCTCTCCCAAAGCAAGGCTGGTTACATTTTCCCTTAGGCTTCTGGGGTTGCACTCAAGGAGTTGAGGGTAATACTCTTGTTGTTGTTGTTGTTGTTGCTTATCCTTCCTTCTCAGAGAGGACCATGATGTCATGATTTGAAAGTGAATTGGATTTAAGTGAGGCAGGGCTGTGCAGAGTCACTAGCCTCACTCTCTCCTCTAGAGCCATCTGGGTCCAGCGACAAAATATAGATCAGGATGACTGGAGATGGCCCCAGATGCAGTGGGAGACCTTGGTCTTTTTAAGTTAAGGTCTTTCCCAGGTCTCAGTTTGTCTGAGACAACTCCCATTCAGTAATTAAGGATAGGTAAGAAGAAATGAGGAAAACAGTGACCTTTTTTTTATAACCAGGGTGTAGGAGCTTCAGGTGAGAGTTGGGTGGAACAGATAGACACCAAAGGTGGAAAGCAGCCCTGAAAAGAGCTCAGCAACCTTCACACCAGAGGTACTAGTCTTCCCTGAACACACCCAACACTCCTACTTCTTTTACCTAGTCAAAAAACAAAAATCATTCTGGGAGGAGAAAACTCTCAGGGTTTCTGGCCAAAACATTGCTATTTACATCACTCTGAGCCATCAGAGCCCAAACAATGACCAAATGAGGTTTGGGCTGGGACCTATTATTGGCCAATCAGTTAGAGCCAGAGAGATTTGAGTTTAAGGCATGGTCCTTAACAAAGAAATCTAGCCAGAAAACCCCAAGATATCTTGTGAGGTCTCAACAATCAAAATTTATATTACTTTGGGCAGAGCATCCAAGGGCATAATTGTCTGTGTGGACAGAGGGAAAAGAGGGAGGGAGAAAAAGAAGGAAAGAAGGAAGGAAGGAAGGAATTGGCTTGAAGTCCCATTTCGGTATTTTTCTACCATGTTAACTGCTGATGATTAGCACTCTTTTTAACCAATTAACTCAATTAATTTTTAACAAGGACAGAAGTAACAAACATTTCCCCACAATGGGCATACACTCTATCTACACTACTTTGGCTCCTGGGGAGAGTGGGCTCAAACTTAATGGCAGTTTCTACATAGCATTTGCCTGCCAAGTTTGCTCCAAATGCAGCAAAGCTCCTTAATGATTCTTAATCTCAACTACCTCTGGGCTGGGTTCCTCAGGTTGTTCCTTAGGACCTTGATGCTGGGCTCATTGACCATAAAAATCAACATGGACTCTGTCTCTCAGACCTCTGCTTGACATTCTGACTTTTCAAAACTCAAAAGGTTGTAGCCTTCTCCAATCTCTTTCACCTAAGAGAAGGAAAAAATGGACATCACAGAGATAGAAGCAACAATAAGACCATGTGCTTATGAGCCACATAAGATAGAGATCTGAAGCACCTCTCCCTGCTGAGGTATTTGTCCTTGCCTCTTCATTTGAATATAACCAGGCATGAAAGATGGTGGGTCCTTGCTTTGGGAAGTGGGTGCCTTTTGAATCAGCCCACTTCTGACTCCTCAGCTAATCAAAAAGATTTCCCTTTACCACATGGATAGTAGATAAGAACCAGTTATGGAATGTTTGTGCATGGGATTGTATTAGGCAGCACACTGCAAATTTTCATAAAGATTGGGCTCTTTAACCTGTCATGAAGGGTTTTAAAGGCTAAACAGAGGAGATTATATTTGATCCTAAATGCAATAGGGCACCATTGTAGTTTCTCTCATAGTGGCTCAACACCATCAGACCTTCACTTTAGGAAAATCACTTGGGCAACTGTTTGGCAGATGGATTGGAAATGGGAGGTACTTGAGGTAGGAAAACTAATTAGGAAGCTGTTGCAATAGACAGGAGAGGGCATAAAGCAGGTGGCTCTGGGAGCAGAAAGAAGAGGAGGAAGGATATCATGGAAGGAAAAATGACAAGATTTGGCAACTGATGAGATATGTACAGAAAGGAGGAGTGAGGACTCAGGGATAATGCTGAAGATGCAAACCTGAATGACTTAAAAAATGGTCCTTGACAGAAATAGGGAAGTTTAGAAGGGAGACAAGTTTGAGTGGAAACACGATGAGTTCAGTTTTATGGAACATCCAGTTTGAATTATCTAATAGTTGATGTGCAACTAGAGCTCAGGAAAGAGCCTAGGGCTGGAGAGCTAGAACTCTGGAAATGGTCTAGAGAGAGGTTATAATTAAGCCCATGGAAGCTGATAAGTTCACCAAGTAAGAAAGTGTGGAGGAAAAAAAATACCCAGGACAGAGCCTTGGGATACACTCACAGTTAACAAGTTCAATATGAATGGTGATCCAGTAAAGAAGATTGAGAAGGAGCAGTCAGACATGTAAGCTGAGAATGGGAGCAGTGTTATAAAAACCCAAAAGAAAGTATATCTAGGAGGAGAAAGTAGTCAACAATATCACATGCTGCAGAGAGTCCAAGAAGGATAAGAAAAGACCATCAGACCTTGCAATTAAGAGATCATTCATTTCTAACTTTGGAGAATACAGTTTCAGTTGAGTGATGGGTTGGAAAGCCAAATTGCAAAGGGATGAGAGATCAGTGAAAGGAGAGGAAGTCGGGGGAATGGGTGTAGTTTTTATAGGAAGCTGGCTGATAAAGGGAAAAGAAATAGCTTGAGGAGATGGTGGGGTTCTATTGAAGGGGTTTTTATTTTTTCTATTAAGGATGAGGTATATTTAAATGTGTTTGTTAGCAGTGGGGAAGGAACCAATAAATAGGGAGAGATTGAAGATTAGAGAAAAGGAAGGTATGATTGTAGGAGTAATATTTTAGAAAAGATAGGAGGGAACAGCATCAAGGTCTGGCCATGGAGAGAAGGCTCATTTCTTCATCAAAGATTGGAGTAAAGGAGGAGAGATAAAAAAAAAATGATGTTAAGAGGGTGTGAGATAAGGAGAAATGGAAAAGAGGGATCTCATGGCAAATAGACTTAATATTCTCAATAAAGTATAGAGAAAACAATTGATAAATGGTCAAAGGAAATGAGCATGAAATTTTCAGATGAAGAAATCAAAGCTGTTCAAAAGAGGCAGAGCCAAGATGGCGGGAGGGAAAGCAGTGAATTGCTTGAGTTCTCCCCCAAACCCCTCCAAATACCTATAAAAATGGCTCTATACAAATTCTAAAGCAGCAGAACCCACAAAAATACAGAGTGAAACAAATTTCCAGCAAAAGACAGAGTGAAACAAATTTCCAGCAAAAGACAGCCTGGATGGTTGATCAGAAAGGTAGGTTGATCAGAAAGGCGGGGAAAGGAGCACTGTTTGGCATGGGCGCGCAAGCTGCAGCGAACCTAGAACACGCCTCAGAGGACTGAATCACAGGCAGCTGTGGCAGTTTCCAGACTTCTCAACCCATGAACGCCAAAGACAACTTGGAAGGTCGGTGGGAAAAATATGTGACTGCGGTAAGAGAGGAGCGAGGTTTCAGTCGCAAGTCTCGAGCGTGGCCCAGGGCCGAGGCTTTTTCCTGAGCTTCCGGCCCACAGACTGAGGGGGAATCCAGTGGCTGATCAGAAGAGGATTGCAGGGATCTCTTTGCCAGTGCTGAGGCAGGAATCTCTTGCTTTACCGGTGCTTGGATCTGGGTCACAGTTCTAAGGGGCAGTCGTGGGGCAAGGAGGAATGCTGGCGTGGTGGAGCTTGTTGTGGTGGTGGAGAGAAAACAACTCGCCCCTTATCATACCAACTTGGAAGAACTGAAAATTTTCAGGTCCCTAGAAGTACCTCTGAAAACAGCTGTACAAACCCCCGAAGCTTGAAACAGTACATTCTTCACATTGGAAGCAGACTTTTACCTTAACAAAGAGTTTAAAACTCAAGTAATTTGCTGGGATCATGAGTAAGCAGCACAAAAAGAGTCAGACTATATTATCTTACTTTGGTGACAAAGAAGATCAAAACATACAACCAGAAGAAGACAACAAAGCCAAAACTCCTACATCCAAACCCTCTAAGAAAAATATGAATCAGCCCCAGGCCTTGGAAGAGCTCAATAGGGATTTTGAGAAGCAAGTAAGAGAAGTAGAGGAAAAACTGAGAGTGATGCAAGAAAATCATGAAAAACAAGTCAATAGCTTACTAAAGGAGACCCAAAAAAATACTGAAGAAAATAACACCTTAAAAAATAGCCTAACCCAAATGGCAAAGGAGGTCCAAAAAGCCAATGAGGAGAAGAATGCACTAAAATGCAAAATTGGCCAAATGGAAAAAGAAGTCCAAAAGATTACTGAAGAAAATACTTCCTTAAAAATTAGAGCAATTGAAAGCTAGTGACTTTGTGAGAAATCAATCCAAAAGAATGAAGAATTAGAAAACAATGTGAAATATCTCATTGGAAAAACAACTGACCTGGAAAATAGATCCAGGAGAGAGAATTTAAAAATTATTGGACTATCTGAAAGCCATGATCAAAAAAAGAGCCTAGACATCATCTTTCAAGAAATGATCAAGGAAAACTGTCCTGATATTTTAGAACCAGAGGGCAAAATAGAAATTAAAAGAATCCACCAATCTCCTCCTGAAAGAGATTCCCAAAGGAAAACTCCTAGGAATATTGTAGCCAAATTCCAGAGTTCCCAGGTCAAGGAGAAAATATTACAAGCAGCCAGAAAGAAACAATTCAAGTACTGTGGAAACACAATCAGGATAACACAAGATTTAGCTGCTTCTACATTAAGGGACCGCAGGGCATGGAATATAATATTCAGAAGGGCAAAGGAAATAGGATTACAACCAAGAATCACCTACCCAGCAAAACTGAGTATAATCCTGCAGGGGAAAAAATGGTCATTCAGTGAAATAGAGGACTTTCAAGCATTCGTGATGAAAAGACCAGAGCTGAATAGAAAATTTGATTTTCAAATACAAGACTCAAGTGGAACATGAAGAGGTAAACAGGAAAGAGAAAATCATAAGAGACTTATTAAGGTTGAACTGTTTACATTCCTGCATGGAAAGATGTTATTTGTAACTCATGAGACCTTTGTCAGTTTTAGGGTAGTTGGAGGGGAAAAAATTATGTGTATGTATATATAGATATAGATAGATAGATAGATAGATAGATAGATAGATAGATAGTTGGCACAGGGTGAGTTGAAAATGAAGGGGTCATATCTGGAGAATAAAATTAAGGGGTAAGAGAGGATTATACTAGGAGGATAAAGGGAGAGGTAGAACGGAATAAATTATCTCACAAAAAAACAGAAAAGAAAAGGCTTTTACAGTGGAGGGTAACAAGGGAAGGTGAGAGGGAATGAGTGAATCTTATTCTCATCAGATTTTGCTTAAGGAGGGAATAACATACACACTCAATTAGGTATGGAAATCTGTCTTACCCTACAGGAAAATGGGGCGGGGGTGGGGGGAAGAAGGGGACAAGAGAGTAGGGGGATGATAGAGAGGAGGACAGTTTGGGAAAGGGGGTAATCAGAAGCAAATACTTCTGAGGAGGGACAGGGTCAAAAGAAAGAATAGAATAAATGGGGGGGTGGGATAGGATTAAGGGAAATAGAGTTAGTTTTTCACAGCATGTCTACTATGGAAGTGTTTTGCATAACTGCACATATATAACCTATATTGAGTTGCTTGCCTTTTCAATGAGGGTGGGTGGGGAGGGAGGAAGGGTGAAAATTTGGAACCCAAAGTTTTAAAAACACATATTTAAAAAAAAATGTTTTCACATGCAACTGGGAAATAAGAAATACAGGAAATGGGGTACAGAAATCCGTCCTGCCCTACAGGAAAATTGAAGGGGAAGGGGATAAGAGAAAGGGAGAGAGATAAAAAGGAAGGCAGACTAGGGTAAGGGGTATTCAGAATGCATGCCATCTTGGGGTGGGGGGAGGGGTGAGATGGGGTGAAAATTTGGAACTCAAAATCTTGTGGAAGTAAATGTTGAAAACAAAGAAATCAAAGCTATCTATAGTCACACGAAAAAATGCTCTATATCACTATTGACTAGAAAAATGCAAATTCAGACACCTTTAAGGTACCATCTCATACTTATCAGATTGACTAACATGAAAGAAAAGGAAAATGACAATACTGGAAAGGATGTGGAAAAAATAGAGACACTACTGCACTGTTGCTGAAGCTGTGAAGTAATCCAACCATTCTGCCTTTTCTTTACCATCCCATTCTAGAGAACAATTTGTAACTATGCCCAAAGGCCTATAAAATTGTATATCCTTTGACCCATCAATACCAATACTAGGTCTCTATCCCAAAGAGATCAAAGAAAAGTGAAAAAGACCTATACGTACAAAAATATTTATATCAGCTCTTTTTGTGGTAGCAAAGAATTGAAATTGAGGGGATGCCCATCAATTGGGGAATAGCTGAACAAGTTGTGGTATATGATTATGATTGAATATTCTTGTGCTATAAGAAATGCGGAGGAGGGCGGTTTCAGAAAAACTTGGGAAGACATATGAATTTATGAAAGTGAAGTGAGTGGAACCAGAAAATTGTTGTATACAGTAACAACAATTTTGTACTGATCAACTATGAAAGACTTGGCTACTCTGATCAATCTGTATCCAAGTGATCCAACAGTGATCCAAGACAGTTTCAAAGGACTCATGATGAAAAATACTGTCCATCTCCAGAGAGAAAATCGATAAACTCTGATTGCATATCATCTTTTCACTTTCTTTTTCTTGCTTTTTTTTCTTTTTTGCATTATAGCTAATATGGAAATATGTTTTGCATGGTTTCACATGGGGGAAGGTCTGGAGGGAGGGAGGGAGAGAATTTGGAACTCAAAAAAAGTAGATGAATGAAAAAAATAAATAAATAATAAAAGTTTTAAGAAAAGAAAAAATATTTGGGCAGAAAATATTGGGAGAGGTCCTCAGCCTAAAGGGAAAGAAGGTATGGAAGACTTTAGGAGAGAAGATTAGGAACATCCTTGTGACTAGTGGGCTAGGGAATCAATTAGGAAGATATAAAAGAATTATCTTATCTTGGTGAGATGAGATAACAAAAATTTGTCTCAGACTCAGTAACTTGGTCATATGATTTCCTCCAACTCTGTTTAGCAATTTGTGATTAGTTATGGAGGAGGCAGATGGTGGGAATAATCCAGAGTTAGGGACTGGAAAGGTATGAGCATCACTGGCACATCAGGACAAAAGATGCAGGAGCAGAAGACAGTGTAGAGATGAATTGGATAGCTATAAGGTCAAGGTTAGAAGGAATGAAAGTGAGGTTAGAGTGTGGGTGATGGCCTGGGAGAATCTCAAAGCATGAAGGAAGTGGACGTCATGGTGAGGACAATGAATAGATTTAGGGGAGGGAATAGGGAGATACGGAATGATAGATTATGAACTGATAAAAGGCTATTAGAACTTTTGAACATAGCAATGGAGCCCTTCTGGGTGATGGAAGGATCAAGGGTATGACCATCCCTGTGTGTAACTGAGAAGAAGTACAGGAGTAGGGCATGGGAGTTGGGAAGACTAAGTAATTGGGAAGTTAGGGACTTTGAAGGACCATCATTCACAGGACCTTATATCAGGATTCCCTGAACTACCCTCACTCTTGAAGCATTCATATTAACAGAGTACAGAAGCTCAAGAGGGGAAAGACCTTCCAAAAATCATCCCTTCTTTTTCTCTGCCTCTGGGAAAAACAGTCTCACAACCTCCCAGACCAAGGGAGGTTACTTACCAGAGAAGTGCCATGACAACCTCTCTCTCTTTGAAAGTGGCCTTATCCACATCCTACTTCACGGAGTCTGAGCCATTAACTGTAAAATCAAGGAACGTTTTACATACTCGAGGTTTCATTTGAATATTACCTGCCTTTTTGTGTCCAAATGTACATACAGTATTAGTATCCCAGACTTAGAGCTAGAGGTGACATTCGAGGTCATTGAGTCTGACTCTGATTTTGTAAATAAGAATAAGGCCCAAAGAACCCCGCTTTAGGAGATAAAGGCCCAATTCATCTGGGAAGTCTCCCATCCCATTTTTCCCCCTCCCCACACTTAAAGCTTTTGTACCTTAAATTAGTCTGCATATGCTAATCTATGCACATTTCATATATCCCCAGAAAAATATAATCTACTGGAGGGTAGGGACCATTTAATTTATTTTTGTAGTCCTAACACCCAGCACATAGTTGTTATTTGTTCAGTTCTTTCAGATGTGTCCTACTCTTCGTGACCCCATTTGGGATTTTCTTGGCAAAGATACTGAAGTGGTTTGCCATTTCCTTCTCCAGCTCATTTTACAGATGAGGAAACTGAGGCACAGGATGACGTGACTTGCCCAGGGTCACACAATTAGTAAGCGTCTGAGGTTGGATTTGAACTCAGGAAGATAAGTCTTCCTAACTCTAGGCTCGACATTCCACTGTGCCACCTAGCTTTCCAAGCGCGTAGTACCAATTTAATAAATCTTCACTAAGTTTAATCAAATCTCTGATGACAATAACATGAGTGTCACATGTACACATACACATACACATTGTAACCCCTTTATAATTTAATAGACAATATAGATTTTGCTATAGCTGAAGAATTCAGCACTCTACAGACAACAAGTGATAAGCTTCCAAGTAAGTACCAGCTGCATTCAAGTCCCTTGCAGTTTGGTAGGAACTAGAAATTTCCTCCTGCTTCATTACTCCAACCAATGGCTCTCCCTCTACCCAACATTGTTGTCCTATACTCCCACCCTGGATGACAGCTAGATGGCTCAGTGGATAGAGCACCGGGTCTGGAATCAGGAAGACCTGAGCTCAAATCTGGCCTCAGACACTTAGAAGCTGTGTGACCTTGGGCAAGTCACTTAACTGGCTTAATCCACTGGAGAAGGAAATGGCAAACCACTCCAGTATCTTTGCCTAGAAAACTTCATGGACTGTATGGTCCATGGGGTCACAAAGAGTTGGACAGGACTGAACAACAACTCCCACCCCACCCCAAGCTAAGTAGTGTAGAGGTACTAGTTGGTACCGTGGATAGAGCCCTATTTCTAGAGTCAGAAGAATCTGAGTTCAAATGTGACCTCAAACACATACTGACTGTGACTCTGGGCAAATCATT
Source organism: Vombatus ursinus (assembly GCF_900497805.2). NCBI lineage: Eukaryota > Metazoa > Chordata > Mammalia > Diprotodontia > Vombatidae > Vombatus > Vombatus ursinus. The sequence goes on from NW_020954579.1 coordinate 17,825,022, forward strand.
TAACCTCTGTCTGCCTCAGTTTCCTCTTCTGTAAAATAGGGATCATAATACCACCTACCTCCCAAGGTTATTATGAAGCTCAAATGAGATTTGTAGAGGGCTTAGCACAATTCCTGCATATAGTAGGGTGCTTGGTAAATGCTCCTACCTTTTTAACATCTGTATCCCATGTATTTCTGAGTTGAACCAGCTCATCCTGAAAAAACAAATGGTTATACTCAGCCCTAAGCTACACCTTCTCTCCCTGGCCCCCAAAAGAGAGATTGTTTTTGTAGGTTCTGGCATAAACCAATTTCATTGAGGGGTGGGAGGAGGGCACTGATAGGGAAGTGTAGACACTTGTTAGTATCACCTTGGGTTTCCTGAGAACACACTGCTTCATCCTCTTTGTTTGCTTGGACACAGTGAGTCTGAGATACAGATATGGACAATTTCAGCTTTCTGCCTACTCCCCGCATGCCAGATAAATAAAATATCAGTGTTTACCTGGGAGCAAATTGCCCAGCAGGCAAGTTTGCAAAGGCTAATAGTGTTTGTGGGTTTCTAGTGGGTGTGTGCACGCGACTGTGCACGTGTATGCATTAGGAAAGGGGGAGGGGAACCTGTCTATGTGTTTCTGTGTATGCATGCCTACCTCTGACTGTTGCTGGCATGGAGTCATTCCCCATATCAAGAGGATTTAATCACTTTGGGGGCTGAGAATATTATTGTTTTAAAACAAACAAGTGATGACAGGAATGAAAGGAGGGTTTTTAAAAACGGATTCAAAGGGTTCTTGAAAGCTGCCGGGGAATATGAATGTGCCTTTGAAGTAGGAAAAGCTCCCATTTGTTCAGCTGAAAGTGCCTCAATATATCATTTTCTTTAGTAAATGGATGCCCATCGCCTCCTCCTCCCTCTCCACGCTACCCTCGCCTCTCAGACCCTAGAACCAACCAGGAGAGAAGCTGAGAGGCCCCACCTTCAGGGCAGTTCCTGATAGAACAAACTGGAGAGCTTCTGGGGTCATGGAATAGGGCCCAGGGGTGGGGAACCTGCGGCCTCAAGGCCATATGTGGCCCTCTAGGTCCTCAAGTGCGGCCCTTCGACTGAATCCAGACTTCACAGAACAAATCCCCTTAATAAAAAGATTTGTTTTGTAAAGTTTGGACTCAGTCAAAAAGCCGTACCCAAGGACCGTATGTGGCCTCGAGGCCACAGGTTCCCCACCCCTGGAATAGGCAGTTAACTGAGAAGGTGGAGGAGAGCCAGGGAAGAATTCCCTGGAGCCCACAGAAACCCCCATCAACCTCTCCCAAAGTGGCTGCCCTGTTCTTGTCTCCTCCTTTGAACAGCTGGCCAGCCACAGCTGGCAGAGCAGTCTGGCGTGGATTCCACATCTATTCCTTCCCAACCTTGAGACTCACTCAAATGCCCTTCCTTCTCACTCTTCTCAGCTCTTTTCTCCATTCCAAGAAGGCAACTCCTTTTGCTCTGTTCACTAGAGCGTTCCAGAATTCAAGAGAGCTCACTGACCAATTGAGGATGGCCCTTTCATGGTCAGATGTGGAATCTCCTTTAATATCAATACTTTCTATTGCAAGACCTTGGTTCTCCCAAGAGCACAGAACTAGAACTAGTGGATAGACTTTGCAGGAAGGCATTTAAGGGAACATCTTCCTAATAGTCATTGTTACCCCTAAATGCAATGGGTTACCTCCAGGTGGGGATAGTGAGTTCCCTGTAACTGAAGGTATTCAAGCAGAGGTTGTATAACCTGCTTGTCGTGGATACAGGATTCAGAATTTGGATAGCAATTTGAGTAGATCCTTTTTTTTTTCTTTTTCTTTTCTTTTTTTTTTTTTTTGCTTTTCGGAGTGATCAGGGTTAAGTGACTTGCTCAGGGTCATACAGCTTGGGTCTGAGGTCAGATTTGAACTCAGGTCCTCTTGACTTCAGGGCTGGTGTTCTATCCACTGTACCACCTAGTTGCCCCTGACTAGAGCCTTTCTAATACATTCTTAGCCTCTTTCCAACTTTGTCTATTCTTCTAATAGATTATAAGTTGCTTGAGGGCCAGGACTATCTTATTTCATTTTTTGTATCTTTGGCACCTAGTAGATGGTAGATGCTTAATAAATGTTTGTTGACTTGACTTTTGCTTAGTAATGTTTCCTTGACTTACCTGTACTGAGCCAAAAAAAAAAATTGAAGGGCAGATCCTCCAGCTCCCTGACTCCTCCCCCATTGGATCCTTTCAATATAACTTTTCCACAACCCCCTACTCACTCCCACTGCCACATGGGAAATGGAGAGAAGTTCTCTCCCCATCCCCACTATTGGGGACAGGCAGTGAAGTGAAGGTCCACTTCTCCCCTTCCTCTCTTTGCCTCACATTCCCTCTTCCCCACTCTTTTGTTATGACTTGACAACTTCCCCTCCCTCTCACTGGCCAAGAAAAAAAGAGAGAGAAGGAAAACTAGAGAGCTTGGGGCCCCATGGCTTCATTTGCAAACTAATGTTGTTATCCTAACGAGTCACACTGTCTGCCATCCCTTGAAGGATGTCAGCAGAGAGGGAGACAGATTCGGGGCCAGAATTGCATTATCTCCAGTGGTGAGGAGCATATGCTCGGCAGGGGCTAACTCAATCATGTCAGAGGGGTTGCAGTGACTTTGCTTTTAGCTACAGTAAGAGCTCAGGTCCGCAGGAACAATGGAGAGCACAGTCATCTCCCTGATACAACCTTGGTCAGATGGTCTGACCACCACTTGGTGGGTGGTCTCAGGCCTTCCCCCAAATGACGGGGCAAGGTAGAGGAACAGGGAAGGGTAGAGCCTGAGATGGGCAGTCTGAGGCCTCCCAAAAAGGGATCAGGGTGGAGAAGACCAAAGGTGTCATCATTCCTGGGAAGGGGCCTATTAAGTGGGTTGTTTTCATATAATTCAATGGATCAAAGTTCTTTGATCCCAAGAAAAGACAGCCCAGGGGGTCTAAAACCCCTAAAATGTAATGAGCTGTCTTGAGTTGAGAACAGTAAGTTAGTTGTCTCAAAGTCTGAGTTCCTATGCCCCCACTTTATTAAGTATCCTTAATTGCCTATGGTTTTTTTTCCACTTTTTTGTTGTTGTTGTTGTTGTTTTTTAGGCAATTGGGGTTAAGTGACTTGCCCAGGGTCACACAGCTAGTAAGTGCCAAGTGTTTGGTCTGAGGCCAGATTTGAACTCAGGTCCTCTTGACTTCAGGGCCAGTGCTCTATCCATTGTGCCACCTAGCTGCCCCAATTGCCTATGTTTTGAAAAATTGAATTCCCACTGGATTGGATCCATTGAGCTGAAAGGAAAACATGGTGCAGTGAACAAAAATATTGGAATTGGAGTCAGACAACCTGGGTTTGAATCCTGGTTCTTTCCACCTGTGTGACCTTGGGCAAGTCACTTAACCTTTGTGGGCCTCAGTTTCCTCATCTGTAAAATGAGTGGGTGGGACTAGGTAGTCTCAGATATTCCTTCCAGTTCTAGGTCTACGATTTCCAGGCATCAGTACTTAACCTTCCTTGGCCTCAGTTACCTCTTCTGTAAAATGAGTGGATTAAAATGAAGGAATGTGTTTTACTTGACTAAGCAAATCTGTCATAAGGGCTTTGTTTTATTTCTTTTTTCAGTGGGGTTGGGGGGGTGGTGAGAGGTCTAGGGACAATAGGGATAGGGAAAAGAAAGGCAGCTAAGTGGCACAGTATATACAGCACCAGACCTGGAGACAGGAAGGCCATGAATTCAAACCTAGCCTAAGATACTTACTAGTTGGATGACCCTGGGCAAAGTCACTTAACTCTGTTTGCCTCAGTTTTCTCATCTGTAAAATGATCTGGAGAAGGAAATGGCAAACCATTCCAGTATCTTTGCCAAGAAAACCTCAAAAGGAGTCATGAAGAGTCGGACATGAGTGAAACAACTGAACAACAGCTAAGGGAAAGAAAAAAAAAAGAGAGTCATGTCATTGAAGCATCTTTTTTTTTTAATGCAGAGAAGAGAACTGAAGGAGAGTCAAAAAGAAGCACAGACAAGCAGGATAACTTCGAAAACTGCAGATTGAATTTACCATATATGTCAAAAGAAAAGCAAGCTATATATAATAATATAGTTTCTACTATGTAGAGGGAAATGGCCATTTATTTGGATGTTTATTAAGTTCAGAGTAAAAATAAATTTTTTTTTAAAAACTAAATGATGGGTTTAGACTCTGTGATCTGCAAGGTCCCTCTCTCACCTCTAGATCCTTGACCCTAGAATCCTGTGACCCTTGGACAAGTCATTTGATAATTCTGGGCCTCTGTCCCCTCATCTGTGAAGTGTGTGAGTTGTACTAGATGGTCTCTGAACCTGTGATCCTTACTGTCCTATTGAAATGTGTGGGGAAAGGGAGTGTGGCTTTCTGAGGAGGAGCAGGGATGAAAAAAGGACTTAATAGACTTGGTTAGAATGAGGGAATTGTGCTTTTTTTCTGGTAGAAAGGAGACCCTTTAAGCCAATGCGTGTCTCTCTGTGCTTTGCAGATGATGTCTCCCCATATTTCAAGACGGAGCCCGTCCGGACTCAAGTGCATTTGGAAGGGAACCGCCTAGTGCTTACATGCATGGCGGAGGGCAGCTGGCCCCTGGAGTTCAAGTGGCTGCACAACAACCGAGAACTAACTAAATTCTCCCTGGAGTACAGGTAAGCCCCCTCCCCATGCCCTCCTTCTTCCAGCCAATCCATTGGCCACCTTGTTCTTGGCTAAAGGCATCTTGATGTCTAAGGGGTAAATTCAGAATAACAAAGAATTTAGAGATGGAGGACGTGGGTTCAAGTGCTACCATCTGGCTGTATGATATTGATCAAGAGATTTCCCCTCTTTGGGATTCAGGTGCATCATCTGTAAAATGAGGAGTTGGACCAGAGGACCTCTAAGATCCCTTCCAGCTCGAAATCCCCTGATCCCATAGGGGGCAAGCCCCGTCTTTCAATGGCTCTGCTACAGTCCCACTCCCCGATGAGCCTCACCATTTTCTCTCCTTCACAGTCCCAGGCAGCCACTCCTTACCTGCTCTATCCATCAAGGGGACCTTATTTCTCAAGATCACAGCCCCCTCCAACCCCCTAACTTTCTTTTGGGTTCTGGTATTAGGAATACGTCCATTGAGGGTATTCTTGAGACTGGAAGAGTTTTGTTTTTGGTATTATCTCTCCATCTATAAATTCTATTTCCTCCTCCACTTAACATCCATTCACCCAAAAAGAGCCCCATGAGTTTTGAGCCACTTCCCTTGGAAGGAATTGAGAGGTCCAATAACATGTGCCAAGCTTGGAGGCCTGCATTTCACTGCAATCTGGGAGCCTGTTCTCACCAGATCTCAGGCAAGGGAAGACCTGCCCCTGTCCAGGAAATGAGGGTGACATGAATGGCAGAAGACATATATACTTAAGGAGACTGCCTCTCTGAGATGGACGTACCACTAGCTGGCATCAGTTCCCTTGGATAGGGGCTGCAGGCTTGTTTGGAGAGGCAAGAAGACAGTTCCCCAAATGCAGACATCTTCCCTCCTCTCTCTCTCTGGGCAGAAGAAGAAAGCCTGGAGAGAAGATGGAGTGGAGAAGAGGGAAGGCCAAAGCAAGCTTACGTATCCTGGCTCAGGACTGAAATCAGAGCCAAGGCCCTCCAGCACTTCCTTAAAGAGATGCTGAGCTCCCTCCCACCCTTATCTTCTCATCTCTGCCATGAGAGGGTTGCCTGGACATAGGCAACCTGTGGCAGGCAATTAATTCCCAGGTTCGATGTGCACTAATCGGTACTGTCAGTATCATTCAGGGTAGTGATTACCCTGCTCTGGAGAGGTTGTTACAAGTTGGTTTCCAGGGCCAGGGGGATGCAAATGAGAGGTGTGGGGATTTAATTGCTTGAATGAATGCAGTTCTTCCTAAGAAAAGAAGGGTAAAATTGGAAACATCTCTGAGGGGATGGAAAAGGCAAGGGAGTGATGAGAGAGACTATTGGCAAACAGGCTGCCTTCTATTCTGCTCAGTGTGGGGAGGGAGCTGGGCCAAGACTAGGGATACAAAAATCAGAACTTTAAAAACATACTGTCAGCTAGTGAGTGGAGGTTTGTATTTGGAGTCAGAAAAATCTGGGTTCAAAGTCAGCCTCAGATACATGATAATTGGATGACCCTAGGCAAGTCACTTAACCACACTGAGCCTCATTTTTCTCCTCTGTAAAATAGGAATAAAAGCATCTAGTTCACAGGGCTGTTGTGAAGATCAGATGAGATAATGTATGTTAAGTGGTTTTACAATCCTCCATGGGCTACATAAACAAGGCACAGGGACAGGACCGGTGATTTCCCGGGTATTGGGAATTCTCAAATGAGGAAAATCCCTCTACCAATGCAGGTCAGCACCTGCTCTACAACTTTTGGTCTTAGACCTAGGACATTACGGGGTTAAGTGACTTTCCAAGGTCTGTGTCACAGGTAGGTCTTGAACCCAGATTTTCCTGGCTCTGAAACCGATTCTCCCTTCACTTTACCATGCTGCCTCTGGTGATATAAATGTGAACTGTCATTTTTCTTATTACACAATCACACATACACCAGGATAGCCAATTACCTCCCACTGGGTAACCCTAACCAGGAGGCAGAAGAGCTAGGCCAAGTCCTGGCCAAGGCTCTACGACACTTGGCAAATATCTGATCTCCGGGGCCTTCTTCTATAAACTGGAATTGTCCTTCTGGGAGAAGAAGACAAAATGCAGGGTCATCTGTGTATGAGACGTGTCTGTCCTATCTTTGTGGGACACTGGGCTGCTTTTTCTCTACTGAAAGAGTAGCTCATGACAAAGTAGATGGAAAAGAACATTATGAACTGGGGATGCTGAAGAACCAGGTTCTGGCAAAAGCTTTGTCCCCATCAAGCTGTATGATCTTGGGTAAGTCACTACCCTCTGTAGGATTCAGCTTTCTGTTTTGTAAAACAAGGAGATGGAAACCTTAGGGTCCCTTCTAGTTCCAGCATTCAATGTTTCTATGATCATCTCTTTGTACTGGCAGCACCTCCCAGCTCCCCAGTAAACAAGGAGATGGGCTGGGACAGTAATCCCCAATTTACAGAAGGCAAAATTGATCAAATTCACTTTTTGTTTTGATCAAATTCACTGTTTTTCACAAATTCATTTCTGAGAATAGGGGAAGCAGGATTAGAAATCAGAAGTCCTGATTTGCAGACAATTACATCCTCTTCTTGGCTAAACTGCATTAAATTCAATTGCATTTCCTGTACTATACTAATAGTACCCCTGTACTATGCTAATAATACTATAGTATTATATTATGATAAATAATCATAATTTTTTATTTATAAGAAATGACAAATAGGATGCTCTCAGAAAAACCTATAAAGACTTACATGAACTGATGCAAAATGAAATGAGCAGAACCAACAGACCATTGTACATAGTAACAGCAAAATTATATGATGATCAACTGTGAATGACTTAGCTATTCTCAGCAATACAATAATCCAGGACAATTCCAAAGGCCATATGATGAAGGATGCTGTCCATCTCCAGGTTAAGAAATGATAAGAGTCTGAATACAGATTGAAGCATACTTTTTTTAAACTTTATTTTTCTTGTTGCTATTTTTTTCTGTGTTTTATTTCACAATGTGAATAACAATGAAAATATGTTTTGCATGACTGCATATGTATAACCTATATCAAATTGCTTGCTTCTCAATGAGGGGGTGAGAGAAGGGAAGGAGGCAGAGAATTTGGAACTCAACATTTTATAAAATGAATGTTAAATTGTTTTTACGTCAGAAAGCAGAGCCCATTATGCTAGGGCCATGGTCATGTTTCTATTAGCTTTTCCTTTACAAATCTAAGGCTGGCTTAATGAATAGGAAAGGGTTCTAAGGAAACTAAAGAATTCATTGAAGGCTTATATGCCCATTAAGGACACATAGATCTCTTTGTTTTATTTTGTTTTGTTTTGTTGTTAACTTAATGAAAAATTAAATATTATGTATCTTTTTCAGAAGATTAAAAAAAAAACGACCTTGGAGGAGGGAGGGAGTTATGACAACATAAACTCAACAGCATGATTTACAAATGGCCAGCAAGTGGCATGGAGGATGGGTCCTGGTTCCCTGAGAGATAAGTCAAAAGCTCTCTTATCAGACCAGGGGAGATTCAGAGGCAAAATCCAAGATTGCAATGTAAAGCGGCAGAGTGAGACATGGGATAATGACCAGAGTGTGGTCAGCATGACAAGGAGATGGTTAGGAAGGAAATGAGGATGTTTGTTTCTCTGTGTGTGTGTGTGTGTGTGTGTGTGTGTGTGTGTGTGTGTAGAGGCAGCAAGGCTACTGGGTAGAGTGCTTGGCCTGGCATCAGGAAGACCTAGGTTCAAATTCCACCTCTAACACTTATGAGCTATGTGACCATGAGAAATTCGGGTAACCTCTCTGTGCCTTAGGCAATTTTCCATAAGTCTTAGGAAATGCCTAGAAAAGAAATGGACTCCATTTCATGGGAAGTCTTCCCCAAAGGCTAAAAGACTATTTATTTGGTACCTTGCAAAAGAGGATGTTTTTCTGGTATGGGTTTTAGGTATGGTGACTGATGTCCTTTCCAACTCTGAAATTTAATGATTCTTAGCTTCTCACAAGTAGAAATTATTTCATTTTTTGTCTTTGTATCCTCAGTGACTAACACAGTGCCTGGCACATTGAAGATGCTTAATAAACGCTTGTCGATTAATTGATAAATGGATGTGATAGAGTGTGACCTCCACTGTGAAGGGAATTCTCGCATTGGGTGTTCCCTTCCAGATGAAATAATTTATGTGATATATTTTCTATATAGGGTCACAATAAAGTATTGTGATTGATTTTTAACAAACATACCAGAATTTAAACATCTGCTTCTTAACTACTGAAGGTGGTTGTTCATTTATTTCCCAGCTTTCAGAGTATGGGGTAGATTTTTTGGCACATCTTCAACAATAAACTTCCCTAATTCCCCCAGTGAGTAAAAGTCGTGCAGTCAAGTATGCTTAACTAAGCTGGCAAAGCTAGGTAATAGCATTATTGGTTAAAATGAAGTGTAACCATAAAGGCTTTCTGGGGAGAAGATGGAGACAAACATTTATTAAGTTCCTACTGTGTGCCAAATATGGGTAGCTAGGTGGCACAGTGCATAGAGTTCTGGGCCTGGAGTCAGAAATATATAACATGTATATAGACAAGAGTCCTTCAGATTTTTTGACCTGAGTCAGGAAGACTCATCTTCCTAAGTTTGAATACTTACTCAGATACTTACTAGCTGTGTGTCCCTGGGCAAATCACTTAACTCTGTTTTCCTCAGTTTCCTCATCTTAAAATAAGCTGGAGAAGAAAATGGCAAACCACTCCAGTGCCTTTGCTAAGAAAAACCCTAAATGGGGCCACAAAGAGTGGGACACGACTGAAATGGCTGAATAACAGTAGTGTCCCAGGCACTATCCTGAAGCGAGTTCCCAGCATGTTACAAACAGAGGCAACATTGTGGTGTATTGGAAAGAGGGCTGAATCTGGAGTCAAAAGACCTGAGTTCAAATCTCTCTTCTGATGTTTAATGCCTTGAGCAAGTCACCTAACTTCTTTGGGCCTCTGTTTTCCTATCTTTAAAATGAATGGGGTTAGAGTTTGCTATTGCAATTAATGACCATACAAGGCTCTGTCTGCAGTAAATATGGTAAGGGAGGTCCCCACATAGTCCTCCAGCTGCTCTCCATTCAATCAATTTATTAACAAGCATTTATTAAATACCTACTATTTGGCAGGCTCTGTGCTAAAAGTAAACATATTACGTTATACCCACTACATTATATCCATGTATATAACTTTGCACCAGTGGTGCACGCATATGCACACACACACACACACACAAAATTGTTCATTGTGTTGCTTTGTAACTGAGCCCTTTCCTCATCCTCTGCTCCAGATGACAAAATGCCACAGGTCTGGTAGGTCTCTTCTGTGGGGTGGGGTAGAGTAAAGTAGATTGGGGGCAGGGCAGGGCGGGGAAAGACTAGGAAAGGACAGCAGACATTTTGTACCTTCCTTTTTTCCATCATTATAATTACACTTAGCACCACACAGAAAAAGGGAGGACATAATCTTGCCCAATGGGCACATATTCTTTTCACTTAAATTAAAATTGAAAGCTGGGAAAAACAGACAAGGTACATTATCAATTTTAAAAGTAAAAATCCAGAGGCCATCTCATTTGTCCAGTTTGTTTCATAAGGAATGCAGTAATGAACTCTCTCTTTATCATTATGGGTAAAAAGATATGTTGAACATATGAAGTCACTCCCTAAGGTCTTGTGCAGAAAAGGAGCAACCATTGAAAAATGTCCAGTGTTGGCTTAGCTCATGTGTGTGTTTGTATGTGTGTGTGTGTGTGTGTAAGTTGGTGATCATGTCATACAACGTGTCGGGAAAATGAGAAGGGTCTGTAATGAACAACTGCATCTCTCCTATGCTCCTGGTACTTAGCAGTTGTTCATTACAGACCCTTCTCATTTTCCCAAAGCATTTTTTACCTCATGGCATTAGTTGGTTTTCTGGGCATGGGTCTTTTTGGTTGTTCTCATTGCTGCCTTTTCTCTATAGCTTCCAGTTCCTACCTTCCTTTCTGGGGGGTGGGGGGGCTGGGGCCAGATTTTTTCCACAGTCCTTAATTCCTATATGACATGAAATTACCCAGTACCTACCCCAAAACTGAAGACACCTCTACCCCGGAGTATGAGTGCTGTCAAGGAGAAGAAGTGCATAACAGAGGCAAAGGGAAGGACTGAGTGACCCTTGAATTTGATATCTTCCTGGCTATCCGTGTTTTTATCTTCAGTCCCATTGTCAAGTCCATATCCTTTCCTAGTGGGGCAACCATTTACCATTATTTGTGATTTTGTTACTAAGTGAGGAGAAAGATCAACAGAGGTAGAGAAACTCCTGAGATCTGTCTGGCTCATAAAAAGACTAAAATGGGGTCAAAGAGGCAAGAGAGGCAGGCTTCTTTGGAACTTATCAGAATAAATGATGAAAGGAAATTTCCAAAGCCATCTTTCATTCAACCTTCCTCATCATCCAGCACTTCTGTCTGTGCCTTGCCTTTGCAGAGGGAGAGAAAATAAGGGAAAGAGGGGAATAATGAAGGAAGGAATAAAGAGCAGAAACAACAGTGGCCTGGCCAGGCAGAGGATAAGTCTGACATTTATTTATTCACTGAAGTCTTTCTCAATCACCTGCTATCTGCATAGTTCATTGCTAGGCACTGAGGAGGATGCAAAAATAAATAAATAAAAGCAAGGCAGAGTACTCTTCCTTCTAAGAGTTTATAATCTACCTATGGACATAAAACATGGGCACATAAAACAGTCAACTTACAATTCAATTTAATAAACATTTTGTGGAGGGAAGGAACTATGCAAAACAACAACAATGAGTCTTTATTAAGCACTTACTGTGTGCCACAAAGTGTGCTAAGCATTGGGGATACAAAGAAAGTCAAAAATATGTTACCTGCTCACATTTTAATAGGGGAGATGGGGAGGGACAACATGCAAATAACTATGTGCATACAAGATATATACAGTGTAAGTGGAAGGCAGTTTCAAAGGAAAGGTATTAATGGGGGGGGGGGGGGAGACTTTTAGAAGGTGTTTGAACTGAGGCCTGAAGGAGGCTAGGGAAACCAGGAGGGAGGAGAGAGGGGAGGGAGGAAGCATTGGAGACCAAGTTTCATTGCAGTTCTAAGTGCCAACATTGAGGTACTGTGTCGTGGATTAAAAGAAGCAGGGGAAGGAGGGTCAGAGTAAGCTGGGCTAATGGGGAAAATCATCATGACAGAGCAGGGATTTGAGTCAAGCCTTCAAGAACGGTTGTGGTTTGTGTCAGTACAGAGCAAAGGGGAGGGCATTGCAAGTTGTGGGAATGTGAGCAAAGGTACATGGGGAATGATGAGGATATGTCCAAGGGATGGTAAGGAAACCAAACTTTAAACAGAGCATTTGTATTAGGGAGGAGTTAAAAAGGGCCTTGAATGCCTGGCCAAAGAGTTTGACCTGGAGTCAATAATTCATTTGTTGTTGTTGAGTTGTTTCAGTCATTTCTGATTTTTCATGACCCCATTTGGAGTTTTCTTGGCAAAGGTTGGTTTACCATTTCCTTCTCTAGCTCATTTTACAGATGAGGAACTGAGGTAAACAGAGTTAAATGACTTGCCCAGGGTCACACAGCTAAGAAATGTCTGAAGCCAGATTTGAACTCATGAAGATGAGTCTTCCTGACTTCAGGCCCAGTGCTCTATCCACTATGCCACCTGCTCCTTAACTGCATTCCAGTCAAGTGTAAAGATTTCCCCCTATCTTTGGAGCAATTGCAGATTTCCTATGCTTACACTCTGGGGGCTACTTGGAAATTTCAGCATGAACAGATATCCCCTACCTGATTCCAGCTCTATGTGGTTCATTGCTGGAATGAATCCTTCCATTTGGTTTTTCAGCTAGAAAAGCTGATGATGTTGAATGCCACATTGGGCAACCATTGAGAAATTTCCAGACAAGATGTCCAAACTCTTAGCCTAATCATATTAAATCTCAAAAAACACATGGTAACAGTCAGAAGTGAATGGCCTATATTAAGCATGCTGGAGGTCAGACTTCTCAGCAATGATGGGGATGGGGCAGCTGTGGGAAGTCAGAATTTGGGAAGAGCCTGCCCTTGTCTCTAACCCCAGTCCACTGAGGCAGGGTTGGACTGTCCCAGAGGGCATATGGACATTTGTGCAGTAGACCTGAGGATACCTGATACTGGGCAGATATTGGCTGTCCAGGTTTACCCCAGGGATCTCTTTGAGTCCCATCTCAGAAGCTATGCTCAATGGGTTCATCTCATGTATTTCAGTATATTGAGTTGGCTAATCTTTGACAGGCATCATTCTCTTCTGTACCTCAGCCCCTTTCCTTTTTGAGATGACGAAGAGCTGAGAACAGTGTGATAGTAGGGCCAGGGCTCTCTAGGCCACCCCTAACCAGAGATCTTTGACTGATCCCATTCCTTACTGTGGCTCTGAGAAGAACACTACTATTTGTCAGAGTTCAGAATGGCTTCCATCTTCCCTGGAAGGTCCCCACTCAGTACCTGCTGGTTTCTTGGGAAGGCCTAGGCTGCATGGAAGAGCTTATTTGGTGTTTCTCTTTGAGTTTCTTATATATTGTTTCATTTTTAGATCTTTTTAGATCTTTGCATTTGTCAGGAAACCTGGGATCCTCTAGGATGTGAGTTCTTAACCTGGGTTCTGTGAACTTTAAAAAAAAACAACTATTTTCAATGTAATTGCTTTCCTTTGTAATCCTATGTATTTTATTTTATAGATTTAAAAACATTCTTCTGAGGAGGGTTTCATAGAGTTCACCAAAATGCCAAATGGTTCCACGACACAAAAAAGATTGAGAATTCCTGGTCTAGCACCTTTCACAGTGAAACCAAGAGTCCCCCCTATAGAGACTCTTCCATTTCATTCCAATTGCCGTCATCCAAGTCTAGAACAGACATGTCAAACATATGGTCCCTGCCCACAACACTTCTGAGTCAGGCCCAAATGAGATTAAAATGTAATTGGGAAATGTTTAACAAAATAAATAAAAATGCAACACAACACAGATTAATGTCAGCTTGCAGTTTTTTGGCTGCTATGTGACTTACAGGGATCTTTATGTACTAGTGGTTCTGTTTCTATTTGAGTTTTACATCACTAGTCCAGAGTCTTATTACCTCAGACCTAGATGATAATAACAGCCTCATACCTGTTTTTGTCCCCCACACATCACAGACAATTGCATATTCCTAAACACCACTTTCATCATATCACTCCCCTTGCTCAAAAACCTTCAAGGTCTCCCTATTACCTATAGAGGACAGCTAGGTAGCACTATGGATAAAGTGCTGGGCCTTGAGTCAGGGATATATAACATGTACATAGACAAGAGTCATTCAGACTCTGGCCTAGAGTCAGGAAGACACATCTTCCTAAGTTCGAATTCGGCCTCAGATACTTACTAGCTGTGTGACCTTAGGCAAGTCACTTAACCCTTTTTGCCTCTGTTTCCTCATCTGTAAAATGAGCTGGAGAAGGAAATGGCAAACCACTCTAATATCTTTGCCAACAAAAGGAATGCCCTAAGAGGGACACCACGAAGGAGTCTCACAGTGAAAAAAGCAGCAACTTTGGATGTAATGAAAAGACACACTGGCTGATTTTGCAAGAGAAGGGATACATGGAGTTGATTTTTTCCTCTTTCCGTCCCATCATTGTCTGCCTTACCCAAATCCACTGTTCTCAGCTCTTCGTCATCTCAAAAAGGAAAGGGGCTGAGGTACAGAAGAGAATGATGCCTGTCAAAGATTAGCCAACTCAATATACTGAAATATATGAGATGAACCCATTGAGCATAGCTTCTGAGATGGGACTCAAAGAGATCCCTGGGGTAAACCTGGACAGCCAATATCTGCCCAGTATCAGGTATCCTCAGGTCTACTGCACAAATGTCCAGATGCCCTCTGGGACAGTCCAACCCTGCCTCAGTGGACTGGGGTTAGAGACAAGGGCAGGCTCTTCCCAAATTCTGACTTCCCACAGCTGCCCCATCCCCATCATTGCTGAGAAGTCTGACCTCCAGCATGCTTAATATAGGCCATTCACTTCTGACTGTTACCATGTCTCTTTTGAGATTTAATATGATTCGGCTAAAAGTTTGGACATCTTGTCTGGAAATTGAAGGCTGCTGGTGGGGAAGCTGAGGTGCTAGCACTAGTTATGATGGGCATAAATCAAATTTTAATAGAGATGTACATGGCACAGAGCCAGTGTACTCAGGCAGAGGGAAAGTTGTAATTAAAAGTTTAGAAATGTACTAAACCTTAGGGAGGAATGGTAAGGTAGGGAGGGCTGGAGGGAAGGGAGAGGTTCCTCCTTCCCTCCCATCAAACGTGCTGTCCTTCTGGTGACTGAGAGCTAGTCTCCCTCCCACTGCCAAGCAAGATGGGAAAGGTAATTGGAACAAAGCGGACCAAGTAGTCCCCCTGGAAAGCTCCTGATATAAACTCTTTCTGCAGGATAGACTAGTGGTGAGACCACTAGATGAGACCACACTAGAGGAGTCAGGAGAAGAGTAAAAATACAAGACCATTACGGTGGAATCTGCCTCCGAAGTAGAAGATCCCAAACTTGGTTCAAAAGCTTGAAGATATTCAAGCAGATGTGGATACTAAGAAGAAATTCCCTAGACCTTAATGCCGACTCTAGTAATATTATCTGGAAGATTTGATCATAACCTTGAGAAGATACCTTTTTCAATTCAAGCCAGAAGTTCCCATTCTCACCTTCAGGATTGGACAATTTTCTTCATACTGAGATTCACTGAGCTGCCTTTGAACTAAAATGCACCCATTCCACTGAAACCATACACCCCCTCTCACTCTTGTACCTGCTTTGGAGAATCAGAGACTTGAATCAAGGTGCTTGTCTAGGAAATGCTAGCTTTGGTGGGGTCCCGACTTCCGAAAGGGTCCAATGACACAAAACGAGTTAAGAATATCTACTGTCAGCCTCATTTTCATTTCAAAAGGCCTGTGTTTCTAGTCAGTCTGATATAACCTTTCCCAGTAAACTGGAACAAATCACTAGTACTCTTTGGATCTGAGTTTCTTCATCTTTAAAATAAGGGGATGGTGGCTGTCTCATCAGAGATT
Source organism: Vombatus ursinus (assembly GCF_900497805.2). Classification (NCBI taxonomy): domain Eukaryota; kingdom Metazoa; phylum Chordata; class Mammalia; order Diprotodontia; family Vombatidae; genus Vombatus; species Vombatus ursinus. The sequence goes on from NW_020954579.1 coordinate 17,840,833, forward strand.
AATAATAGTGATGCCACAAAAAAAGTATCAATGAAACATTTTTAAAATGCACAGGAGAAAGCAGAAGGACATTCAGAAAGAAGATACAGACAAGTAGGACAGATTTGAAACTGAGGTATTAAATATAATACTTTTTAAAAACAAGTTATACATAGAGATTCGTGGTTTCATACACAATCTTCTTTTTTATTTTCTTTGTATATGGAAATGTTAGTTTTTGTTGATTTTTCTCAAGTTAAGTAAAATATATGTAATACACACTACATATGGATGTGAGTACATATGTATATGTGTGCATGTGTGTATGCATATATATATATATACATATAGGTATATATGCATATATACACAATATACGTGTGGGTTTTTTTTTTTGTTCAGTCATTTTAGTCATGTCTGACTCTCCATGATCCCATTTAGGGGTTTTTTTGGCAAAGATCCTGGAATGGTTTGTCATTTCCTTCTCCAGCTCATTTTACAGATGTAGAAACTGAAGGACACAGAGTGAAGTGACTTGCCCAGGGTCACACAGCTACTAAGTGTCTGAGGCCGACTCCAGGCCCAGTGCTCTATCCACTGTGCCACCTGACTCCTAGATAGATAGATAGATAGACAGACAGACAGACAGATAGATAGATAGACAGAAAGACAAATAAAATAAAGGGGGTTAATGAGATGATTTCTAAGATCCCTTAGAGGCAGTGTGACAGACAGAATGGATAAAAGTGGATCAGGAGTCAAGGTTCTTGCCTCTGGCACTGACTATCCTTATGACCATTTGTGGACCACTTAACTGCTATCCCCCAGATTCTTCATCTATGAAATGATGCTACTAATTTCTGAAGTAGTCGCTTCACAGGGATGTTGTGAGGTTCTGGGGATGTAACACATTTTGCAAACTTTGAAGCACTAAATTTCTGGGACTCTGATGTTCAGAAGTGTGGAGGGAAAATTACTGCCTCTGACACAGAGCCACGACTTCCCTGTAACTTAGATAGAGCTTCATTGGTCAAATAACCAGTTGGTGTCAGAGTCAGGCCTTGGACAAAAGGCTTTCTGACTCCAAGGATGGCTTTCTATCTACTCTGATTATCCTTTTCAACCCTAGCAGCCACGAAACTGTGAGTTTTCTAGCCTATGTTGCTGTCAGTCCCCTTGGCCTTCACCTCTCAGCCTCCATCTTCCATCTTCCTCTCTGTAAAATGGAATTATTCATTATGCTTCTTTCAGGAGATGTAAGAATCCATGAGAGCTAGCTTTTTATCCACAGCACGTACCATAATGATCGCCCATACTTTTCACCATTCTGACAAAGGGGTTAAGAGCCCTTCATCTCATCTGTCTGCCTCATTTTTCAGATAAGGAAACTGAAGCTATGAGAGGAACTTACCCATTCTCTTACCGGCTTCCAGTATATTGTACTTAATATAGTCCATTCACATCTGACTATTACCAAGTCTCTTTGGAAATATAACATGATCCAACTAAGAGTTTGGACATCTTGTCTGTAAACTGAAGGCTGCTGGGGCTGACAGTTCTTTAGCTAGAAATAGTTATAATGTCAGTCAATAAATAAACAGTTATTAAGGGCCTACTATGTGCCAGGCACTGTGCTAAGCACAGATGGGCCTAAATTAAATTTTAATAGAGATGTATGAAGCAAGACTAGTGGCAGAGATAATAATAATATCTAGTATATATATATAATGCTTTAAGGTTTGCAAAGCACATTGCAACTATTACCTCGTTTTATCCTCAGGTAACATTCTCATTTTATCACTTAGGATTAGGACCTGGGTCTTTTGATTCTTGATCCAATATAGTCATGGAATAATGCTATCTTCTGTTCAGCAGGTCTATTTGTATAGTCTAGGAGGGGAACCCATTAAGGGGGAGTCTCTAAACTAGAGTGTAATATTCCATTTCCTTCCTGGTACGGAGTAGACAAAGGCCTGATAATGAGGTCATAGTCTCTCTTTCCCCCAGGCCCCATTCTCTTACCCTCTTCCTCCTGTCTTCATTTTAAGGGAGAGGAGAAGAAGTAAAACCTAAACCCTCCTACCTTTCAAAGCATAGGCTAAAGGTTTTTGTGGGGGCGCCTGCAGATATCACCTACAGAAAAGATAATTTGGGAGTTTATCCATGGATTGTTTTTCGCCCTGTTCGCCATCCCCAGAGATTTGAGAATTGTCTGTGTCACTTAGGCCTATTGTTAGGACCCACAAAAATGATTCAGTAATAACAAATCTTGTTATGAGCCCCTTGGGTTAATGGATCCTCTCTCCATTTTGGGAGAACCAGTGTGCTCTAGTGGAGAGAATGCCAGACAAAGTCAGACTCTATCTAGATTGAAATCCCACCTCCAATACCAGCTTGACAACCAGAAACAAGTCTTCGAGTCCTCTTTGGATCTCAGTTATCTCATTAATAAAATGATGAAAAACATCTCTGCCCTAGGAGACTGACATGCATTTTCTCTAAGGATCCTCAGTTCTGGGCTCATGTAGAACAGGTTCAGTCTGGTGAACACTGGTTTTTAAAGAGACAGGGCAGGATTTTCCTTATTGTCATTGTTTATCATGCTCCCACCTCAGAGTTCTACTCTGGGAACAATCTTTTAAGCAAAGCTTAGGCTTGGATCATGTCTAGGGCCTTCCCAAAAAAGAAGTCACTATTCCTTTCAAGTAAGGTACTCAGTATACAAAGGTCAGACAAAAGACAGAGTTTTATTTCCTCTGCCACAAAAGAAATGCTTAAAACACAAAATAGTCATAAATGAACATTGACCAATACTTCAACACAAAACAATAAATCATAAGTCCTACTATACTCTTATGGGAGGTTTATACTTAAAAACATCAATGAAACAGTTTGAGGCCTTGAACAGCTATTCATTCACCCTCACCTCAGCTCCGCAGTGTTTGAATAACTCACTCAAGTTTTGTATCTTCCAATAATCCAGGGTTTTGCATGGGCTCATCTTCCTATTTGTAATCATCTTCTCCTCTGTGTGACATATAAGACGTTTGAGAGACATCATTTCTGGGTAATTAATCATTTTATTAATCATGCTAGCAATAATTAATAAAATATCTCAGTGGCACTCTCAAATGCCAAAGACCCCTCATGGAACCCACTCAACGCTTATATACCCTTAGAAGAGTGGGTATTCCGGAGGGTGGCAATCAACTCTGATTGGCTAACAAGTAATGAGAGAATGAATATTATAATAAGAGGTAGGTTTATTCTAATGAGGGGGGACATGCCTCTGATCACCCAGTCTTGGTCAGACTTATCTATACCCATATCACCTCATCTAGGGTAATCTAAACAAAAGGGGGAGTCCACTTTTACCCAAACCTAAGTAAAACACAACAGGCCAGAATCTATCAATTCACCTAAACTAAAATTTCTTTACTTTTTGAACAGATCTGAGTCTTCCCTCTCATTACCAGCCCTACACTTCAAAGGCTGCCTGAATAACCTACAGGGGCTGATTTCTGAATGAAGAAGTAGAAAAGTGGAAAAACTGTAGTCCTAATTCAATAATTGGTTATTAATATAAGAGAGAAATAATCATTTCTCTCATCTGAGAAGCATTGTAGCAGCTTCAGGGCATCTAGTGCTGACCCAGGAACTCTTGAACTCCAGAAGTAGCCATCAGCCTTAAAGAGGCCATCTCTCAAGATTACTCTTTGGTCACCTATGTTCAGGGAAAGAAATACAAAGCAGAAAAGGTTGCTAGGCCTTGAGAGCCAGTCTTAGGCTTACCTATACAAGGACATGCTCTCTTTGCCATGTGCAAGTGGTTACCAAAACTGTTGAGGAAGAAGAAAAAAAGAAATCTCCCCCTTCATCATGGAAAATCCAAGTAAGAGCTGTTAGAGGCCCAAGACACATGTTCAGAAGAGAGCATGGGCAGAAGTTGTTACTCTCATTAAAGTCACCCAGTGCAACCTATTTGATGCAGCCCACCATCCCAGCCCTCAAAGGGTGGAGAGGAAAATGGTACTTGGGGACCAACTAGAAGCCTTTAGTTAAGCATACCCTTTATCAAGAAACCCAAGAATGTCTCTCCATAGAAGTAGCCCCAGAAGAAACACTTAGGATTGAAAGTTGCTGTGGTGCAGGTACACCCCCTACATACTCTACATGGAATGGCTACTGTTAGACTTATAGGACCTACCTAAAAGATATTTTGAGGAATTAATATGTTAATGTATGTAAAGTACTTTGTAAAGCTTAAAATTTGATGTGATTGAGTCATTATTTTCTTGGAGGAACTGGGGGATAGGGGTATTGAGGAAACAGAAGAACAAAATTAAGTAAACTATAGGGCTCCATGATTGGGGGTTGTAGAGCTATGGAGACCATCCATGCAGCTAACGGGCTTTCATTTTCTCCTTCCCATAGCTGGTGCAGTAATTATGCTATTAAGAATAATAAGTTCAAAATATAAGGCGGGAGGAGGAAAGGAAAAGAAAAAGTCCCTAAAGATGCGTCTGTTCGGTTTCCATAGCAACCCCTTTGCTGACTGTTGCAAAGCCAGGAATCTCAGCTGCTCTTCCAAGACCCCTAGCTTAGGTAGAAAGCAGGGGGCCCCAGAAAGGCAACTAGAGCTGGGCACACAGGCTGAACCAGCCCGGGCTGGCACAGTAGGGAGCCAGGAAAGGAGTAGCGCCCCCCTGCATGGTCACTTTTCCTGTTGTCAAGTTCTGTGAGCATCTAGTTCATTTTGGTGTGTGTCTTAGGCCATAGCCTGAATGCCTTTTACAAAAGGAATGTAGAACAATTTCTAAGCAACAGCATTTGGAGGAGGGATCGGGGGGAAGAGGAGGGAGACAGGGTTGAAGGGGGAGAGGGGAGGAAGGTCCGAGGCTCTGCCAGGGCTCCTCAGTCCCTGAAGATCCTAGCTGTCCAGTGCTCATCCCAATTTATGGAAGCCCTGGTGGATTCCTGCCTTCAACTTTTCACTCAGAAGGCCCCTACCAGATACTATTCCAGCCCTTGCCACAGGCTTCCAAAGGCAAATGGTCTATGAAGAATTTCCAAAAACTCTTGAGTTCCCTTTAATGTTTGCAGTGGGAAAGTTGAGCTGTTAACAAGTTGGCTTTAAGATCCATCTCAAATGCCACCTCCCCCCATCCAGATTGCTTTCCGTCTTTTCTGTAAATATCTTGTGTATATTCTTATTTATATATTGTCTCCTTCATTAGAATATATCTCAAGGAGTGCAGGGACATTTTTTCCCCTTTTTGTATCCCCTGCGCTTAATACAGTGCCCAGAACATTTTATTGTTGTTGACTCTTCGTGACCCCATTTGGGATTTTCTTGGCAGAGATACTGGAGTAGTTTACCATTTCCTTCTCCAGCTCATTTTACAAATAAGGAAACTGAAGCAAATAGGGTAAAATGACTTGCCCAAGGTCATATACCTTAAGTGTCTGAGGCTGGATTTGAACTCTGGAAGATAAAGTCTTCCTGCCTCACCCCATCCATTGTGCCATAAGCATTTAATAAATGCTTGTTGACTAATTCCCACCATTTGTGCAGATTAGACGCTTGTCTAATGCAATTTATCATTTTAAAGAGCGGCCTGGGACACTGAGAGATTAAATGACTTGTCCGTGGTCACACCACCAGTATATGTCAGAAGCAGAACTCTTGAGTCTTCCTGACTCAAAGATCTGATTCTGCATCCATCATGCCATACTGTCTTCCCCCAACTCCACATACACACATACTTTATATCTGAGGAAATTGAGGCTCAGAGAGATTCAGTGACTTAGCCAGTCGCATAGCCAGTTAAGTGGGGTTTACATGCTCCATCTCAGGTCAGCATCCCCTAACACACAGAACAGCCATATTTCCTTATCCTGCTTTTCAAGGGATATTGTATTTTCCACATTTAATCTCAGCTGCACAGGGAGCCACTGCTTCCCAGACTCCTTAGAGCATAAGAGCTCTGCAGACCAGGCCAGAACATGCAAATGAAAATGCTTGATGTCTGTAATGAAAGTCTCCCAAGGAAAATGCTTCTCTGATGAACGGAGACTATTTATTTCCACCACAAGAAAATTTAACATGCAAATTAAGAAAGACTAATAATTTATCACCTGTAATGGACCTATTTGAATGTGTCCTAAATCCTGGGGTCCTATGGAATCTCTAACTAATGCATCTAAAAGCATGCATATAAAATGGATATATCTCTATCCTCTGGGGTCTGTATGTGGGGGGAGGGAGGGCTTCGTAGTGTATGCCCATATGTATTATATCTAGAATATGTAAATATATGTAAATATAGCCTCCATTTCTTTTCCCCACACAGCTGGGCTGGAAATTCCTGGCCACCTTGAGGATTTGCCCCTGCCTTTCTGCAAGCCTCTTGGATCCCAGCCAGAGGCCAGGAAACTAATTAGATCTTTGATTCAGATATCAGCTCCATCAAGCATATAGCTCAGAGAGCTACTGGGAGAGTTAGTCAAAGCCATTGGTTCCTTGCTTTTTATGCCCTCTGCTCCTGCTCCCCCAGATTCGTTCATTAGTCACTTCCCCACTGCATGTAGTAAGGAATGGTCTCTCTCCCTATTCCTTTTATAAAACTAAGATGAGCTTGGGCTACCCATTTCACCCTACTCCACTGAGGAATGAATTGTCGTCTCCGTCAGTTGTGAGCCAGCCTCCCCTATCCTGTGCAGTAGTCTTTTTACAGCCGACCATCTAATTCCCAGAGATACCAAGACACTGTGTGGTGGTACTCCCAGGCAAAATGTGGGAAAGGATTAAACAAGTATAGATTGCTAGGACTGATTGGAAGCAGAGCTCTTCCTTCCAATGTGCAATGTTCGGACCATGATAGAATTCATTCATTCGTTCATTCATCAAATATCTATTAAGCTTGTACTATGTACAAAGCAGAGGAGCAATATGACATAGTGATTGGAGAGCCAGTCTTGGAGTCAAGAATATCTGGTTTCACGTTCTGTCCCTGATAAGTTAGTTATGTGAACACAGTCAAGTAACTTAACCTCTCAGGCCCCCAAGTAACTTTCTAAGCCCATAAATTACACATGGATCACCCATCTAAAATGGTGAAGGGCAATCCCTACACCAATGAAACTGTAGTATCAGGATTTGGACCTAAAAGGGGCCTCAAAGTTCATCTAGCTATATTTTTTTTATTTTATTTTTTTCAATTAACAAAAGTCTATTTTATCTCTCTCCCAATTGCAAAAGAAAAACAAAAACAGACCCCTTGTGACAGATATTAATAGTCAAGCAAAACAAATTCCTGCATTGACCGTATCTAAAAGATCAATGTCTTATTCTGTACCCTGAATCTATCACCTCTCTTTATCAGAAGGTTAGTACCCTTATTTTACAGCTGAAGAAAAAGAGCCACAGAGAGGTTAGATAACTTGCCCTTGGTCTCGTTAGCACTAAGAAGTTCTGGCGCTTGAACCCAGGTTCTTTGACTCAGCACTTTTTCCAGTATGCCACATGACGATTCAGACCAAAAACAATGTACAAAGTCAACCTGGTTCTGCTAGGGGAGGTGTAGAAGGGTTTTAAGAAGCTATTTTCCCCAATAGGATGCTTAGGACCCTTACAGTCGGTGGTTAGGGTGAGTGGATTGTCTTAAAGCAGGCTAGATGGACAGTCAGGATGCCAGGCTACTGAGAAAAGGTTGGGGGGCAAGAGCCATTGCTACCCCACACCACTCTAGGATAATACAGGCGTGTCCAAAGATTTCCATAGGCCCTTGAGTAAATGACATGCTTTATCATTCTGAGATGTCTCCAACTCTAGGTTTATATACAGACCCGGGCCTAAGATCTCTCACATTCAGACTCCTCTTCTTGCTCCAAATACCTGCACATGCTGACCTGTCCAGCTATAGGGAATGTGCAGCATGGCTCTGGTCTCATTAATAATTTTCTGTTTTGTTAGTGGAATGAGGGTCTTCAGAAAACAAGAGTGTGGATCAGGGACCAAAGCTGAGTAATACATAAATTGAGGGTGGGGTGGGGTTGAAGATGTTGTAGTTTCCTGGAGTAATAATTAATTCTTCCAGCAGAGAATCCAGACAGACAAAGAAAAGAAGAAAGGAAGGAAGGAAGGAAAGGAGGGAGGGAGGGAGGGAGGAAAGGAGGGAGGAAGGAAGGATTTAATAAGCACCTATTATATGCCAAGTTCTATATTAAGTGCTAGACATACAAACAAAAAAGACAATCCATGCTTTCAAAGACCTTACCTTCAAATAGGGGAAGATAACACATTTGGAAAGTGGTGGCCAAGGAGGTGTATTTTGGTTTAGAAAGCTGTAGAGATGGTGAGTAGAACCATAGAGGTGGACAAGCCATTTCTAAGACCAGTGACAAAGTTGATTTGATTGTCATTGCAGAACTGAAAGGAGAGTGGGATGTAAGGTTATGGCAAGATGGTTGTTGGGAAGATGACCAGGGATGTCTGGGGCTGGACCTATGCACAGAAGGCCACTAAGACAGTCACAAATGATGAAAGTGATGCCCTAGTGTAGACAGTCTGGGTATGACAGGGTGAAGTCCTCCAGGGCATAGTTTCTGGTCTGGAGGTCCAGAGGATGACTGGAGAGTGGAGAAGCAGAAATGGATAGGCCTGAGTCTCTGTGATACAGCAGGTATCACGGATCCTGACAGCTATTGAGGCAAGATCCACAGGCTAGTTTCCCCGTTATATTACTGCTCATGAGAATGTGCTAAATAGGCCTTGTTATTAGATATTCAGTGGTGAAAGCAACTTTCAGGTTTCCATGGGAAAGTTTTAGAGAAAAGGAGAGAATGTAAATAGTAAAATCTATTGATAATCCAAAAATCTTTTCTACCTCATCTCCACAAAGCTACTTAGAAGAAACCAAACAGATTGACTTCACTGCTTTTGAGTACCCCTAATCCTACAAAGGCAGCTAGGTGGCTGGACCCAGGAAGACCCATCTTCCCAAGTTTAGATCTGGCCTCAGACACTGACTAGCTGTGTGTTCCTGGGTAAGTCACCTTAATCCTGTTTGCCTCAGTTTCCTCATCTGTAAAATGAAATGGAGAAGGAAATGGCAAACCACTCTAGTATCGTTGCCACAAAAACCCCAAATGAGGTAACAAAGAGTCAGACATGACTGAAACAACTGAACAACAACAGCAAATCCTCGAAGTAGGAATGAGAAGTCACAATCAAATAATCAACAGAGTTATTGGGTACCTGAAACATGTAAGACACTATCCTAGGCACTGTGGAAGAAAATAAAATAATATCATACAATAATAATAGCACAATCTATGCTCTCATAGGGTTTACAATCTAGTGAAAGAGAAGCAAGATAAACATTCATATTTTTTGCTTTTTTTTTTTTTTTTTTTTGGACCTGTGAGTTCATCTATGAAGGGAACTCTCAGTGTGGGAACCCTCTCCACCAAAGCAGATCCACTCATCTACAAGTTACAGTCTTAGAGAAATTACTTTGGGAGTTGAAGGCTAAGTGACTTGTCCATAATCACACAGCTAATAGGTGTCAAAGGTGGGCCTTGAACCCAGGTCTTTCTGCATCCAAAACTGACACTCTATCTATTGCCTCCAAATAAAATGGAAGCACATAATGTTTTTTGACAGACTGGCTACCTACCTCCCAGAGTTATTGTATGTAAATCTTAAAATATTGCAAAACATGAGTTATAGTTACCTCTAAAGAGCCAAAAGGCCTGGAAGGACTGAAATGGAGGTTTCTTAACTGACTGACTGCCCAACTAAGCTTAGACGAAAGCCCCCTTGTGACATAGCCTCCTGGTCAAACAAGGAAATGGAGCAGCAGCCCCTCCTTGGGCCTTACTGACATTCATTAATCCCCTGAACATCTGGTGCCAGCCTATCAGGAAATAAATAAAGATCAATAGAATGGGACTCAATCAAATCATGCCTGGCGCTGAGCGCAGACTGGGTCTGGGCAGGGCCCTGGCACTATCTAAGCTCACTGAGTGCCCATCCATTCAGTACCCCGCCTGGTACTCACTGATCATAAAACAATGTTTCAAAACCCTATTTGCTGCTCCACTCCTTAGTATGAATTAGTCATTATGCTTTATGGTAATTAAAGAGGCTGGAGGCAAAGCTATTCCAACCCAAATAGGAGCTTGCTCAAATATCATGAGTGTTCTCTTGGTGCAGAAGCGATCCAGCAGTAAGCTCAGGGATAGTGAAGAATGAGTTTCTAGGAGGATTCTAGATTCCAGGAAAGAACGGATGGTCTATAAAACAAGGGAAAAAATGGGTTTGGTTCACAGTAAAATATTTGGGCAGCTCGGTGGCTCACTGGATAGAGCACTGGGTTTGGAATCAGGAAGACTCCTCTTCCTGAGTTCAAATCTGGCCTCAGACACTTACTAGCTGTGGGACCCTGGGCAAGTCACAACCCTGTTGGCCTCAGTTTCCTCATGTATAAAATGAACTGGAGAAGGAAATGGCAAACCACTTCAGTATCTCTACCAAGAAAACCCCAAATGGGGTCATGAAGAGTCCGATGTAACAACAAGAGATTTTTAGGCTAGATGTCAGGAAGCACTTGCTAGCCGTGAAAGCTGTGAGAGTATGGACTGGTGGCTGGGGAATGTGGATATTCCTTCAGTGGAGTTCTTTAAGAGTAAAGCAACAAATACACATACACACACACACACACACACACATATATATTTTAAATGGAAACAGTCAATATTGATGGAACTAATAAAATACAAGTACACTAATACACTGTTGGTGGAGCTGTAAATTGTCCAGCCATTCTAGATATCAGTTTGGAATTCAGTTGTTATTTTTTTTTAAGTGACTAAAACTGTTCATAGCCTTTGACCCACCAAACTCATTACTGGGTATATAAGCCCAGAAAGTCAAAGTCAGCAACAAAGAGTATACTCATTCTTATATGTGCTCATTTACACATACGTGTATATACATATATGTCTGTATATGTATGTGTATATATACACACAAAAAAATATTCATCATGATTCCTAGCACAGCATCTGGCATATAATAGATGCGTATTGATTGGGAAACAAAGTTGGGTGCCCACCAACAAAAATGGCTGAATAAACAACAGTATGTTAATTTTATAGAATATTACTGTACTCTAAGAAATGACATATATGGGGAAATTAGAGAAAGGTGAACTGATGCAGAGGGAAATTAAGCAGAACCCAAAAATCAATATACCTAATGATTACAACATTATAAATAAAAAGGTCACCAAAAGAAAGCTGAAATCTGAGTAATTGAAATAATGATAATGATCCAGAATCGATATCATAGATCTAGAACAGAAAGGGACCTCAAAGGTTATCTAAGCCAACTCTCTTATTTTACAGATGGGGAATCTGAGGCCCAGGGACATTAAACAAATTGCCTGAGATCACATGGACAATACACATCAGAGGTGGGATTTTACCTGGAACCTTCTGGTTTTAAGAGCCAGTAGTTCATTCTGTACCATGAAACCTCCCTCAACGGAGAGACAGTGGATTTAGAGGGCCAGAATGCAGTATACATCTTAAGGTGTTTTCAATTATTTGTTTTAATTTGTTGCAAGGGAGAGTCCATTTTGGGGGTGGGTAGAGGAGAGGTACTATTTCCAGAAAAAATGAGAGAAATGATTATTAATAACCATTTATCTTGGGGAGATTCTTCTAAATTCCTCATTTTAAAAAGTTCAGGATATTACTGATAATGAGATTGCATTAACTCTCCTTGATCTTGGTCAGACCCTACCCAACCTTACAAGGAATTTAATCTAAAGTTGGGGAGCCCACACATTGTGTTTCCACCTTGCGTGGAAACAGATCCTTCTGTCCAGATAGCCCAAGGTTGAGGGTGGTCTAAGTAGAGATAATTTCTCTGTCCAAGGGTGACATGGTGTCACTAGCAGCCCCTTATTGCTTCAAAGGATATATAAACTGTGAGCCCACTGCCATGATTGTCTTTGGTCTAAGAGAGATAGCCAAATGACCATCCTTTCATTAATAACCTTCCGGCCTTATTAACGAAATGATTAAATTACCCAGAAACCGTGTCTCTCGAACCTTTTTAGTCATAACAAAAACAGTGGTATAAAAATATCAATAAAACTTATTGTCTGTGTGTTTTTTTGTTTGTTTTGTTTTGGTGAGGCAATTGGGGTTAAATGACTTGCCCAGAGTCACACAGCTAGCTAGTGAGTGTTATGTTTCTGAGGCCAGATTTGAACTCAGGTCTTCTTGATTCCAGGGCTGCTGCTGTATCCACTGCACCACCTAGCTGCTCCCGTGTGTGTTTTTTAACACTGTTGGTGGTGATGGTGGCAGTGGTGGTATGTGTGTTTTACAGTAAGGCTGTCAAAGGTATAAGTTGAGTTAGATACAATCCCGTCTTAAAGATGACCCCCAGCCTAATTTTTCTGTTTAGGAGTGCTGTTTGTTACTGACAGATCACTCCCTTGACAGATTTGAAGGAGAGTGGGTCCCCCAACTCAATACCCTCTCATTAACACCCCTGACTCCCTGGACCTGCCTCTACTTCCTGTGAACATGGCCAGGAGCCAAGCCCAGTCTGCCCTGTCATGAAACAGCCTCCTCTGTTCCTATTGATCTGGATTAGACCTGTAGTCAATGAGATCGATGGCAGCCTTATTGAACTCTGGGGCAGTTAACACAATGACAGCCCAAAGCCCTTGGTTCAGGGGAGGGCTTAGGGGATATTGCCAGCCCTGTGACTTTCTGGATCAATTAGCTACCCTCAATGAAGAGAGATAGAGACTTCATTAAGCTATTATCCATCAGTTTGGCAATTCTTACAGAGACTTCATGGAACCAAAGACGGGCTGGGAAAGAGAGACACTTAGAAAAAGACCTTGTTTTCTACAATGCAGCAAGTGGGTAAGAAGGAGAAGGAGTCCTGAAGTCTACAATGACCATGAAGCCTGGCCTGCACTGATATATATTCAAGGGGATTCGAGGTGGGGGAAAGCAAGAGCCATAACATTGCCATCTTCAGCCTTTCTGAAACATCCTCACAGTACTACTTTGCCCTCACCCATACCAGCCTTTATTGTCACACCCGTGGGGATGATCAGCATTGCCCTGTGATTTCTATCCACTCTTTGGCTTGTTCTCCCCTTGACCACAACAGATCCACAAGCCATATCCCATGGGGAATAATCCTGCCTTCATCCTAGAGATGGGCCCAACCTGACTGTCTTCCACTTCCCCCAGGAACTCCAAGCCACCTTTAGTCAACACATTCCCCCATGCTGATCATGGAGCAGTCAGCCACCAACATATGTGCCTTCCACTTCATATCAGCTTCCCCTTACTAGGCTGTGACTATGGGCAAGTCACTTTACACCAGCCTCAATTTCCTCATTTGTAAAATGAAGATTAAAAAAAATCTCTACTACCTACTTTATAGGCTTGTAAGAAAAATGCTTTGAGGGGGCGGAACCAAGATGGTGAGTAAAAGCAGTGACTTGCTTGAGCTCTCCCTCAAATCCCTCCAAATACCTGTAAAAAAAATGGCTCTAAACAAATTCTAAAGCAGCAGAACCACAAAAAGACAGAATGAAACAAATTTCCAACCCAAGACAACCTGAATGGTTGATTGGAAAGGCATATCGCACCGGGTAGGAAGAGGAATGCAGTTTGGTGTGGGTGCGCAGGCAAAACAGGCCTCAGTGAACCTGGAGCAAGCCTCAATGGACTGAATCATGGGCAGCTGTGGTGGTTTCCAGACTTCTCAACCCACAAATGCCAAAGACAACTTAGAAGGTCAGTAGGAAAAGTCTGACTGTGGTGAAAGAGAAGCTCGGTTCCAGCCCTAGTCCCCGAGCACAGCCCCAGGCGGCAGCTGCTTCCTCAGCTTCTGGCCCACAGACTGAGGGGGAATCGAGTGGCTGATCAGAGGGGGATTGCAGGGATCTCTTTGCTGGTACTGAAGCAGGATTCTGTTGCTTTGCCCATGCTTGGATCTGGGTCACAGTTCTGGGTGGCAGTCCTGGGGCAAGGAGGAGTGCTGGCGTGGTGGAGCTTGTAGTGGCTGTGGGGAGGAAACCCTCCTCACAGTTCCAAGGCAGAAAACAGTGCTTGTGATCACTCATACACCAGAGCACAGGCCAGGAAAGGAGTAAACACTTCGCCTTTGATCATACCACCTTGGAAGAACTGAAAATTTACAAGTCCCTAGAAGTATCTCTGAAAACAGCTGCACAAAACCCCAAAACTTCTAGCAGTACATTCTCCACACTGGAAGCAGACCCCTACCTTAACAAAGAGTTTATAACTCAAGTAATTGGCTGGGTTTATGAGCAAACCTCATAAAAAAAAGTCAGACCATAGAATCTTTCTTTGGTGACAAAGATCGAAACATACAACCAGAAGAAGACAACAAAGTCAAAGTTCCTACATTGAAAGCTTCCAAGAAAAATATGAATTGGTCCCAGGCCATGGAAGAGCTCAAAAAGGATTTTGAGAAGCAAGTAAGAGAAGTAGAGGAAGAAAGGTGCTTGGTAAACCTTAAGTGCTATAGAAATATGAATGAATGAATGAGTATTAAGTGTTTACTATATGCAAAACACTGTGCTAAGCACTGGTGATACAAATAGAAAAATGAAGCAATGTCTTCTCTCAAGGAGCTCAAAGTTTCAACTGCAAGTGAGATGGAAAGGTCCCATAATCCTGAGGGTGCAGTGGCAAAGATAATAATGACTCTTCTAAAGCAATATTTCCATTGATAAAATTGTGTTATTTCTGATGATGAAGCACTTGGCAATGTTAAGATCTGTTGTGATGAGAACTTTTTTTTATAAACATATTTCTACATTAGTCATGTTGTGAAAGGAGAATCAGAACAAAAGGGAAAAACCAAGAAAAAGAAAATAAAAAAGAGAAAATAATATGTTTCTATCTGCATTCAGACTCCATAATTCTTGGGCAGCTAGGTGGCACAGTGGACAGAGCACCGACCCTGGATTCAGTAGGACCTGAGTTCAAATCCAGCCTCAGACACATAACACTTACAAGCTGTGTGACCCTGGGCAAGTCACTTAACCCCATTGCCTAACCAAAAACAAACAGAACAACAAAACAAAAAAAACAGACTCCATAATTCTTTCACTGAATGTGGATAGCGTTTTCCCTCATGAGTCCTTTGGAATTGTCTTGGATCAGTGAATTGCTGAGAAGAGGTAAATTCTCATGGTTCTGCTCACTTCACTCAGCATCAGTTCATATAAGTCTTTCCAGGTTTTTCTGAAATGCACCTGCTCATCTTATAGAACAATAGTATTCCATTACATTGATGTACCACAACTTGTTCAGCCATTCCCCAATAGATGGGCATCCCCTCAATTTCTAATTCTTTGCAACCACAAAAAGAACTCCTATAAATATTTTTGTACATGTGGGTCCTTTTCCCTTTTTCATGATGCCTTTGGTATATAGACCTAGTTAGTAGAGGTATTGCTAGATCAAAAGGTATGCACAGTTTTATAGTCCTTTAGGCATAGTTCCAAATTGCTCTCCAGAATGGGTGGATCAGTTCACAACTCCGCCAACAATGCATTAGCGTTACAATTTTTCCACATCTTCTCCAACATTTATCATTTTCCTGTTTTGTCATATTAGCCAATCCGATAGGTTTGAGGTGGTACCTCAGAGTTGTTTTAACTTGCATTTGAGACCTTTCTTTTCAGGGATCTTTAGTAGTTGTGGCTGTAGCTCCCATAGAAGCAGTTGCTAGACCCCAACTCCATAGATGTTGCTTTTAAGGATGATGGCCAAGGGGGGGCTGCGATGGAAGCAGGTGGTTTGGAGGAGCTTAGTACCAAAGTGGATAGTGTTGGACTTTGAGGCAGGAAGACCTGAGTTCAAATCCTGACTCACATAACTGACTAGCTATAGGACCCTTGGCCAGTCCCTTAATCTCTGTCAGCCTCAGTTTCCTCATCTATAATGTGGAGACAAAAATAGCATCTAATCCACAGGGCCATTGTTAAGAAGCAAATGAGTTAACAACATATGAAAGTGCTTTGTGTTATATAAATGCTGGATATATAATTATTATTATCACAGTTATTACTATCATCATTATCATTATTCAGGATGGGGGGAGGATGGTGTTGCTTTCCTCTTGGATTAACTTGTCAGTCAATGACAGTTGCTCAACAGTCATCATTGGAGATGTCAAAAAAGGTGGGGCCCTTCTCCAAAGGGATTGTTCCTCTCAGTGACAACTCCAAGTAGTAGACCAAAAGCAGGGTTAATGATGTGGGAGGCACTGCTATTCTTGGGTGTTGGGTTGTCTCCACTGAGTGTAGGTGGTGGTGATTTGATGGTGCCTAATACAAACTGACTCCTTTCCACCCTTTGGTATTTCCAGGACCATTTTTATTATCAGCATCTGTTGGAAAAGGAGAATCAGAAATGCTCAATGAGGTCTTGAATGCATGGATTTAGACACTAGGGCCCACTGGGTTTGCCTTCATTTTAAAAAATTCTTATTCTGTTTGTTTTTTAATGATTTAGATGACGGACTATTGAGGATTAGTCTAGAATGCAGTGGGAGTATTAAGTTGTGGGTTTGGTTTTTTTTTTTTAAGGCAAAAAGAGAACAAAAGAGACCACTTTTCGACCACACCATTCTCCCCCTCAAACGTGTTCCAATTTTTCCCTCTCGACCTATCTCACTCTTTCTCCCTCCCTTCTCTATCCTGAAATTTAAAGAAAAAAAAATCCCATTCAACTGTGTATGGGTACCGGAGCCCTCCACGGCTCCTTTGTCCCAGGCTCCTGGCACAGGTCTGAAATCAGCCCTGATCCTCTTCATGTTGAGGGAGAACAAAAAGAAGCCAAATTAAAACAAACTTATAAAAAGCCTCAGTGGAATCGACCCTCCGGAGCAAAGCCTCCCCCTCTGATTTGGTTAATCACTGGTGGGCAAGGCCAAGCAGGGAAACCGATTTATTTTCTTAAGGCTATTTTCATCCATTCTGTTTACAAAGGGGAAAAGCAGACTTTAATGGCCTCATACCCCCAAGGGCTGGGCAGAACAGCCTACTAATTAGGCCTTTGGAGGGGTCTCCCATCAGAGAGCTAATGATCCAGGACCAGCAAAAGAGAAAGGGACAGTGAAAGCTCCTTCCTTCTCCCCTGAAGTTGGTGAAGGAAAGAGAGAGCCCCAGGGCAGGGGATGGGGGTCCCGAAGGAACCCACCTGATCTTGGGGCTGAAGAGTAAAGAGACCAGAGCTGTTACTGTGGAGCTCAGCCAGAGTAGGCACAGTGCACTAAAGTCGTTCTGAGTGATTGAGCCATGATTGCTGAAAGTCGAGATCCAGAGACAGCTCCCAGCTGGGGGAGGGGAGTGTGGTACCAGAAGTACCCAGTGGGAGCTGGCAGAAATGCATGGAGTCGTTCAGTAGGAAAGGATTGGAGGGTCAGCTAGTACGTTTATTTCAGTCTGGCATACAAACGGCTGCAGTTTTGACAGGATGAAAGGAGACCTTGCCTGCAGTAGCCCAGCCCACAGTGACTTCTCTCTCATAGCCCTCATGGTTCTCCAAACCTCTCTGAGACAACCCAGTGGCGTGAATAGAGTGCTGGACTTGAAATCAGCAAGACCTGGATTTATATCTACCTTTTGACACAAACCTGCTGTGTGACCGTGGGAAAATCATTTAACCTCTCTGAGGCTCATTTTCCTCAGCTATGATGCGAGAATAATAATACCTTTTGCCATGAGGTTTCTGTGAGGATCAAAGACCAAATGCATGTAAAGAGCTTGTCAAACCTATGTAAGTGCTATATAATTGTAAGTTATCATCATCATCATTATGCACTTAGTTACAGTCTGGTGATATTTCTTTTTTCTTTTTTTTTTTTTTTTGGCCGGGGGGCCGTGGAGGTTAAGTAACTTGCCCAGGGTCACACAGCTAGTGAGTGTCTGAGGTGAAAATGGAACTCAGGTCCTCCTGACTCCAGGGCGGGTGCTCACTGTACCACCTAGCTGCCCCTAGGGATGTTTCTTATAGCTTTCATTCAACAAATGTTTATCAAGCACTCCCTCTTCATTGTCTGCCTGTCAGAGTCTTTCCCTTCATTCAAAGCTCCTCTTCCATAAAGCCTTCCCTGATTTTCCCTGGTGGCAAGTGTTCACTACCTTCCCAAATCCTCAAATCTTACATTTCACAAGATCATAGCTTTACAGCTGGAAGGGACCTCAAAGGTCATTAAGTCTGACCCCTTCATTTTACAGATGAGAAACTTGGGCTCGGAGAGCTTGAAGGGCTTGCCCCAGGTCACACAGCCAAGGAAAGGTCTGAGTCAGGATTCAAACTCAGATCCAGAACTCAATCCACTACCCCAGGTTGCCTCTCTTGTCTATATTTGTTGTTCTATTCATTTTGTTCAGTTTTTCATTTTTCAGTCGTGTCCAACTCTTTGTGACCCCATTTGGGGTTTTCTGGGCAAAGATGCTGGAGTGATTTGTCATTTCCTTCTGCAGCTCATTTTACAGATGAAGGAAACTGAGGCAAACAGGGTTAAGTGACTTGCCCAGGGTCACATAGCTAGTAAGTATCTGAGGCTGGATTTGAAGTCAGGAAGATAAGTCTTCCTGATTCCAAGGCAAAGAGTCTGAATGCCTCTTATTTGTATACGTGTTAGATATTCCAGCAAAATATGAACTCCCTGAAGTCTAGGACTTTCATTTTTATCTTTGTATTCCCACTGCCTGGCATATCATAGACATTTAATAAATGTGGAATTGAATTATTGAAGCACCTGCTATGAACAATGATAGGTGCCAAGACAGATACAAAATCAAGATAGGGATAGGAGTTTCTGCTCCCAGGGAGTTTCCAGCATATTAGGTAACAGTCAACACCACTGTGTACCAGAAACACACCCGGGGTGGGGGAGAGGGAGAAGGAGCAGCTAGGTGGTATAGTGGATAGAGCATTGGCCTTGCCATCAGGAAGACCTGAGTTCAAATTCAGCCTCAGAAACTTACTGTGTGACCCTGGGCAAGTCGTTTAAGCCTGATGGCCTCAAAAAAAAAAAACATACTCAGGTAACTACTACCTAATATTAGATGGTAAGTGCATTTAGAGCAGTCTAGAAAGAAGTTCTATGTGAACTTTGCATGAAGCAAACTTCTATGTGAAGTGTGATGAGGATGGCCACATGGAGGAGATGGTATATGAGTTCAGTTTTAAAGGGTAGAAAGGTGCAGTAGATAGAGTACTGGCCTTGGATTCGGGAGAACCTGAGTTCAAATCCAGCCTCAGAAACATAACACTTACTAGCTATGTGACCCTGGGCAACTCACTTAACCCCATTGCCTAGCCAAAAAAAATTTTAAAAAAAGATAAAGGGTAAAAAGGAAAGCAATAGAAAACAAAGCTGAAGGAGAGCCTGCCAGGTATACAGTACTGGTACTGTGTAAGCAAAGATGTGAAGGCAAGAGAACACAGAACATGTTTGAGGGAGAGTTGGCTAGAACATAGAGGACATGTTTTGTTCAGCCATTTCAGTTGTGTCTGACTTTTCATGACCCCATTTGGGGTTTTCTTGGCAAAGATACTGGAGTGGTTTGACATTTCCTTCTCCAACTCATTTTACAGATGAGGAACTGAGGTAAACAGGGTTAAATGACTTGCCCAGGATCACATAGCTATTAAATGTCTGAGGCTAGATTTGAACTCAGGAAGATGAGTATTCCTGACTCCAAGCTCGGCACTCATTCATTGCACCACCTAGCTGCCCATAGAGGACATAGAAGGAAACAAATATGAAAAAAGACCGTGAAGGTGCAATGGAATCAGATTGTGGAAGGCCTTGAAAGAGAAAATTTATTCTGGAGGCCATTGGGAGCCACAGGTGATAGTAATACAGTGGAGTAACAAGATATAAGCAAAAAAAAGAAAGATTATTCTGGCAGTAGTAATAAGGAAAGGGGAAGCAGGGGAGATGGGAAGGCCTCCTGGTAGGAGGCTATTGCGGTGGCTCAGGAAGATGACAATGAAGGCCTGCGTGCACTAGTGTAGTGGCCTTGGGGGGAGAGAAGATGTAGTAACTGGGAGATATTTTCTACATGGATACACACATACACACATACACATATACACATACATGCAAAGCTAACTAACATTACAAAATGACATAAGCTTCTTGAGCAGAAACATGGGTTTTATTAAATTCTGTGTCTCCTACAGCATCTCATGTGGTGTTTTTGCACATAGTTTTTAAATATTTCCATCAGTTTGGGTTCTTTGCTAACAGTTACAAATCACAACCGTAGCGTATCATTGCTTGTTTGGTTGGTTGATTGACTATTCAGACCAGGTCCCCTCACCTTGCTTAGGCAGGAAGTACAGCGGCCGCTCATAGGCTGATCAGCAGGGAAGCTTTACCTGCTCGTTTTCTGACCTGATCCAGCTTACCCCTCCCTAGGTAGCCTGGTACCCGCCCTTCTCTTGCTCTTAAGGATCATTTAGTGGGGATATCTGATCAACTTTTAGCTCTTCTGAAGCTCAAGTAATCCACCTGTCTCAGCTTACCCAGTATCAGGAATTACAGGCATGCCCATGCACTGGCCCCCAGAGCATTTTGCTTTTTTTATTTTTTTTATTTTTTTTTTTGGTGAGGCAATCAGGGTTAAGTGACTTGCCCAGGGTCACACAACTAGTAAGTGTCAAATGTCTGAGGCTGGATTTTAACTCAGGTCCTCCTGACTCCAAGGCCAGTGCTCTATCCACTGCGCCACCTAGCTGTCCCTCCCAGAGCATTTTGGTAGATGGTCGTTTATGAGTTGTTATGGCCCTTCTAGGGGCAGCTAGGCGGTATAATGGATAGAGTACAGGACCTGAAGTCAGGAAAACTCATCTTCAGGAAGGTAAGAAGGAAAGAGGAAAGGAAGGAAGAGAAGAAAATAGAAGAAAGAGAAAAAGAAAGAAGAGAGAAAAATAAAAAGAAAGAAGAAGGAAAGAGAAAGGGAGGAAGGAAGAACATTTATTATTTGCTTACTATGTGCCAGATATATGTGCTAAGATCTGGAGATACAAATACCAGCAAGCAAGACTGCCTTCAAGGAGTTTAGGTTCTAATAAGGGAAAACCTACAAGAACAGGAGTCATGAAACAGAGGGTGAAAGTAGGATTGGGGAGACAGAGGCAGAGGGTACTTGTGCTTGGAGATGACCAGTTGTGTTATGGTTGGGCTGAGGCTGGGTAGAATAAGGTGAAAATTCACCAATTGGAGCCTAGGGTCCAAGAAGCAGGAGTCTAAGTTCTGGTGGGAGAAGGCCAGAGTGTAGGCAGCATTGCTTGGAGATAGCCAGGAAGTGTGTAGGGATGTATATACACATACCCCAATCACCCTCCTTTGTCTCTTCCATGGTTACCATCACCCACCACCCTTCCGGTCAAAAACTGGCAAAGGGGAATGAGGAAACTGAGGATGTCTCAAAATAACAAGGTGGTTTTTTCAATGTGCCCAAATGTCACAATTCAGTGCTTTGGAAATTGTGATTCTGGGCAGAGCTACTCTTGCATCATCCTGGACAGAGTTGTCACTCCCATCCTTAAAAAACAGAAATAATTACTACAAAGTCATTTTACATTTTACATTTCCAACTGTCATTGGGGATTTCTTAATTATTAATGGCAATAATCTAATCTAAATAATAATAATCTAACAATCTAATTCATGGCAATAACTAACATTTATATAATGCTTTTCAGTTTATGAAGCATTTTGCATCCATTAATTAGTAAATCTTAAGCATCTACTGTGATAAGCACTGACAAAAATAAAAGTCCCTACCTTCAAAGACCTTGCATTTTTAAAAATTTTATTACTACCTTTTGTGTTTGTGTCACCTAAATTTCTCCCAATATTCCTCCTAGTTCCCCTCCCATTTTATCCTGGGCCTATTTCCTCATATACAAAATGAGGGAGTTGGACTAAATGGCCTTTGAGATCCTTTCTAGATCTAAATCTATTCCTGTGGAGGAATTTTTTAAGAATATTCATTGGGTTGATAAATGGTCAAAGGATATGAACAGGCAGTTCTCAGATAAAGAAATTAAAGCTATCTATAGTCATATGAGAAATGCTCTAAATCACTATTGATTAGAAAAATACAAATCAAAACAACTCGGAGGTACCACATCATACCTATCAGATTGGCTAACACAACCAAACAGGAAAATGATAAATGTTGGAAAAGATGTGGGAAAAATTGGAACACTAATGCACTGTTGGTGGAGTTGTGAACTGATCCAACCATTCTGGAGAGCAATTTGGAACTATGCCCACCCAGCTGAGCTATCCCAACATTCCCTCCAAACAACTTTAAAATAACTCTTCAAATCAAAATTTGGAGGCAGAGCCAAGAAGAGGTTAGAATGAGATGTTTTTTCCAGGCTAGAACTATTTAGGAGGTCAACAGGAGAGGTCTGTGACAGGATGGATGCCAGCCCAGATAACAGTTTGGCAGCACCAGGCCTTGGAGGTGACTGCAACAACAGCAACAGCTTTGGGAGCTCCCAGCCCAGAGTTGGTAAAGGGAAGATCTGACTACTGGTCAGAAAGGGATTACAGGGGACCCTTGGCTGGCACTGGGTGCAACCAATGCTGATTGGCAATTCTATTACCTATAAGTAGTTCTGGGTCACAGTTCCAGGTCAGAGAGGAGCACTAGCACGTACAGTTGCAGGAGAGCATGGAAGCTGGCCACAATTCCAGGGTCAAGAGAATCACTAGCACTTGCACATGTAAGGAAGCAGGGGCCTTTCTGAGTAAAGACCAGAGTGCAGACCAGGAGAGACAGTGACCATACCTCTCCCTGTATCACAACATTTTGGAAGCACCAAAAAAAACCCAGAACTGGCATTGGAAACAGAAGCACAAAAAAGCCCAAAGTTTGGGGCAATGCCTACTCATCCTGAGGTGAGCAGAGCCCAACTTTAACATAAAATTCAAAGTCAGGAAATAAGCTGGGGAAATGAGCAAACAATAAAAAAGGACTTGACCATAGAACACTACTATGGCAGCAGGGAAGATCAAAACAAACTCAGAAGAAGACAGACAATAATGTGAAAAGAACTACAAAAACAGCCTCAAAGAAGAATGCTAATTGGACACAAGCCCAATAAGAATTCCTGGAGGAGTTAAAGAAAGTGATAAGAGTGATAGAGGTAAAATTGGGAAAAGAAATTAGAATGATGCAAGAAAATTGTGAAAAGAGAATTAACAGCTTGGTAAAAAGTGGCACCAAAAAATACTGAAGAAAATAACACCTTAAAAATAGGATTTACCTAATGGTGAAAGAGGCACAAAAATTCACTGAAAAAAAGAACTCACTAAAAAGCAGAATTGGCCAAATGGAAAAAAGAGGTACAAAAGTTCACTGAAGAAAATAATTCCTTAAAAGTTAGAATTGGAAATGTTAAAGCTAATGACTCCATGAGACATCAAGAAACAATAAAGCAAAGTCAAAATAATTTTTACAAGAAAAGAAAATGTGAAATATCTCATCAGGAAAAAAGCTAACCTAGAAAATAAATTGAAGAGAAATAATTTAAGAATTATCAGACAACCTGAAAGCCATGATCAAAAAAAGGGTCTAGACATCATATTTCAAGAAATTATCAAGGAAAACTGCCCAAATATCTTAGATGGAGAGGGTAAAATAGAAATTGAAAGAATCTACCTCCTAAAAGAGATCTCAAAATGAAAACTCCCAGGAATATTTTAGTCAAATTTCAGAGTTCCCAGTTTGAGGAGAAAATATTGCAAGCATCCAGAAACTATTCAAATATCTTGTAGCCACAGTCAAGATCACACAAGATTTAACAGCAGAGGGCTTGGAATATGATCTTCTGGAAGGCAAAGGAGCTAGGATTACAACCAAGAATAACCTATCCAGCAAAACTGAGTATAATCCTTGGGAGAGAGAATATGGGGTGGGGGGAGATTTAATGAACTAGAGGACTTTCAAGCATTCCTAATGAAAACAGCAGAGGTGAATAGAGAATTTGACATTCAAACACAAGACTCAATCATAAAAAGGTAAAAATGAAAGAGTAATCATAAGGGGCTCAATAAAATTAAACTGTTTACACTCTTATATGGGAAAATGATGCATTCTCTAAATCATTATGGATTAGAGAAATCCAAATTGGAAGAACTCTTAGGTATCACCTCGCACCTTTCAGAAATGACAAATGCTGGAGTGGATGAGGCAAAATAGGTACACTAATAAACTGTTGGTGGAGTTTTGACCTGATTCAAACATTTTGGAGAACAATTTGGAACTATGCCCACAAAACTGTACATACCCTATGATCTGGCAATACCACTACTATGTCTTACTACAAAGAGATCAAAGGAAAAGGAAAAGGATCTATATATACAAAAACATTTATAGCAGCTCTTTTTGTGGTTGCAAAGAGTTGAAAAGGAGGGGATACTCATCAATTAGGGAATAACTGAACAAGTTGTGGCAAATGATTTTGATGTAGTACTGTTGTGCTATTTTAAAAAAATAATGAAGGAGGTGGTTTACAAAACAAACAAACAAACAAACAAACATGGCAAGACCTATATGGACTGATGCAAAGTGAAGTGAAAAGAACTGGGAGATCATTGTGCACAGTAACAGCGATGATGTAATGATGATCAACTGTGAAAGGACTTGGCTACTCTGATCAATGGAATGATCCAAGACAATTCCAGAAGACTCATGATGAAAAAACACCATCCACCTTCAGAGAGAGAAATAATAAACTCTTAAGTGCAGAACTGAAGCATCATTTTCTCATTTTTTTGGTTTTTTCACCTTTTGTTTGCAATAATGGCTAATATGGAAGTCTATTTGGATGATTTCACATGTATAATTGATATCATTTGCCTGCCTTCTCAATGAGTGGGAGAGGAGTAGAAGGGAGGGAGAGAGTTTGGAACTCAAAATTTAGAAGAAAACAATGTTTAAAAAATAAATAATTTTTTCTGAAAAAAAGAAGATCCATCAGGGCAGGCAAGCTAGCCTAGCTGAAGCAGTAAGTCACCCTCAGAGACAGGTAGGTGATAGCATATACCAGGTAGGTCAAATTGCCACCAGCACCTCGACCTCCATCTCCCCACTGATTCTGGTAGGGACAGCCTACGTCCCTGAGCCCAAGAACCCTGAGGATAAGTAACAGCATTGCTTCCTCTCCAGCCACCAGATTGCCTTACAATCTAGCCCCACCCCCAGTCCCCAGTGGAAGCAATCCTATAGAGGAGGTGCCCATCATTCCTACCACCACCAAGACCAGCCACCTAGGCAAAGAATTGGAAATTGAGAGGATGCCCATCAATTGGGGAATGGCTGAACAAGTTGTGGTATATGAATGTAATGGAATACTACTGTGCTATAAGAAATGATGAACAGGCTGACTTCGGAAAAACCTGGAAAGACTTGTATGGTCTGATGCTGAGTGAAGTGAGCAGAACCAGGAGAACGTTGTACACAATAACAGCCATGTTGTGCGATGACTAATACTGATAAACTTAACCCTTCTCAGCAATACAAGGATCTAAGGCATCTCCAAAGACCTCATGATGGAAAATGCTATCCACATCCAAAGAAAGAACTATGGAGTTTGAATGCAGATCGAAGCATACTATTTACTATTATTTTTTCCTCTGTTGAGTTTTGTTTCCTCTTTCTGGTGGTTCCTCCTATTGGTTCTAATTCTTACTTACAACTTCACTAATGTGAAAATATGTTTAATAGGAATGTATATGTATAGCCCACATCAGATTGTATGCCGTCTTGGGGAGGGTGGTGGGGAAGGAGGGGGAGAAAAACTTTAAACTCACAAGTATATGGAAGTGATTATTGATAAATCAAAATAAATTAATTAAAATTTAAAAAAGACCAGCCACCTACCAGTGGCCACCAATGATCAGGTAAACTCAAGGGCTCTGGGAAGAGCAGAGCTATCCCTCCCTACTCCTCCCACCCCTAAGAACACTAAACTTGCTTCCAGCCTACTACCTGCAGCCATCACCTAGGGGAGAAAGCTTCATGTTCCTTGGCAACTGCTACTACGGGTGCTGCAATTCCCTGGAAGACACAGAAATGCAAGTTTTTACCACCAAAGTCCTTGGCACTGTCAAATTTTCAAAATCAGTTAACAGATATGGTTTTATCAGTGGAAATACATTAAAGGAAAGTCATTACCTGCTACTAGACCCTAGGACCTGTGTGGACCTTTCCATCTGACTTGTATCCACAACTTCCCCTATGGGTGGTCTCCCACTATTAGGATGTGAGCTCCTTGAGAGAAGGGACTGTCTTGACTTTCTATTTGTTTTCTCAGCGCTCTGTATATAATTAGGACTTAATAACTGCTTTTTCATTCATTGATGCACATAGTTTATGCTTGTGTACATTTTTTCTATTTGCATCTGAGTGAGCTTGTCTGTAACAATGGGTAAGAGAGTGAAAGAGTAAAAGCTGGTGTGATTTTGTGAATGATCGATTGAGTGTATGTGTATGTTGCATGTGTGGACCTGTATGTGCTCATTTATGTGTGGTTTTGTGTGTCCATGTGGGTGCATGCACTGTACTGTGTGAGTGCATCACAGCCTACATCTCTGGGTATATGATTTATTAATGAGGACAATACAAGGAGAGTCTGCCTATTATTTCTGGTGTCCGCATCAGCTCCTGACAGCTTCGTGGAATTGAAGTATCTTATTTAATGTGAGTAAGAATCATTTTAAATATCAGCTGTGACATTCAAGAACTAGAACCAAAAAGGGCATTGTGTGTTTCCCTCATGTGGGTGTGAGGATGCCACATTTGTTAGGTGGTTATTTTCTCCCCTATGCCTCTCTTGTCTCCTGGAATCCAATTATCAGTCCTGCTGTTTTAGCCTGTTATCTCTCCTGCCCTCTACCCCAAACTTCACTCCTCATCTTGGGGCAGGTGGGTTTGTTTGAGCCAGCAAGGTCCTGTAGGGTTAAAGAAAGAAAAAAATCAGTTCTTTTGGGGAAAGGCAGAAAAAGTATTTTGGCCCCTCCCCTTTTTCTCTCATATTACTCAACCTCTATACCCCAAGGAATGATCAAGGACAGCAAAACTATCAGACTATAGGTCTGAGACTACTATATACTGCTGGTCCCTGGCCTTTGGACCAACTATTAGTAAGAGAGAAAACAGGGACTGTGGCCTGGGGAAGAGAAGAATTAGGGAGGATGTTACAGCTGTTTTCCAGTTTTTGAAGGACTCTCACAGGAAAGAGAGGATTTTATTGTTCAGTCACACAACCCCATGGACCATAGCATTCCAAGCCCTTCTATTTTCCCATTGTCTCTTGAAGTCTGTCCAAGTTCATGGTCATTGTTTCCATGACACCATCTATCCATCTCATCTTCTGATGTCCCATTCTCCTTTCGCCTTCAATCTTTCCCAACATCAAGGTCTTTTCCAACTAGTCCCGTCTTCTCATTATGTGACCAAAGTATTTAAGCTTCAGCTTGACCTTCCAGTGAATAGCCTGAATTAATTTCTTTAAGCGTTGACTGATTTGATCTCCTTGCTGTCCAAGGGACTCTCAAAAGCCTTCTCCAGCACCACAGTTTGAAAGCACTCAGCTTTTCTTATAGTCCAACTCTCATAGCCATACATTGCTACAGGAAAAACCTATAGCTTAGACTATATGGATTTTTGTTGGCAAGGTGATGTCTCTGCTTTTGAGTATGCTGTCCAGATTTGCCATAGCTTTCCCTCCAAGGATTAGACTTTTTTAACTAGGAGCGATGGGTAGAGGTTATGGAGAGGCAGATTTAGACTTAGTGTAAGAAATAACTTCCTTACAATTTCCCCAAAGTGGAATAGACTACTTTAAGTAGTGAGTTTCCTCCTCACTGAAGGTCTTCAGGCAAAAGCAGGAGAATCACTTGTCAAGTAAATTGTAGATTAGATTATTTTTCAGTTGACAGTCTCTGAGATTCGATCAACAAACATTTACCAAGCATCGACTATGTGCATGGCATTGTGCCAAGCACTGAGGATATAAAGAAAGAAGTGAAACAGCCCCTACCTTCAAGGAGCTTACATTCTGGGCAGCGAGGTGGCTCAGTAGATAACAGCACCAGCCCAGGAGTCAGGAGGACCTAAGTTCAAATCCGGCCTCAGACACATGATACTAGCTGTGTGACCCTGGGCAAATCACTTAACCCTGATTGCCTCACTGGGGAGTGGGAGGGAGAAGGAGCTTACATTCTAACGAGAGGATATGACTGTTGGTATGGGCTAGGTATACACTTGGTGTTGCTACAGAAGCAATAACAGTCCACACTGGCCATGTTTCCCTGCTTTCTACAACCTATAGAAAATCAGGCTGGCACTTAATGTGTTTGGTAGAGGGAGTTGCTAGGCTGATGAAATCTAGTTCCTCTTCCTTAATTCCTAAACTTTAGTATTTGTGTATAGATAATTAAGGACCCAGAGTCTTATTGCTGGTTCATTTCTTGGATTTTGTCTGCTGTGAACTTAAGGATGTTTCAAATGCTATTCTTCTTTGAAGGAAGCAATCTTTTCCTTCTCCCATCCTTTTTAGTGTAAAGCATTTTGTGTTATATTTAGAAGTATTATCATTGTATAATGGTTAGAGCCCTGGACCTGAAGTCAGAAATGTATGGGTTCAAATTCTGACTCACACATTTACTAGCTGTGTGCCTTTGACCAAATCACTTACACTTCCCAGGGATTCAGAGATTTCATCTGTGAAACAAGGAAGTTCAACTTGCTAACCTCTAAGATCCCTTCCAACATAAAATCTATGATCCTACAACACCCAGTATATACATTCTCATAAGCCTTTGTTAGGTATACTCACTCTCTGCCCAAGAATCTCTCTTCCTATCTTTTTTTTTCCTTAGAGGCAATTGGGTTAAGTAACTTGCCCAGGATCAAACAGCTAGTAAGTGTCTGAGTCTAAATTTGAACTCAGGTCCTCCTGACTCCAGGGTTGGTGCTCTATCCACTGCACCACCTAGCTGTCCCTCTTCCTGTCTTTTAAAACATGGTCCAGAAGTCCAAGTCCCATTCTCAGCCAAAATCTTAGCCAGCTTTTCACTTCTCAAATCAAATTTCGTCTTCTTTATCCCTTGACTTCCGTGGGCATTAGTGAGGGAAAACCCAACCTGTACCCCATGATCTCTGGCAATGCCTTTTAAGTTTTTTTCTGGCACTGTGTGGCAGTATGCCTTTGTGTATCATCACACAGTTGTGTTGTTGTCATCCCATTTGAGTGGTATGGGTGGGGTCTCTGTTCTGTCGTGAATGCATGCCTGGGAAGTTATTGTGTTCTCTGTTGTGATTATCATGTGGACGAATTCCTCCCTCAGTACCTCTGAGCAGGGAGTCATCGATTATATGACTGTTCTCTGATTCTTCCTTTGAATTTGGTTGAATGACCGATTGCCTGATAGCTTCAGTGGCTCCATATCTCATTCTTTAGAGGGCAAGAAGCTGCTTCCTCCTAAGAACATCCAGCTCTCATCTTCAGGAAGAGTCCCAAATCTCCTTTTGAGCCCTGGATGCTCACTGTCCCTTCCTTTTCCTTCTGCTCTGTGTAATACTCCTCCATTCTCCAACATCATGACAAAGATCTGCCTTTCTCTCCCTCAGTTACTTTCTCCTCCTTTGAAGCCTTGCTTCTGGCTCCTTTGAGAGCCAGACTTTATTATCCCTTAAAACCTGGGGTTTAAAGGCATTACTAGAGTCCCTTTGCCTTCTTCTTTAGAAGGGAAATAAGCCTACACTTGCAACATATATAAGAAGCACTGAACTATGGTAGAAATATTTAGCACCCTGAGTGAATATCACTTCATAATTCCCCTAAGTTCTATCCTAGTTGAAATTATCAGCCTTGTTTTAATTTCAAAATACTTTGGATGTTTTCTCTTTAACTCTAAGCATTGGGTTAAAATGTTTATAGTCAGTGGTCACCCCTTAAAAACTTCATAACCCCCCCTTTCTCTCAACAACTCTACAAACACATCCCTCATCTCCTTCTGCTTTGCACCAACATCCTACAAATGTTCCTATCAATCAGTTCACTGTCTTAATATATTTAACCCAACAATTGGCCCACTTGACTTCTCTTACTTACCATGCCTCTGTCTTGCCAACTACCTTCTCCTTTCCCTTCTTGAGTTTTCCTTCCAGGTCCTTTCTCCTAAATCCTTCTGTCTCCTCTTTCATTATCCTTGATAACTCTCCAATTCTTTCAACCTTTCACATAACATTAGAGTAAAAACTGTACCAGTGTCATGACCTGGAGACTGCTATTCAAAAGTCCCTCACTTACTCCCAAATTTCCCTAATTTTCTCCATCCATATTCACACCCTGGTTTTCATTACTAGTCCAGATGCTCCAAAAAACCTCCATGATTTCCTTCTCTTATGGAAGCTGGAAGTAGAATCCTGTCTCCAAAACATAGTAGCTATGTGAAAGTAAAGCAGGTCACAACCTTATGAGTCTCAGTATCCTCATCTGTAAAATGAGGACATTTAGAATACCTTTTTCACAGGGTTATTTATGAGGATAAAAGAAGGTGATAGATGTAAAGCATTTTGTAAATATTAAGGCCCTATGTAAATGTCACACATTATTAAGTTCTAGAAAAGCAATGGAAAAGAACATTAGATTGGGACTTTGGGGACCTCTCAGGGGTGTGCTGGAGCCAGCTCTCACTGTCTTACCGAGAGCTGATTGTTAAGATTTTAGCATGAGCATTTATACCTCAGAAATTGGCAGTCTACAAATCAAGGCTTGATTGTTTTGTTGATTGTCTAGACTTAAGAAAGGTTAATAATGCAAATTAAACTTAGAAGTATGTGTGCCTACATTTTTTTTTCTCAAAGAGCCTGGTTATTAAATATTAACCAGCATACCCTTAAATTGCTCTATAGATATTACTTGAGCTCAGCAGGAGTGAGGTAGAAAGGGAATAATAATAGTAGTGATGATGATGATGATAATGATGATGATGATAATTGACGTTTATATAGCATATCAGAACTTTGGTCAAGATCGTCTTGAAGTCCTTACCAGATCCAACATTTTATGATGATATAATATAGAGGGGAATCCATATGTAGGTCAGAGATTAAAGCTCCACCACTAAATCTCTATTCTGATTTCAGATTCAATTCTATTCAATAAATAATTATTGGGTTTGCGTTACATATAAGGTGAGGAAAATGCAAAAATGAATAGGATACTGTTGCTATTTTCAAGGAGCTTACAAAAGAGTAGGAGGAATAGTAGAAATACACAAATATACACAAACTACTTTTGGGTGTTTTCACCTTAACCCTAAGCACTTGATTAAAATTTTTACAATGACCATGTCTTAATAACTTCATAACCTGCTGAGCTTCCTTTCTTTTCCCTCAACAACCCTACAACCATACCCTTCAAGCCTTTCTGCCTTGCACCAACATCCTACTGTTTCATCAAATTTTCCTACCAACAAATCCACTTTATTAATATGTTTAACTCCATGTTTGTATCTTCATCCCTTAGCACAATGCCTGGCACATAACAAGCACTTACTAATGTTTGTTGATTGATTGATATAGTACAAGGTGGGATATGAAAGGAGGGCAGTTAGGTGGCACAGTGGATAGAGTGCTGAGCCTGGAGTCAGTGAGACCTGAGTTCAAATCTGGCCTCAGACACTTACTAGCTATATGACCCTGGGCAAGTCACTTCACTCTGTTTGCCTCAATTTCCCCATCTGGAAAATTGGCTAAAAAAGAAATGACAAACCATTCCAGGATCTTTGCCAAGAAAGCCCCAAAGGGGTCACAAAGAGTCAGAACTGAAAAGTGTCAAAACAAAGATATTCATGCTAGGGGTTCAGAAGAGGTAAGCATAATATCCGATTGGATCTTCTTGAATCCACATCTGGTTCTCTATCTGTTATGTCTTGCCTCTCTGATTTAGGATTTAGGCAGGCAAAATGCAGGGGAATAGCATCCTAGGCAAAGGGAACAGCGAAAGCAAAGGAGCCGAGCTGGCAAAGTGGGGCCCTTGTTCAGCTTGCAGTGAATAATCCAATCAGGCTGTGCTGTCTCCCTCGTAAAATGAGGGGACTAGACTATATAACTGCTAACATAACTTTCTAACATTTTTATGAATAAATAAAAGTCACGACTGGAGTGTCCATGAAAGAAACAGTGAGAAATACAGCTTGGCACATCGGTTAGAGCCCATATTGTAGGAGTCTTAAATTCTAGACGAGGTTTGGATTTTGCCCTTTGGGCACTAGGGAGCTACTAGAGGTTTTGCAGCAGAGGAACGACATGATGAAGTCAGTGTTTAAGCTGTTTCTGGCAGGAAAACGTACAACAGACTGAAAAAAGCAGAGACTGGAGTCAGAGCAACCAGTTAAGAGGCTATTATGAGGGTCCAGGAAGGAAGAAATAGGGACCTGATGGGATGGAAAGGAAGAAATAGAAGAGAGAGACTCTACAGAAGTAGAATCAATGGCCACTGAATTAACATGCACAGTGAAAGACAGGGAGAGATTGAAGACAACTCCAATTCACTATTTTTTTTATCTTCTGTTATGTTTGAGGTGGCAGTGGAGCTCAAGGAGCTTGAGTGCTTCTGGTATGCACACAAAATACCCAAATCTATACAAAGTCATTACTGTTAGGGAAATACAAGCACTGACAATTGTGGAGTTTGGGAGAAGCAAGATTTTGAGCCTGAGTAACTGGGAGAATAATGGTTTGGACAACCAGGTGGGAGAATCTGGGATATATTTTGAGATGTGGAATTGGAGCTTAAGAGAAAAGTTGAAGCTAGACTTGGAAGTTGCTACCCAAAGAGAGTTGATAAGAGGGCTAAGGTCAGAAGCCTTAGAGACACCTCCATGGGGATGGAGGGGACATTAAAGAAGGAGAGACAGAGGAGACGGAAGGAGTACACAGAAGTAGGAGGTGAACCAGGAGAGCTCAGCTTCAAAAAAGCCAAGAGAGGACAGAATTTCAAGTATGAGATGGCTATGAATGGAGGCTCAAGGCAGATGGGGGCAAAGAAAGGTTGTTGAACATGGTAACTAAGAGAGGTCCCATTATTCCATTCTCATATAGGGCAGGATAAGGGAAATTAACTCAAATTGGTGGGTGAGAGATTCAGGTTAGTCGTAAGAATTCCCTATCGATAAGAAGATCAACATAGAAGCTGTTCCATAACCAAGACATGTAGCATCTCCATTGAAGTCCAGAGAGAAGCAATTCACTTCTTCTTGGAGGCAAAAGAATGGACTGAAAGACTTGTTGGGCAAAGATGTCTGTATATCTGCAGTGAAGAGGCAAAAGCTAAGCTATAATGTGTAAAAAAAAAAAAAGATACTTACTAGCTGTGTGACCCTGGGCAAGTCACTTAACCCTGTTTGCCTCAACTTCTCCATCTGTAAAGTGAGCTGGAGAAGTAAATGACAAACTACTCCAGTATCTTTGCCAAGAAAACCCCAAATGGGGTCATGCAGAGTTGGACATGACTGAAAAACAACTGCCTGAATATGCCAGACACTGTGTTAAGGTTTTTATGATTATCATCTCATCTGATCCTCACAAAAACACTGGGAGGTAGATACTATTATTCTCCCCATTTTACAAAGGAGGAAACTGAGGCAAACAGGTTAAATGACTTGCCCAAAGTCTCACAGCTCCCTAAATGTCTAAGACCATATTTGAACTCAGGTCTCTTGATCCCAGGCCTGGTACTCCATCCACTGTACCACCTAGCTAGGATGGATTCTTCCCATAGCCCTGGTGCTCTTTGCCAGAAGTGAAATTCCCTTCCTGAGTCAGCTTTAGCAAGGTTGTGTGCTAAATGTGTCCCCTTTGACCCAGCAGGGAGCTTCTGAGTATAATCAGGATTATTATTTTTATTACTTGGCATGAATATGGTAATTTATATTTGCAAACTGCCATGTTGGCCAAATGTTTCTTCCCCACCCTCTGGAAGCTGGGGGAGGGGAGGGTTGCACTTTGGGTTGAATCCAGAGAATTTGCTTTAGTGAGGAAGGTAGTGGGTGGTAGCTGTTACTTTAAATAATCTTGTCTACCAGGCCAGAAATAGACCTCAGAGGCAGAGAGAACATGTAGGAAAGAGAAATGGGCTCAGAGTGAAGAAAGACTAGAGGTGCAAGCCTGAGAGGAGGATGGTTGGAAGAAGGTGTGACCCACTAGCAAGAGGGCTGGATTTGGAGTCAGAGATTCATACCCTAGCTCTGCCACTTAATATCTGGGTGACCTTAGGCAAATCTACTTAAACTTTCTAGGCCCAAGTTTTCCCATCTCTGAAATGAGGGCTTTGGACTAGATTGTGTCAGAAGTAGCTTCCAGCTCTAAATCTACGATGCTAAGTGGAAGAGAAGAGAGGATGGCCCTAAGAAGGCCAATTATACTCTTAACCTCTCCGTACTGGAGCTGGGGAGGTCAGTGTCATTTCCCCACACCACCAGTTTCCAGTCTGGGATGAGTAAAGAAAGTTAAGGAAGCAAAGTCACGAAAACAGGTATTACCATTGTTTCTGGCTCCTGGTAAGGGGCCTGGAGTTTTTCATCTTATCGGCAATATAGAGGTTGATTCTTCCAAGCAAATATGCTTCTATTAAAATTTCATTAGAGTCATATATCAACAGCATCAATACAGAACCTCTAAGTTCCTGGCACTTTTTCGAACTTGATTCGGTTTCAAGTATTAGAGTATTTCCACCCACACCCTCTCTCCACATCCCGTTAGCAGCACCAAGCCGTTTCCCAAACACAGTCACCATGGCACCTCATCTCCAAGAAACTATACATCTCTTGGCAAGTTCATTCCTAGTGAAAGCTGCTGGGGGAGGGACAGCATCAAGCCCCCATGAAAGGCCTCAGGGATAGAGCTGCCTGGTCAAAGGAGAAAAGAGGAAATTTTGAATAAGCCCAGGCAACCTGCCTATCTTCTGATCATCTACTGTGCATGGGAGCTGAGGAGAGATAAGGGCTGGAACAGAAGGCAGCGATAAGGTGCTCTGGCTGCCAAATAATTCTGTATTCTCCTGCCTGGACAAGAGCACCCTTAGCATTCACTCACAGAAAGCCTAAGAAACAGGCCTGGCTGAGTAGATCTCCACTTAGGGAGAAGCAGTGAAAGGGCTAAGAGTCAAGAGACTTGATTCAAGTCCAAATTATAATCCACTGTGTGACCTTGACCAAGTCCCTCTCCCTCTCTAAGCCTCAGTTTCCTCATCTGTAAAATGATGGATTTGGACTCTGTTAGGGTTTATCCTGCCCTACTTGGGATGATAGTTAATAGCCCTCCTTAGCAGAGACAGCCTATTTCATGTTAATTCTTCCACTGTTGGTCTTAAGGGAATCTCTGCTACACCTTTGGTGACATAAACTTTCTCAGGGGCTGTCTCCTAAGGGATCTTTCCTGATCTGAAGTTAGTCACAAGGGAGAAAGCCAGCAAATATTATTGAAAAGATTCTCTCTGCTTTTACACAAATCCACCACAGATTTACCCAAGTTCTAAGGATGTAAAGCATTTTGAGAAATATTCAAATACTTTTTCTCTTGTCACCTAACATCATCAATTAATATTTACTGAGCACTTCTCTGTCTGACGGCTGAAAGACATCCACTCATTGCTTTGCTGGATAAATGATGGGCAAGGTGGGACAACATCCGCCCAATATAACAGACAGATGCCTAGGATGTCAGACTACTGGGCAGGGCTTCCAGGGCCTGAGGCCAAAGTGTTACAACTCCCCTTGCATATAAGTATACATCATTCCATAAGCTACTAGATACATTCTTAATTGTCTTTTAGGGAAGGAAGGAAGGGGAGGATGAACATGTAATAAATACCTACTATGTGCTAGGCATTGTTTTAAGCAATTTGTAGATCTTATCTCATCTGACCCTCACCACAATCCTGTAAGTCTATTATAATCTATACATAGATCATAATATAGGTGCATATATATTTAGTATATGCATATATCATATATTATGATACATTATTATGGAGGTAGCTAGATGGTATAGTGGATAGAGTACAGTGGACTCATCTTCCTGAGTTCAAATCTATCCTCAGATAAGGCTGTGTGACCCTAGGCAAGTCACTTGACTTCGTTTGCTTCAGTTCTTCATCTATAAAATGAGCTGGAGAAGGAAATGGCAAACCACTCCAATATCTCTGCCAAGAAACCCCCAAATGGGGTCACAAAGAGTCAGACATAACTGAAAAACTACTGAACAAAATATTATTATGAAGAAACTGAGGCAGACATGACTTGCCCAGATCACACAGCTAGTAAGTATCTGAATATGGATTTGAACTCAGATCTTCCTGACTCAAAGTTCAATATGCCACCCAGCTATCTCTTTGGGAGCATCCCACCCCAATAATAGGTGAGTCTCTTCTCTCCCAGCCCAAGACCCCTAACCAAGAAGAACCAGACCCCATACAATAGACAGAGAAGAGCAAAGTGCCCTCCTGATAGCATTTAAGTGCTTTGCATATAGTAGGCACATGGTAGAGGTTGTGTTTATTGTGTTGATGTCTCACCATCCGGGGTCCTCATCAGTGGACTTCCGCTCATCTGACAGTATCACTGAAACCATCTGACTCTATCCTTGTCTTTTCTCCTGAAGGTACATGATCACCAGCCTGGACCGTACTCATGCTGGGTTCTACCGCTGCATTGTACGCAACCGGATGGGTGCCCTGCTGCAAAGGCAAACAGAAGTCCAGGTGGCATGTGAGTAGAATTGGAAAGACTCTTTGGCAAGGGTAGAGAAGGATACCTCAAAGTCATCTGCCTCTCTACAAACCCAAGAGAACTACCTTCAGATCATCACATCGAGGTTCTCCTCAACTTTGCTTGAAAGAGAAAAGACAAAGCCTCCACTTGGCCTCCTTTTTATGTTTCATAGTCCTTCAAGTCCGAAAATTTTCCTGATATTTAACCTAAATCTCACTTGCTGTAATATAAGTTCATTTTCATCCTCTGTGGATTGATTCAACTCTGTCTTTTGTATCTCCCAGCCCAGCCAATACCATAGCTTTCTCTGTGACCTTAAATGAATACCTGGGGATGGGGGAGGAGTGGGACCCAGGGGGTGGATCTCGCTAATGGATACCATTTAATCTCCTGGAATAGGTATTCCTTAACAGAATGATAGCATTGGTCAAGTCTTTACTGAGTAACTTAGTCATCTCCCTTATCACCTGGTTGCCCTTAGCCAAGTCACTTAACTTCCCTGGGCCTCAGTTTCCATTTCTATAAAAGGGAGTGGGTTAGACTAGATGACCTCTGAGCTACTATATCCATCTCTAGATCCTCTGACCTTCCCTTCCACTGGCAGTTTTCCAAACTGCTGGGGAATGCTATGGGAGAGCTCCAAAAAAGACCCAAGGACTAGAGTTTCATCATTTCTGGCAGTCATTTGATGGTACTCAAAACAAACAGAATTTGCTGATGCAGCTAGGATGAGATAGCCTTCCTTTTGCTTTTCCAGCCTTTTATCCCTGTCATTCTCACTGTGAAGATCTCTTTCTGTGCCAAGACAGACCCTTACCTGTAAGCTGAGTCTGGTGTGGAGGGAGGAGTAGAGTCCTTCATGAAAGGACTTTTTGTGAAGCTTGAGGATCCTAGTACAAGCGCCTGGGTGGGCCATGAAATGGGAAAATTGAATCACTGTTCTACAGCAGACATCTACCTCTGGTATAACATAGGCAAAAGTGAACTACTCTGAAGGAAGGGAGACTGATTCAAAAGAAAACTCCAAGTCAAGCAAAGAGAGCTTAGAATAATTGTGGGCAACAACTGTAATAAAAAATGGACCATAAATCAGCACTAAGGCACCTCAACTTATTACAAAAGGTGGAAATGCCCAGAATTAAAATGATGGATTTCAGGTGGCTGTCAGTATAACCTGAGTGGCTTCTGTGCAGCATCATTGAGCTTGTTGACTTGCACCCATCAGTGAGGCAGGGGAGTGTTGAGGAAAAGGGGGAGACAGAAGGAAAGAGGGTGGGGGGGCAGAGAGAGGAGGGGGGAGAGAGACA
Source organism: Vombatus ursinus (assembly GCF_900497805.2). Classification (NCBI taxonomy): domain Eukaryota; kingdom Metazoa; phylum Chordata; class Mammalia; order Diprotodontia; family Vombatidae; genus Vombatus; species Vombatus ursinus. Next base: position 17,879,026 of record NW_020954579.1, read on the forward strand.
GAGGAAGGAAGGAAGGATGGAAGGAAGGAAAGAGGGAGGGGAGGGAGGAAGGGAAGGAGGTAGAGAGCAAGAAAAGGAAGAAGGGAGGGGGAAGAGATAGATCTGGATATATCAATAGATATAGATAAAAGAGAGAAAGAAAAAGAAAAAAGAGAGGGAGGAGAAAGAGAGAGAGAGGGTGAGTTAATGCATATGAATGTGTCAACCTGTGTACATGTGTGCATGTGTGTGGAAAGATCCTTTTGAGCCAAGCCTGCCAGGGAAGTCTGTTCCAAGACTTAGCTCATAGGAAATTAGGAACAGGGAGCTTGCTATTTCTGGAAGAGACTCTGGAAGAGAACAACGGTCCTTCAGCGAGTCATTTTCTACTCCATGTCAAGGAGAAAAAAAAAAAAAGAAGAGTATTTGGTCTGATGTTCCTGCTATTCTAACTGAAATGCTTCTCTTTAGTGCTGCAATTGGGAATTCAGCAGCTGTGTCTCCTGCCCCCTGTTTGCCATCATTGCTCAGGGAACCAGCCTCTGTCCCTTTCTTTCCGTTACCTTGGACAAAGACCTCATCTCTGAAGCTTCTAGTATGCAGGAAAGAGTCCCTCCCAAGAGAAGAATCACAGAATCTCAGAGATGGAAAAGACCTTAAAAGTCCTCTAGTACAAATCATACCTGAACAAGAACTCCCTCTATACTATACTCAACAAAGAGTCATCCAGCCTGTGACTAAAGACTTCAAATGAAGGAGAAACTGCCCTTGGATACTTAATGGCTGAGTGACCCTGAGCAAGTTATATCTAACCTCTGGGCCTCAAGAGGATTAGAATCAATGACCTCTAAGCTCTCTTCTACTTCTAAATCTATGACCTTATGATCCTGTGGCCTTTTAAGCTTTTGGTTAGTTCTGTTTGTTGGGTTTTTCCTTAATGGAGCCTAAATATACAATTTCTACTCATTTTTCCTAGTTCTTCTCTCTGGGGCCAGTCTGACAGGCACAATCATAACTAGAACAGGGAAATGAAGGACAACCAGGGTACTAATATGATAAGGGGGAGCACGGTTATTCCCCACAGCAAACTCTCACTCCTCACAGTCTGACAGCCCTCCACTGGTTCCCTACCACAGTTTGACTACCCCCATATCCTGAACCAGTCCCAGGCCAATAACCAGTTGCTTTTGCCCTAGGCTCAATTTCCTCTGCCTACCTCATCCAACCACCAGCTATGTCCCTCCCACTTTGCCTCTTCTTATGGGTGAGGGGTTAGGAGCTATCAATAGTACCACAGAGGCCTTCAAGCTCTTTGGGGGGCTCTCCTTTGGAGCAATTACAGTTTACCAAAGTGGATCATTTTCTATGTTAGCCTTTAACATAATTGAAGAGAGCTGTCATAGTCTCCCTAAGTCTATCCCATTTCTTTTTCTCTATGAGGTGATCTCCAGTCACCTTCCTGATTCTTCTCTTCTGGATGCCCACCAGGTCATCAATGTGCTTCTTAAAACATGGTGGTGGTGGTGGTGGTGGTGGTGTTCACTTGTTTTTTGTGACCGTATTTGGGGTTTTCTTGGCAGAGATACTGGAGTGGTTTGCCATTTCTTTCTCCAGCTTATTTTACGGAAGAAACTGAGGCAAACAAGGTTAAGTGACTTGCCCAGGGTCACAGAGCTAGTAAATGTCTGAGACCAGATTTGAACTCAGGAAAATGAGTCTTCCTGACTCCAGGCTTGGTACTCTATCCACTACAGCATTACCTAGCTGCCTAAAACATGGTACCCAGAACTGAATACCATGTTTCAGATGAAGTCTAACCAGGGCAATGTCAAGTGGGACTGTCACCTCTCTAGTCCAGAATTAGTCCCCTCTTAATTCAGCCTAAGATTACATTAGCTTCTTTGGCTATTACATCACACTCTTGACTAATATTAAGTTTGCAGCCAACTAAAGACCCCAGATCTTATCAACCTGCTGTCTAGTGACACCTCCCCAATTTTTTTTGTGAAGTTGATTATTTGAACCAAATGTCAAATTATACATTTCTTCCTATTAAATGACATATTATTAATGCAACCCAATATTCTAGTCTGCTATTTTTTTAATCCTATCATCCAGTGTATAACATATCGCTCCCTGTTTTGTTTCATCTGCAAATTTGATAAGCATACCACCTATGCCCTTACCAAAGTCATTAATAAAAATATGAAACAGCACAAAACCAGCTAGGTGGTGAAGTAGATAAATTACTGGACTTGGGAGTCAGAAAGATCTGATTTCAGGTCTAGCCTCAGGCATTTACTAGCTGTGTGACCCTGGGCAAGTCACTTATGCTCTGTCTGCCTCAGTATCCTCTACTCTAAAATGTGGATCATCATAATAGCACCTACCTCTCATAGTTGTTATGCGAATCAACTGAGGTAATTTTGGATAGCATTTAGCACAATACCTGGCACATAGGAGATGCCTCCTTCTTTCCTATCGCAGAAACTGAAGCATTCCATTGGAGACTTCCTCCCAAGTTAACATTGAACCATTAATGGCGACTCTTTGGATCTGACCATTTATCCAGTTCTGAATCTACTGAATTGTACTATAGTCTAACCCACATATATGTTTTCTACAAAAACAGCATGAGAGACTTTGTTAAATGCTTTTCTAAAATCCAAGCAGACTATATGTATACCATTTCCTCATGATGTATTGATCTAGTAACCCAATCAAAAAAGAAAATGAAGTTAGTCTGGTATAACTTATTCTTAATCTGGGGATGCAGAATGTATTGGTGGGAACTCAAGGGCTAGAGCCATGAGTACAGTTCCTTTTATTAGTATTATTAGTATTATTTCCTAGTGCTCTAAGAGAGTTTGAGTGTAAGCATATAGTGGTGATCTTTCTCTGGGAACCTAGACCTGCTGGTGTGAGGGTAGGTTGGAGTGAGTAAGCTAACCCAGAGAGTAGTTAAGCATGAACACTCTCTGCAAGCTATTATGTTACATTGTTGGGTGGCTATTTCTTTGTCTGAGTGGTTCACTTTGTGCTTTGAGATCACCATTTCCTCTTCCTTTAATGAGATGTTCTAGACAGTTGCCAGGGATCTAAGTCTAGTTTGCTGACCTCTAGTTTGCTGACCTCTAGCTCTATTCTCTTCCTTTCTTTGAAACCAAGACATTTATTTGTCCTCCTCCAATCCCTTATATCTTTCCCATTCTCCACAATTATTTCAAAGGTCATCAAGAGTGGCTGGCTCACCAGTCATATCTGCCAGCTCTTTCAGGACTCAGGAACACAGTCCATCTGGCTTTGGTCACTTGAACTCATCAATGACAGCTAAGTGCTCTCCTACTCTATCTCTATGGTAAGAGAGAGTGGGTATCATCTTGTTAAACCAATTTGTTCTATCATTTCCAGTTCAAAGATCATTCTCCTTATCAGAGAAAACAAAACTACAGAAGAGTCAAGTGGCGTCAGTTATCATTATCCTGTCCACTCTGAAAAGTATTCCTATCCTTCTTTCTTTCTTCTTTCTTCTTTTTTTTTTCTTTGTGAGGTAACTGGGGTTAAGTGACTTGCTCAGGGTCACATAGCTAGTGTCAAGTGTCTGAGGATTTGAACTCAGGTCCTTCTGACTCTAGGGTTGGTGCTCTATCCACTGTGCCACCTAGCTGCCCCCCTATCCTTCTTTAGTACTTCTCTTTCACCCAATATAGTCTGGGGTGAAGCACAATATAGCCTTTAAAAAATATCTTTTTACCTGGGAAGACCTATATGAACTGATGCAGAATGAAGTGAGCAGAACCAGGAGATCATTGTATATGGTAACAGCAATTTTGTAACAATGAACAACTAAAAGTCTTGGCTATTCTGATCAATACAATGACCCAAGACAGTTCCAAAGGACTCATGGTAAAACATGCCATCCACCTCCAGAGAGAGAGAACTGATGAACACTCTGAGTCCAAAATAAAGTATCATTTTTTTCACTGTCAAAAAAAAAGTTTAAAAACTCCTCTTTTAGCCTTTCTCATTGACCTCAGTTCATTTTAAGCTTGAGCACCCCTGAAACTATCTTACAGGACGATGCCATGGTTTTGTGCACATCTTTCACAACCTGATCTAACTTTCATTTTCCAAATATGTGTTTTAAAACTCTAAGTTGATTGGTGAGTTCCCAAGGCATCCACATTGCTTTCTTTAAACAATCTTCCCCATCAGAATTATTTCTTTATTTCTTCAGCATTTCATTGCTGAGAGCTTCTCGTTATTCCTGGGATGTCTTCCCTGCTAGAATTTCAGACCATGGGGTACTACCATGAGATCTTTTCTCCAAATACACTTCCAAAATATGTGATGTATGTCAGACTACTCCCAGCTTTCCTCTCCTCTATCACAGAATCTATGTTGGGATAATCATTTTTCCCCTTACCTCTCCCATCATTTCTACTCCAGAGGCTCATTCTTCCTCAAAGCAAGGTGGCAAAATGGAGAGAGTGTGCTAGAGGGGGAGTTAGGAAGACCTGAGTTCAAATTCAGCTTCAGAAGCTTACTAGCTGTGTGACCTTAAGCATGTCATATAATCTGTCTGCCTCAGTTACCTCATCCCTAACTGGTAATAAAAATGGCACCTACCTCCCAAGGTTGTTGTGAGGATCAAATGAGATAATTTTTGAAAAGCACTTTGCAACCCTAAAAATAACTTATAAATGCTAATTATTATTCTTATTGGTAAGAATCAAGTCAAAAACAAAAGTTCCTTTTGTTTATGTGTAACTTCATTTTTCGAAGGTTGAAGTTATGATTAAGGTAAGTTAAAAATATATTAGCTACTCTGTTTTGAAGAGAAAAAGAGCCCTAGCAAATATATTGAATGTGTTGTTGTTGTTGTTGTTGTTGTTGTTGTTGTTGTTTGTCTGTTCTTAAAGAGGACCAGGGGTGTCAGGAAGGTGATGCAATGACTTGCAAGTGAATTGGCTTTAAGTGAGGGAGGACCGTACAAAGTCACAGCCTCACTTTCTCCTCTGGAAGCATCTGGGTCCACTGGTATACTGAATATACTGATAACTGAAGCCTCCAACACTTCAATTTTATGCCTTCATGACAATAAGTGTTTTATTTCCTGAATTCTTCTGCAATTTTGTCTTTCTATCTACATAGCCAGTGATGTAGCTCAATGATAGTATTCTTTATATTTCTACCCTGATGAACTTCACCCAAATGCTCTCTTTCATAGTTCTGGGATTTCTTCACATCTCCTTAATATACAGTGCTGTTCTGGCATCCTTTTACTTACCATCTTACTTTTTTTGTATTGTTTGCCCATCCAAAGCCATATCATAATTGCAATAGGGGGTCGAGTCTACATGTGGAGTGGGGGCAGTGTGGATGTAGAGAATCATCTAATGCCAGCTAATGAGAGGTGACAGCAGCATTGCAAAAAGGGCCACTTGAACACAACTTTGTTAACCTATAAACCTTTCTGCTTATAGGCTCATTTCCTTGTAAAGTTTCTCTCCAGGTTCAAAAGCAGTCTACTGGGCATAGTTATGCTCAGAACACCTAAACTCTCTATTTGACTCACCCTCACCCTGGTCTGAACTGGGTAAAATCTATTTTTATTTTTGATGTACTGTTCCTCTCTTAATCTTGAACTGAGTACTTATAGATTCAGACAAAAATCATACTTTAATATTGTTATCAAATAGCATATTTTTTTTAAAAAAAAGATACATATTGAAACAAAGAACACCAGGCTACAATATGAATTGCAGAGGTTGAAATTCTTCCTTTTTTCCCCACCCTCTATCCTTTCTCCCCAAAAACCAGAGGGAAAAATGAGGAAGAAAGATGATTGGACAGGTAAAAGGAAGTGATAGTTTCCCCAGGCAGCACTCCAGGGAAAAATGGGGAGAAAAAAGGGGGAACGGACCATGTCTCACAATGCAGGTGCTGCTTTGGCACAATTTGCTGTCAACTCCTCTTCCTACTCCAGTTTGTCCATGAGTAGCTGCTCTTAGCTCTTACTGCTATCTCATCGGCACCTAACTTCTACTCCCAGTCTGACGGCTTCTTCTGTTCCTCGCCTTCAGCAGCAAGATTACCATGCTAGGGCTGGTAAGAGAAGCATAGAACTAAACCTGGTTACACATCTTTCTTTTCCTCTGTATCACTACATGGCTTCTCCTGAAGGAAGTCCCTTCAGGATCAGAAATCCCAGAATCTTTGGATGATGCTTGTGTAATGACCATGGAATAGTCATCAGTGTTGATGTCATGACGTGAACTAGTCACCTACTAATGTAACAAATTATCACAATCTGAATTTACTATTTCCTACACTGATTTGCTCCTTCCAACCTGCCTTCACACAAGGGGGCATACCACAACCATAGGGTTATACTCAAACTCTCTCAAGGTCTAGACACAGGGTCCCAAAGTGGATGATACTGCCCATTGGGGGACACTGAAACAATCCAGGGGAGTGGTAGTAGCCTCAGGTACAATTGGGGGGCATTGAATAAAAATAAGAGGGCAGTGAAAGCATAAGGAAAGAAGAGAAGAAAATTCTGAAAAACCGTTTGTACTTGTTTCTTCTGTTGTGTAACAGAGTTAAAGCTGCAGTGATTACATTATTTTCCAAGTAAACCCACAAAATGCAAGTTATAACTGATCAGTGATCAAATCTGCCAACAGGTCTTAACAAGCAAGTGTTGGCAGGCAAGCATATCACGCATTGTTGGGAAGTCCAGCATGCATCGGCAGGAAAATGTGCGTGTAACGACTTATTTGTAATACAAGATGTATCATTTTTTTAAAAAATATTTTATATTTTTTAAATGATGCAAACTTTAAAAATAAAACTGTTAAAGGGTTAAAGAAAGTAGATTTCCAGGAGGGCACTGAGTAATTTTTTTTTAAAGGGGGCAGTAGGCCTAATAAATTTGGGGCCCTCTGGTCTAGGGATAACCCTATGGAGGGAAAATACACTCCCCCTCCTCACTAATCCAGTTTTCAAGCCACTATTGATTTGCTTCCTGTCCACACAACCAGTCACTTATAATGTAACACAGAGTGCCTGATATTTACACAGCCAGCCACTCACAATAATGACACCTTCAAATCATAAACATAACCATTTATTTAACCATTAGGTAAAAAAATAACATTATAGATTCTTTTATACTAAAACAGATGTATGAATCATTAAATGTAACACAATGCACATATAAACCTAGGTCACAGTCTCCCACCAGTTCACTCAATGTCTATGGGAAGGAGTGGGAACACACTTACAGGAACCTGGCAGTGGAACAAATGAGAGAGGGAAACCCATATGTTTACTAATACTTACAACTTTAGACTACAGGCTTTTCTGTCATTGGTCCATTCAGGAACATCTGCACTACATGAAGCTGTTTCTCTGCTTACTGCTTGTCACTTGGTCAGCACTGCTATCCAATGGGACGAGTCCTCATCTCTTATTTACTTAATCATAGCATTTATAGGCTTTTTAAAATTTAAAATCATTCTTTAAAAGTTGGTTAATAATATGTAGCTAGCATTTATATAGCCCTTTAAGTATTGCAAAGCACTTTACAAATATGTCATACTCATAACAACCGTGGGAGGTAGGTACCATATTATCTCCATTTTACAGATGAGGAAACTGAGGCGGGTAGAAGTTAAATGAACTCATCCAGGGTCATACATAGCTATTAAGTGTCTGAGACTGGATTTGAACCTCAGTCTTCTAGATTCCAGGTCTAGAACTCCATCCAATGAGTCACCTTAGATAATTTAGAAATTGTTACTTCTTAATGTGAGTAACATTTCCCTCTAAGCCAAAGAACAGCAGATGGTATTGAAAGACCAAGGTTTTTTACTGAAACTAATGCAATCAATTAATTCTCTACCACCAATCTGGAATCACTTAATTGTAGCATTTTCTATCATCTGACTAGATCTAGCTGCCACAGCTCTAACAGAGCAGTTTTTCAGCCTCCCACTCCTTGTTGTATCTTGAATTCTTCTCAGATTCCTACATCAGGCTCTTTGTCCCTCTGTTTCCTATATCTTCAATGACTTAAGTGAGAGCCTCTTGACTCTCGGTGACTTATCTTTCACTTAAAAGGTAACAATTCCCCAAATTTCCAAATGAAGTCAGTAGTCTTTTCATAATCATACCTTAGTCTTCAAATGTTTATATTATTTCCCTTTTTATTTTTCTTAAGTTTTGTCCTCCTTAGGACAAAACAGCTGAGGTACCATAACCCCATTAAGCTCTAAATCTTCAACATGGTTTGACATCTTCTTTAGTGTCCTTGAAACAATGATTCTTGACACTCAGATTTATACAATCTTTTATAAATAAAAGTTCTCCCTCTGCCTCTTTAAAACAATAAACTCTTGCCACACAAATAAGGTATCATTCCACATGAATCAGAAGGTGATTTGAGTTTTTATATTTATACCACAGTTCATTTTCAGTCCAAAATTGCTTAAATCCTATCTGGAAAGTTGTTTCTTCATACACATGGTTATAGTACAGTTTTAAGGTTAGCTTAAAATTGTGCTGTCTTCTAAGACATTCTGTATTTAAGCAATATATCTCAAAACTCCTTTTAGTTATCAAAATGTTCATCTATAACAGCAGCAATATATTACATCCACTGACAGTTAATATAAATAGAAATCTTTTTTCTATACAAAAATCCTTTTTTCTTCTCTTTTCCTCTGTGTGAAAAGAAACTCAAAGGGACAGTGTACCTTGCACCTGCAAACCCCACCAGGTGAACACTTTTCCATCCCATCAAGCATCTATGGCAACGTCTGAGAGGTGAGGGAAAGGGGTCTAAACTCTGGAGATTCTGTCATGAACTTCATCCCATGCAGTCTCAGTGATTCAGTTATGCCTGTGAGAACAAAATTGCCTCTTTGGGTTAGGGTCTTTAGTTCATCTTGCTTGACCAGCAGGATGTCATCGACATCAGGGTGTCAGGCCGCTGGACAGGTGTCCAGGGACTCATCTCAAATCTCTGCTACTTCCTACCTATCTACCATCTATTCCCACCTTCCTGGGAAAACTGCAAAAGGTACGTGTTATCCCTCCGGCTAATGCCGTTCTCCATTTTTAGAGAAGACTCAGGTTCGCTACTCCTGATATTCCAGCCAGTCATAGGACCAAGGTCATGCTGTGCTTTGAACAGAACCATTGCCTTTTAATCACCATCATACAACTTTTGCTAAAGGGCACGTTTGGATCTAACGTCAGTGAAGTGCTGCATACAGAAATTGAAACACACATGGTCTCTGCCCTCAAGAAGTTCTCAGTTTGGGGTTGAGAGAGATAGAAGAAGTGAAAAGCAGGGACCTGGGACAAGAGTATAGTGTATAATATGATATAATTATAATAATGCATGTGTAATGTATAATAATATGTAATTATTATAATATAATGTTACTTTCCTAGTACCTGACCTCTCCCCTCACCCTCTTTTAAAATCTTTTGTTTTTTAACAATCCAAGGTAAAGCATCTCTGGGCCTCTCCTTCTTCATAAATGACATACTAGATCTAAACCACTGTCAGCTTAAATCAGGGAGGCCTGAACCCAGGAGACAGCGGGAGTTTGAGGGGATAGCCCAAAATTCTGGACTGAATTCAGTGAGTCCTACCTGACTTTAGCTTTGAGGTGTGATCCAGAAGGGAAAAGTATGAGTGTTCTGCAACACTTACAAATCATGGGGAGGTAAATATTCCCCTTGAAAAGAAAAACAAACAATGATGTGAGCATTTGGCCCATTCCAGCCAGGGCTGCCTATTAGAGAATCTGGCACAGACCAAAACAATAGGATTATATATAGCACGTACTTCACAGGGTTGCTGTGAGGATTAGATGGGATAATAATTGTAAAGCATTTAGCACAGTGTCTGGCACTGTGGCCATAGTAGACCCATGGTTCTTTCTTTCCCCTTCCCCTTTGTCATCCTAATAGTAGTTAACTTATTATATATATATATGTATGGGCATGTATTATATATATAAATATATATATATATATATATAGCACTTTGAGGCTTGCAAATCCCTTTATCTATATTATCTTAACCTTAACCCTCACAACAACCCTGGTAGGTAGGTCTTATTATTATCCCCATTTTACCGATGAGAAAACTGAGGCTGAGAGAGGTTAAGTGACTCGCCCAGGGTCACATAGCTAGCAAGTACCCAAGGCAAGATTTAAACTCAGGTCTCTCTGACTCCAACTCTAACACCATCTCCACTGTGCCACCTAGATGCCTAGAATGTCCATCCAACCTTCCTACTTTTCCCCCACAGAGAGGTGTTAAGGATTTCCCTCTCTCTTCTTTCCCATTTCTCAAACCCAAGTGACCAGATGCCCATGCCTGGCAGCCCAGCCTCCAGGAAGTTTCTGTGTTCCGTTATCACCATATTTGTCACCAAGCTGAGTAGAAAGTTCATCCACCATCATGTTAAACTAGCCAGCTGTTGAGGAGGAATATAGTTTACAAGGCCCCTGATCAGGGAGGCCTTGGAAGGGGGGGAAAAAGCCAAAGGTGAGGTGACCCCAGGCTTCTCCCCAAGGGCAGACAGGATATAACCCTGGAAAGCCACAGCATTAACCTCTCCTCGTCCACCACCAGCAGCTCCTCAGTTGTTGACGCTTGGGCCCTCAATCCTTGGGCTGTTTTACACTTTAGAAGTTCTCTTTCTCCAGAAGTTGTCATTCTCTTTAATGAAAGAGCTTGCAGCTATCCTCTCAGTGAAATCTTAAAGTGGAAAGAGCTCTTTGCAGCCTCTTTAGTTGAAAAGCCTGGGGAATTAGGGAGTCCCCAGGAAGCTCATTCCAGGAGCTGAGAAAGCTCTAACAAGCTAATGAATATTTCTGAGTGGCCTGCTTCTTCTGGGGATGATGGTAAGTGAGATGATAGGTCCGAGAAGGGGATGGAAATCTGTTCCCAGGGCTGAGAGGCAGCAAGGAGGCCTGGTCCCATTCTCCACTCTTCCCTTATCTCTCAGTTCACTATGTGCTCTCATTTGATACACTCAATTAGCCTAGAGCCTCAGCCAACCCAGCTATGGTTGGAAGATAATCCATCCCAGCCTCTCCTTACTTTCCAATGGTATTACTTAAGGCTAATTTTTAGTGATTTGGGGCATTTGAAGCTCTTTATTTATTTACCATAATTTCAGATCTAACCATGTCACTCCCTCCTCAGTAAACTCTATTCCTTCCTGTTGCCTCTAGAACCAAAAATAAACTCCTCTCTTTAGCTTTAAAAGCCCTTCCAACCTCGCTCCAACATAGCTTTCCAGTCTCACTTGACATGACTCCCCATCTCATCCTCCAGGATTCAGCCAAACTGGCCTTCTTTCTGTTCCTCACACACAGCCCTCCATTTCCTATCTCTACCGTTGCATTCACTAGCTGTCCCTCAGGCCTGGAATGCTCTCCCTCCTTCCCTCTGCCCTATAGATTCTCTCTTCCTTTAAGGTGCAGCTCAAGTACCTGCTTCTTGAAGCCTTTCCTAGTCCCCTCAAATGCTAGTGCTTTCCTGCCCAAAGTACCTTGCATTTAACTACTTTGCATTTATATGTATTTATACTGCATATCCTCACAAGTTGTCTCCCCCGTTAGATTGTAAGCTCCTTGTGAGAAGGTGTTATTTCATTTAGTACAATGCCTGGCACGTAGCAGGTGTATGATAAATGCTTGTTAATTAAAGGATGAAACATGAAGCCTAGAAGATCCATTGTTGAGAGATGCAAGATCAAAATGGAAGCCCGTATATGAGAGGTGAGGCAGGGTGAATGGAGGAAGAAAGGTGATAAATAACGTGGGATGGGGCCAAGGACATCTATAGGAGCTAAGGATACCTTTGGAGCCAAGAGATCAATTTTTAAATGGGTTATTGATGCTTGATTTAAACATTACCATTATTCCTCTATCACACCCTTTCTTCCCCACCCCCTTTTTACCTCCAAATCCTCCCTCAAAACAACAAAGTATAGTTATGAAAAATGTGACCCATAGCCAGGGGGTGTACCTTTCCTACAAAGGGGCTTCAGTTCTGGGCTTGGGTGCTCAGTCCTGGGGGAAACCTGCAAATCATCTTCAATAGAATCCCACGGTCACAAAGACCAATGAAGGATTTTTACTTTCCACAAGCTCAGCTCCATTGGAGGTGCCCCAGTCCATTAGATTACTAGATTATATGTTATACAAGTCTTGTTACAGGAGCAAATCAGTACATTGACCAAGTCTGACAATGTATACTTCATTCTGTTCCTGTAGTCTACCTTCATCTCTGCTGAGGTGTTTCTAAACAATTCATTTACACTTACAAATGGATGCTTGCCCCCTAACCAACTGTGAACAACTTTTTATACTGAACAGGAAGGAACCTAGTTCAACCCTCTCATTTTACAGAGCCAGAAAAAGTAATTTGTTTGCTAAAAGTTACAAATCTGGATAGAGCTAGAACTAGAATCAGGTCTCTTAAGTTTTCATCTGATATTCCACGCTGCCTCCATCTTTCCTTTCCTGCCATTTTCCTTCCCTCTTGGGGGCAAGATCAGATGGTGAAAAATGTTTGTGACCTTTTTTTTCTGGGTCTTTTTTTGTATAATATTTTAATTTTCCTGCTAGGGATATCCCCTATCCTTGGAAAATTAATTTGCATTTTAAGGGGCCCAACATAATAGAGAATATATATAATTTTTCCCTGTGTAGCCTGGAATACCTCACCCTTCAAACATAGACCCTGTTAAAGCTACCCCAAGTTCTAGGCATGCTCTGAGTCTACATCTATTCAAAATTCAATTTATGAGCCCTCACCAATGTTCTTTTTAGCAGACCAGCTAGGAATATGTTAGTTTAGGGCAAAAGACATTTGGGATTATAGGAGCACAGTCAATCAATCAAGAAGCATTTAGTAAGTACCTACTGTATGCTAGCCACTGTGCTACACAATGGTAACTGACAGGCCTCAAACCCATTGATGAATTAAAGGGATATCTATCCCAAGCATGTGTAGACTTCCCCTGGCAGAATGGGAAGATGAGAACAATTTGTTCCAGCGACCATGAAGGTAGCTGAAACAGCTGCCATGGAGCACTTAGAGTTTGGTTGGACATTGAAGAAGCCAAGGTCATCCACTGTATCCTGGGTTAGTGCCACTTGTCTTGATTTTTGTGCTGCCACTGGACTTCAGTGAATCTGGAAGAGAGAGTGAGACTGACAACTTTGTGCCACCCTGCCTCACTTAAATCCAATTCAAGCATGAGTCAAGATATCATCTCATACTGTCATTGGTCCTCTTCAAAAATAAAGAATGAACAACTGGAATGGGGATACATTTACAAAGAATGTAACAGTCCCACATTCAAGGCACTAACATTCTAACAAGATCATTTGTAGGATCATAATATAATAGAATCATGTATCTAAAGCCGGAAGAAAACTCAAAGGTCGTGTAATCCAACCTTTTGTTTTGAAGATGGGGAAACTTGAGGGCCAGATAAGCACAATGATCAGTCTAGTTAAATAGTAAGTTTCTGATTATTGAACACATGCCTAGTAGAAATGTCTCCATTAGGGTGTTCATATTTTCCCTATCTCCTCCAGAGATTTTTTTTTAAGTCTATACATACATGTTCCAAAGGTTTGCTGATACTTATTCTCTCTTAGAAAGGGGAAAGGAATAAGTATATATTAAGACAGAATTATCCCATAAATATTGGGGTCTACTGTCTTATAGATTCCCACAACACCTGTGGGGAAAGGATCATGAGCAGAGAAACCTGTGTGAGAGAGTACATGCTTAGGGAACACATATAGTCAAAGCCATTCCTATTCCTAGGTCTTCATCCCAGCAGGAACCCCTCTCTGCCTTCAACACTGGCAATCTCCACTCCCCTACAGAGGTGCTGATGTTATAGAATGCCTTGTGAGCTGCTACTGTTTTCTGCTGGGCTGTTCACTTTCCTGCCCTACCATTTGTTGTCTCTTGACACTGAATTGCTCACTGCTATCTCTCCACTGCTTTCTGCTGGTGCTTTATTTAAGTGCAGCTAATATGAGGCCACTTCCCTGCTGGGTAGGATTCTCAGTTCTTTAAAACCTATAGCCTCAGGGACTATTTCAGCTTTTTTGTACATCAGACCTCCAGTTGTACCTAGCCAGCTAGCAAAATCCCTTAGGCAAAGGTAATTCTGCCTTTTGAACTCCTTTGCTTGCATCTACTCCAGTCATTGTCTGTACTCCCTCTAGTATTTTGGGTAAGTATTTTGGGTATTACTTTGGGTAAGCACACTTTTTTCAACTCCCATTATGCCCTAACCCTCAGGAGGATACCAAAATGCAATATCTCTTTCATCCAAATCACTGTTAGGATCCTTATCTACCTAGAGGCAGTTAAATGGTACTATGGATAGAGCATTGGGTCTGGAGTCAGGATGATCTGAGTTCAAATCTAGCCTCAGATACTTGCTAGTTGTGGGGCCCTGAGCAACCTCTGAATTCCTCACTTTCCACAACTATGAAATAGGAATAAAAAGGGGCGTTGTTAGGATCAAATGAGATAATATCTGTAAAACACTTAGACCAATGCCTGGCATATAGTAGGTGCTTAATAAATGCTTGTTTCTTTTCTTCCTCTTCAAATGGATCAATATTTATTCCATCTGTAATTGTTTGGTGGGTCCTTCTCAGGGCCCACATGGCTGACTTTCCATTGCTCCATCCATTTTATAAGAATAATTAACAATAATAATAATTGGACAACAAATGGTTGTATATTCTTTGCAAGACCCCATCCATTCCCAAGGGCTCTTTTGTAGACTACATCTGATATCAGTTGCCTTTTCTGCTATCTGATGTATTCCTTGGACATTAAGATTTTGTCACAGGACACTAACCCCTTAAAGGGGATCCTAGAACAGAACTCAAACCTCATATTACTACTTGTTTCTCTATGAACTTTTATGAGCTAAAGTCATAGCTAGGACATAGAAATTAGAAAGCTTCAGCTGGTCTCAGTCGAAAGATGTGCTTATTGTGAGTTTTCTCCATTCTCTGGGCTTCCAAAGCATAAATGAAAATGTAAATGTGACTCTCACCTAAATATCATCAGATATGGTAAAAAGCTTGTAAGGTCATCCTCATAGCATTGTGTGAGTGCCCTCCAAATGGTACATACTGATTCCTTTATGCCTTCTGCTCAGGCATGTTCAGTAGCCTTCCATTTGGAAAAAAAAAAAAGAACAATGGGGTTATAAGTCTCCTTGAAAATGGTAAGGTATTGCTCTAGTCTTGATCTCTGCCAAAGCTTGAATAGCTCACTGTTAAATTTTCCATTGTAGTCAGAATAGATCCTCGCATGCAAGCCATGCACAGAGAAATACTACTTTCATCACACCTTGGCAACTGTAGAAAGTTTCTGATTATTGAACACTTATGCTTCTGCATGCCTAGTAGAAATGTCTCCATTAGGGTGTTCATATTTTCCCTATCTCCCTCCAGAGATTTTTTTTAAGTCTATACACATATGTTCCAAAGGTTTGCTGATACTTATTCTCTCTAAGTAAGGGAAAGGGAATAAGTATATATTAAGTGTCTACTAAGTTCCAGGTGCTGCTAAGCTCTTTACAGTCATTATCTCCTTAGATCCACACAACAACCCTTTGAGGTAGGTGCTAGTATTTTCCCCATTTCACAGCTGAGGAAATTCAGACATAGGTTAAGTGACTTACCTGGGGTCACACAGCTAGTAATTGTCTAAGGCTTGATTTAAATTCTTCCTGACCCCAGGCCCCTTGCTCTGTCTACTACTTCCGCCGAGCCACCTGATAAGCAGTACAGATCCTTTTGGACACATAAAGCGCAGGCTTGACCCTTCCTACTGACAGCTGCTGCCATCTTAGGCTAATATAATCTATCTATTTTGCACCAGCTTTTGGTAAAACAGGAACCTGGTAGAGAATAAACGTTCACATTTCTGTTGTTGCTGTTCATCCTTCGTTTCTCAAAGAAGACCAATGACATCAGGAGAGTGATGTCTTGACTTCAGTGTAGGCAACATACTTAGCACTCTCTCCAAATATGTATTTATCACAGTTCTTTGCACATAATAGACTTGTGATAAATGTTTGTTAACCTCTCTGGGAGAGGCTTTATGGAAGAAAGCTCCACTGATCTTTAAACATATGGCTCTCCTTTTCTAGCTCATGAAGAGGCTTTGCCTCTTCTAGGCAAAATGGCTTCTTTCCCACTCCACTCTCCCAGTCTCAGACCTCCAGGTTCCTGCAACAGCTGTACTTTTTTAAACTCAAGCACATCAGGCTCATAACTATGAGAATGGAGAAGATACTCTCTTCCCCAGTCTGACCTCCTTCTTTCTGCCTCTGCTACACCAGGGTAGAGTGCTTCTGACACTTACCACCTGTATGACCTTGAACAACTCACAGCCTCCCTGGGCCTGAGTTTCATCCCATGTCCAGTCCTGCCTTGAACTTGGTTTGCCGTATGAGAGTATTAGACCAAATAACTTCCAAGGTTCCTTCCAGCTCTATATATCACTTCTACTCTCCAGGCCTCAGTTTCTTTATCTGTAAAATTACTTCTGATATCTGTTCCAATCCTAAATCTACAATCCTAAATTCCCTGGGTGGCCCTATAATCTCCAAATGACCCATACTCCCAGACTAGTCCTCTTTAGGACTTTTCCAAAGAGGGAATGGGCAAGACGGGTACCATCTCTGCCTCCTACTCAGCATGAATTCCCCCTTCCCAAAAAGAGAATGTAAATCAGAGTCCTAATGAGAAATTAATAAGTCAGCTGTGCTAGCAACTAATGATAATGGCAAAGTCATTTAAAAAAGATTCTTTTACATGTTTTTAATTACAGCAATTAAAGGGAAGTCAATAAAACATCTCGCCCCTCAATCCCCTCTTTCCTTTTCCCACTCAACTTCTCTTTCCTTTTTTTTTTAAGTTATTATAAATTTGCAGCACATGGAAATGAGGAGAGATGACTGAGATGAGATGCCTGGGAGCTGACCCAGAAGTCATCTTCCTCACCCACTAGTCAAGGTCGTACTGTCACACTCTCATCAGCTCAGAATCACTCTGGATCCTGCCAAAGCCACCCTTATCCTTTAAATGAGTCCCAAGGCACCCTCCACACCACTCAGACATCCTAGCACACTATGTCTTCAATACAGATGTCAACCCTTCTAGCCTGGGAGCTGGACACAGCCATCAATCCCTGCTGAGCAGAGCTAGCCCTCTGGGATGCGATCCTCATCTTCCCATTTCCTACCCCCTTCTCCTGTGCCAAAAAATAAGAGCTTCAAATGCTGGCCTTCGCTTACAGTTATCAACAATGATGATAGCTTATACTTATATAATACTTATAAGTGACAAAAGGTTTGGGGGTTTGCTAGTGTCTAAATAGTCAACAAGTATTTACTAAGCACATAGTATGTGCCAGGCACCATGTTAAACTCTGGTGATACAAAGAAAGGCAAAAACAGTCCCTTTTGTTCAGTCATTTCCAACTTTTTGTGACCCCATTTGGGGTTTTCTTTCTTTTCTTTTTTTTTAGTATTTCATTTTTTCCAATTATATTTAAAGACAATTTTTAACATGCATTTTTTACAAAATTTTGAGTTCTAAATTTTTCTCCCTAGCTCCCCTCCCTTCTTCCTAAAATGGTAAGCAATTTGATATATATGCAATCATGTAGAGCATATTTCCATATTAGTCATAGTTGTGAAAGAAGAAACAGACCCAAGTGAAAAAAGCACAAAAAATAAAGAAAGTGAAAATGCTTTGATCTGCATTCAGAGTCCATCAGTTCTTTCTCTGTATGTGGATAGCATTTTCCATCATGAATCCTCTGTAATTATCTTGGATCATTGTATTGCTGAAAAGAGTTAAGTCATTCATAGTTGATCATCACATAATGTTGCTGTTACTGTATATAATATTCTCCTGGTTCTTCTTATTTCACTTTGCATCAGTTCATATAAGTCTTTCCAAGTTTTGCTGAGATCTGCCTGTTCATCATTTCTTATAGAATAGTAGTATTCTATTACATTCATATACCACAAATTGTTCAGCCATTCCCCAATTGATGAGTGTACTCTCAATTTGCAATTTTTTGCCACCACAGAAAAAGAGCTGCTATAAATATTTTTGTGCATATATATGTCCTTTTCCCCTTTTTTATGATCTCTTTGAGATGCAGGCCTAGTAAGTGGTATTGCTGGATCAAATAGTATGCGCCGTTTGGTTGGCCTTTGGGCATAATTCCAAATTGCTCTCCAGAATGGTTGGATCAGTTCACAACTCCTCCAACAGTGCATTAGAGTCCCAATTTTCCCACATCCTCTCCAACATTTGTCATTTTCCTTTTCTGTTATATTAGTATGATAGGTATGAGATGATACCCCAGAGTTGTTTTAATTTGCATTTCCCTAATCAATGGTGAATTACAGAATTTCTTTATATGACTATAGATAACTTTGATTTCTTCATCTGGAAACTGTTCATATCCTTTGACCACTTATCAATTGGGGAATGTTTTATATTTTCTAAATTTGACTCCATTCTCTATATATTTGAGAAATGAGGCCTTTATCAGAGATACTTTCTGTAAAGATTGTTTCCCAGCTTTCTGTTTTCCTTCTAATCTTGATTGCATTAGTTTTGTTTATAAACTTTTTCATTTAATATAATCAACATTATCTGTTTTATATTTCACAATGCATAGGGCAGCTAGGTGGTGCAGTGAATAGAGCACTGGCCCTGGAGTCAGGAGGACCTGAGTTCAAATCCAGTCTCAGATCAGACACTTGACACTTACTAGCTCTGTGACCCTGGGCAAGTCACTTAACCCCAATTGCCTTGCAAAAAAAAAAAGGCAAAACATTTCACAATGCCCTCTATTTCTTGTTTAGTCATAAATTCTTCCCTCCTCCATAGATCTAACAGGTAGATTATTCCTTACTCTCATAATTTGCTTATGTTATCACCCTTTATGTCTAAATCATGTACCCATTTTGACCTTATCTTGATATGTGGTATAAGATGTTGGTCTATACCTAGTTTGTACGCTATTGTTTTCCAGTTTTCCCAGCACTTTTTGTCAAATAGTGAGTTCTTATCCCAGAGGTTAGGATCTTTGGGTTTATCAAGCACTACATTACTCTGATCACTTACTACTATATCTTGTGTACCTAATCTATTCCATTGATCCACCCATTTGGGGTCTTCTTAGTGAAGATAATGGAGTGGTTTGCCATTTTCTTCTCCAGCTTATTTTCCAGATGAGGAAACTGAGGCAAACAGGGTTGAGGAACTTGCCCAGGGTCACACAGCTAGTAAGTGATTGAGGCCAGAACATGAGTCCTGATTCCAAGCCCAGCACTGTATGCACTATGGTGCCACCTAACTGCCCTGTTCGCTGCCCTTAAGGAACTCAGAGTGTAATGGGGAGAAAACATGCAAATAACAATAAACGAATAAGATAGATTCAGGATAAATTAAAGGTAATCATGGAGGAAAGGCACTAGCATTAATAATAATAATGATAACGATAGCTAATATTTATAAGTGGCTCAGTGGATAGAGCTCTGATCCTGGAGTCAGGAAGAACTGGGTTCAAATCTGGCTTCAGACACTTACTAGCTGTGGGACCCTGGGCAAGTCATTTAACCTCTGTTTGCCTTAATCCACTAGAGAAGGAAATGGCAAACCACTCCAGTATCTTTGCCAAGAAAACTCCACAGACAGTATGGTCCACAGGGTCATGAAGTCAGACACAACTGAACAGCAACAAAAACATTTATATAGCACTTTTAGATCTGCAAAGTGCTTTACAAATGTTATTTTATTTCACATTTTATTTATTTCATAATAACCCTGGGAGTTATGTACTATTGTTATCCTCATTTTACAGAAAAAGAAACTGAGGCTGGCAGAGGTTAAGTGACTTGTCCAGAGTCACATAGCTAATAAGTGTCTGAGGTCAGATTTGAACTCAGGTCTTTCTGACTCCAGGTCCAACACTCTATATACTGTATCACCTAGCTGTCCCATTAAGGGGGAACAGGAAAGCCTCCTTGTAGAAGGTGAGATTTTATCTGAGGAAGCCTCAGCTTACAGGAAGCCAGGAAGCATGGTCAAGGAGGGTCAGTTCACTTTTAGAGATTTTTCATGTAAGGAATTTTCTCTCTTTAAAATGCAATAAGCCATAACCGCCTAGAGGCAACCTAGTATATAGATAAATGTGCTACACTTGGAGTCAGTAAGACCGGGGTTGAAATCCTGCCTCTGACAGAATTGGTAGTGGTGTGACCCTCAGCAAATCACTTAACCTTTGCATGCCCCAGACAACTCCATAGGACTGACTTACCAGAATCAGAGGTTATTACTTTATGTCCATGAAATTGCCCTTTTAATGTTTTGATAACTTTTTCAATATAATTGGTTTCCTGTGAAATAAAATATGTTTTATTTTATGGATTTTAAAAACATTCTTCTGAGAAGGGGTCCAGAAGCTTTACCAGGCTGCTCAAGGGGGCCATAATATTTTTTAAAAATCCTATACTAAATCATTATAGGTTGCTTCAATCTGATCTTCTTGGTGGAGCTAAGTTCCCATTGATTAAATCCCAGGCCCTCTAGGCATCCCTAGAGTCTAAGGCACAATAAGTGCTTATCAGTCATTTGGGCATTACTGTGAATGAGTGAATCCCTGGTGGTTCTCATTTATAACACCGAGGATCCAAGATCAGGTCTTCCTGGTGAGTTTTCCCTGCCATGGAAAAGAGTGGGAACATTTGTAGAAACATAGGGAAGCTGGCAAGATCAAGCCAAGATTTGACATCCTTCTGAAAGAGGATGGGAATAGGATGTCCTTCCTGGGTCGCAGAGAGCAGGGGAGGAAAGATGAAGTAAGTGCTGGAGGCACATCTTTTTTTTCTGCTCTTTAAGAAACACTCATCCCAGTTTGATGTATTATAAAGAAAGTCTTATCCTGGAAGTGACTGGCTGCAAGTCAGGAGGAATGAGGGAGCAGAGAAAGAGGCATAAGTGTGCTGGGATTTTGCCCAAGTACCTTAATTTCTGCACTGAAGTGTCTCTTAGGTGCTAACCCACCTCCCCTTCCAAGACTCCTCTCATTTATTGTTATTGTTTGGTTACGTCTAACTCTTCATGACCCTATGGACTTTTCTTGGCAAAAATACTAGAGTGGTTTTCCATTTCTTTCTCCAGTATGTCTCCATTTTACAGATGAGGAACTGAGGCAAATGAGGGTTAAGTGACTTGCCCAGGGTCACACAATAAGTGTCTAAGGCAGGATTTTAACTCAGGTCTTGCTGACTCCAGGCCCACTATCCACTGTGCCACCTAACTACCTTCTTCTCCCATCTCCCTACTTTTTCTAGGGATTGAAGGGACTTCATTTCCCAATTCCTCCCCATTAAAAAAAAAAAAGTCCTCCCAGGTTCATCTGGGGCCTGCATAGCTGCAAGGCTCTGTTTGTCTTCTGCCTTCTGGAAGAGGAGCAGAGACAGATCCCCCAGATGTCTCCCCACAGAATGTCCACAGTGGGGCAGCCAACCTGAGCAGTTTCACACCTTCCTCATTTGCTCTTCC
The DNA here is from genome assembly GCF_900497805.2 of Vombatus ursinus. Taxonomy (NCBI): domain Eukaryota; kingdom Metazoa; phylum Chordata; class Mammalia; order Diprotodontia; family Vombatidae; genus Vombatus; species Vombatus ursinus. The sequence continues at coordinate 17,900,689 of NW_020954579.1, forward strand.
ATTTCCTTCTTGGCATTCATCTCATTGCTTCAAGAATAAGTGTTTTTCCCCCAAGATATGCCAAATCAGTAAGGGTGCTTTGTTCATGCCTCTTCCCCTACTCCCATCCCTAAACAGTTGATAATATGGTTGAAAGAGGAATTTAGTTCAAATCCTGCCTCAGATACTTCCTAGCTGAGTGTCACTGATCTATCCCAGTCTCAGTTTTCTCATCTGTAAAACTAGTGTTATGATAGCATCTATCTCCTAAGGTTGTTGTTAAGAATCATAAGAGATCATATATGGACAGTGCTTTGTAAACCTTTAAGCACTGTGTAAATGTCAGTTAATATTATTGTGGTCTAGGAAAGAGAGCATTTTCCTATCTACTTTCTGAAAGATAGCGAGTCGTGGTAGCAAAGAGGAGAATTTCTCTCTCCTTAGAGGCAAGCCAGGGGTACGGAATCCCTTCCAGTAATACCTGAACATGTATCTCTAGCACTAATGCTAAGCCTCACTAAACCTGACCCTATCTCCCCCTGTCCTCCCCCCTTTCCTACTGTCTGGGCAGCAGTACCTGATTCCAGTTAGCATTGAGTGATGGATACAAAAGTATTGGGAAAGGATAAGCCAGGACTACAAGGAATGGTACTACCCAACTTCCTAATTGCCTTCCGCTTCTCATTATTCTATTTTCTATTTGTCTATCATCCTTCATTCCACATCATGTTATCTGTCCATTATCCTTTCTTCTCTCCCCATCTCTATCAGAGGACCCAGATTCTCCTTGGGGCTGGCCTATTCCACCACCATCCCCAATCCCTTCTCACAGACTTTCCCCTCCTCCTCTTTCCTCCTGCAGATATGGGAAGTTTTGAAGAGGGTGAGAAGCACCAGAGTGTCTCCCACGGAGAGGCAGCTGTCATCAAAGCCCCTCGAATTTCCAGCTTCCCCCAACCTCAGGTCACCTGGTTCCGGGATGGCCGGAAGATTCCACCCAGCAGCAGAATGTGAGTACAGTTGTCCTCATGGGGCAGGTCAAGTTGGGTAGAGGCATTCACACCAAGTTGTCATCAGGCATAGACCAGACATCTGGAAGAAACAATAGAGCAGCCCCCTCAGGGAAATTTTTTTTCAGTCATTGTTGACTTTAGGAGGAGAGGGAACATATCTTGGGTTATTGGTGAAACGGTCTTGGAGAAGTCAAAGAGAGAAGTTATTGAGAGAAATGAGCTGCCTTGGAATGAGGGCTACAAAGGAGAGACTGCATTTTACCCAATGTGGGGAATTTCAAGGGATGAGGGGAGAGGAGAAGAGAGAGAGACAAAGACAGAAAGAGAGAAGGAGGCAGGAGAGAGAGAGAGAGAGAGAGAGAGAGAGAGAGAGAGAGAATGAATGAGAAAGGCAGAAAGGGAGACAGAGATAGAGTCACATAGAGTCAGAGACACAGAGATATCCCCAAATCAGTCTTTCATTCATTCTTTCATTCAGCAGCATTTATGAATCACAGATATCAAATTGGCTAGGGCCATCCACTATGAAAAGCCCTGGGAATACAAATACAAAAGCAAAAAACAAAACAAAACAAAACAAAAACCAGTCTCTGCCCTCAAGGAGCTTGTATTCTAATTGATGGAGAAAAGACATATATAGGAGTGGTGGTGTTGTGGTTTGGGAAGTCACTGGGTTGGTGTGACAAGTCAGAGGAGAGGGGCAGGTCTTTTCTAGTAGCTATGGCAGTATTGATTTGACTGGGGATCTGAAGCTGGAAAGGGTGGGCTTAAGTAGTACTTGCATGGATGCAAAAGATGGCAAAAAAAAAATGGAAACTGATCTAGAATATGAAGCATGGCTCATGGCTGAGGCTACCCAGAAGTCCATGTGACAACAATCACCAATCAGGGAAGAAAGTAAGCATCTATATAGCACCTACTATGTGTCAGACACTGTGCTAAACACTTTTTGCAAATATTATCTCATTTGATTCTCACAACAAACCTGCAGCATTGGTGCAGTTATGATCCCCACTTTACAGTTGAGGAAACTGAGACAGAAGTAGGTTTAGTTTTTTTTAGTTTACTTGCCCAAGGTCACATAGCTAGTAATTATCTGAGGTCAGATCTGAACTCAGATCTTCCTGACTCCAGGCCCAGCATTTTATCCACATGCCACTAGCTGCCTCTGGGATCTGATGGATCCCCAGGTTCCATAACTGAGGCATTTTAGTCCCCCAGCAAGGAAGGTGCAGTGATAAGGTTCAGTGGTACAGAAGGTACATCGCCTTGAATGGGAAGGAAATGGCTTGTATGGAATGGGAGTGAGTCTGGAGAAGCTCTGAGTACTAGAGCAAAAAGGGCTAAGTCCCCCAGGAGGGTAGGAGAGCAGACCTCAAGAAGTTTAAGTTCTCTCAAGGAGAAACAACACATACATAAGAAATAAAGTACAAAATAATTTCCTTGAGGAGGTCCTTCAGTTGGTCAATATGCACTTATTAAGCACCTGTTGTGTCCCAAGACTGTGCTAACCACTAGAGATAACCCCAAAAAAGGCAAAAGACAGTCCTTGCCCTCAAGGAGCTTACAGTCTAATGGGAGAGACAGCATATATGCACCCTGTACCAAAGTGGTGGCAGTTTCAAAGGAGAGAAGGAGTTGTATTCAAGAGATGTTGGAAAGGTGAAATCAACAGGCCTTGGCAACAGATTAGCTATAGAGGGGTAGAAGTAAGACATAATGAGGAGTCAAAGATGGCACCTAGATTGTGAGCCTGAAGGACTGGGAGGATGGTGGTGCTCTCAACAGTAATAGGGAAATTTGGAAAGGAGGTAGATTTGGGAGGAAACATAATGAGTTCGGTTTTAGACATTTTGATGTCTACTGGACATCCAGTTCAAGATATCCGAAAGGCTTTTGCAGATGTGAGACTGGAAGTCAGCAGAGCTTTTAGAGCCAAAATTTGAGAATCATCACCATAGAGATGAAAATTAAATCCATGGAATCCAATACCAAATAAAATGGCATAGGGGGAGAAGAGAAGAGGGCCCAAGTGCAGCCCATGCTGGAAAAGCAAGTCCAGGGGTATGGTAGGCTTCCTGTAGGAATGGCACTTGGACTGAGCTATGAAAGAAGTTAAGGATTCTATGAGGTAGAGGTGAAGAGGAGGATTCTTTCCAGGCATAGGGCTGGGGAAGTGGGGGGGCAGTCTGACAAAGTCATGGAAATAGGAGACTGCATAATGTATACAGAGAACAAGTTACCCAGTTTGCCTTGAACACGGCGTGCATGAAGGAGAGTAGGGTACAATAACCTGGAAAATAGCTGGATCCAGATTGTAAAGGGCTTTAAAAGCCAAAGAGAAAAGTGTATATGTTATCCTAGAGGCAAAAAGATACTGAATGGGTGAGTACCATGGTCAGACCTGTCTGTGCTTTAGGAATATCAATTTAGCTGCTGGGTGGAAAATGGATTGACGTGGAGAGAGACTGGAGGCAGGGGGACTAATTAGGATATTCTTGCACTAGTCCAGGTGAGAGGTGATGGGAGCCTGAACTAAGGTGGTGGCTGTGTTAAATGGAGAAAAGGGGACAGATGGATGCAAGAAATATTATGAAAGTAATATCTCCATGGACTGGAGTTGTTGCTATGGATTTGCAGTCAAGCCTGCTGAATCTGAGAGGTCCTGGACAGCTCCCCTGGGGAAAAATGAAGAGACCCTGCCAGGTGAAGAGAAGGGAACCCCGCAGCAAAGGGGTGCATGTGGGAGGGAAGGGGAGGTGAGCTTGGATGTGTGCATTTGTGGCTTACACTTATGTATGTGTTGACGCATGTGTGTTTTGGCTGTGAGGGTAGGTGTGGCAGGGAGGAACCAGGGCTGGCTTTGGTTGGTAGGCTAAATAAATACACAGGCCCTTTCAGTTCAAACAAGGACCCTCTGTGCACTCCCTGGGTTTGGTTTGGCAATTTGACCCTTGGGTAACTGAACATTGGAAACAACACCCAACACCTCTGAAAAAGACTGTGAGCAAAAGAATGACTTCATCCACCAATATAGGAACCTCCCTGAAACCTTCCCTCTCAGCCTGGGAGGCGTTATGGCATCTCTAAGTGAGAAGATACCTTAGAGGTCATCATATTCAACTTATACCCTATCATGTTAGAATATAAACTTATTTGTAAAAATCTTACAAAGAAGGATGTTGGAAGATTATAAGCAGCAGTATCTCAGAAAGCAAAGAGAAGCAATGGGAGATAAAACTAGCTTAAAGAAACCTTTGTGAGAGATCCAGCTAAACAAAGTCATCCCAGGGGCATTTAGGGATGAACATGGAAGGAGGACAGCAAACAGAAGAAAAATCAAAAAGATTTGCAAAAATCTTTATAACAAACTACTTCTCCATCAAAGACAGTGGTACCACCACATTTGGATCCAAATATCAGAGCCCTTAAGGTGCTTTTAAAGAAGGTAGAAATGACCCAAAAGAGAAAGATAGGAAAAGCAGCCAGTTAGGACCAATTCTAGATAGACACGATCCATCCTGAAAACAAAACAATTGCAAGATCACTAATATACAAAGTTTCTGAGGAAGAGGAAGATACCAAAGGCATGGAGAAAAAAAATCTCAGATCTTATTAATACCAAAAAGTCAACTAAAGAAAAATCAATAACTTCAGCCCCATATGCCTACTCCTCCATCTATATAAAATCTTTATGAATCATCAATATACAAATCAAAGCCTTCCTCAGTGAGGGTATTAGTAGGTAACAGGTAAGCTTTTGGAAGTGATACTCAGAAATGAACCACATCTTTGCTATTTCACAATTAAGTGAAAGGTTTAAGGCATATAAGCTCCCCTCTTGCTTATTGTTTGTTGATGACAAAAAAGCACTTGATTCTGAAGAACACAACGATGCTTTGCAGTATTGTTTACAAGGTGTCTCCCATCCATACATCAAGCTCATTCAAGATTCCTTGGAAGATATAACAGAGATAACCTTGTTCAATGACCCTCTAAGCATAGTCATTACATGAGGCATTAAACAGGGAGATGAAAGTTCACCAAACCCATTTGCCACTGTGATGAAGGAGATACATCACCGAGTCCAAGTTACATAGGGATTCCCTGCGGATGATAAAAATCCTCCAGGTCCTCCTGTCGGTGGCTGATATTGTGCCGACTACATCAAGGCTTGGAACATTGAAGGGCCTCCTGGAAGATATCTGTAATCACTCAAAGGATTCTGGCTTGGCCATCTACACAGCAATAGACCAAGTAGATGAAGCATATCATACTGCCCAGATTTCAAAATGCATTTGGATAGACACCCTAAAAAGCTTTCCAACAGTATGTATATCTGGAACAAACAGTAGAAATGGACAATTAAGTGGGCCTACAGTTGAATAGGAACAGAGCAGGCTCGGTTACAATTGGGAAATTGCAATGTTCCTTTACTGAGTCCACACACCCCGTGAAACACAAAGGCTCACCTTTTTAATACTCACATTTTACCAGTGTTACTATAAGGGAATGAGACGTGGAAAACAACTGCCTCTGGAGAATTAAAACATAAAGTGGAATTTATTAAATAAGGAATGATGGGTTTTCTTTCACAATATGACTAATATGGAAATATGTTTTGCATGACTGCACATGTATAACTAATATCAAATTGCTTGCCTTCTCAATGAGGCGGGAAGGAGGAAGAGATTTGGAACTCAACATTTTTTTTAAAAAAATGGTAAAAATTGTTTTTGCATGTAATTAGAAAAAAAGAAAATATTTTTTAAAAAAATAAGAAATGATATGGTCAGATCTGCACTTTTGGAAAATCTCTTTTGTTGCCATTATGGGGGCAGCTAGGTGGTGCAGTGGATAGAGCACCAAATGTGGAGTCAGGAAGATTCTTCTTCCTGAGTTCAAATCCGGCCTCAGACATTTATTAGCTGTGTGACCCTGGGCAAGTCACTTAACCCTGTTTGCCTCAGTTTCCCTGTCTGTAAAATGAGCTGGAGAAGGAAATGGCAAGCTACTCCAGTATCTTCACCAAGAAAACTCCAAATAGGGTCACAAAGAGTTGGACAAAACTGAAATGACTCAACAACAACAAATGGGAGGTGGACCAGAATGGGGAGAGATGTATATTAAGTCAACCAAATAAGAGGCTGTTGTAATAATCCAGGCAAGAAGTCATGGGGGAATGAATTAATGCAGTAGTTGTGTGAGTGGTGATGAGGTGATGCTATGGAAATAGAAAGGATATGATTTGGTGATTGATTGGATATGTGAGGGGGGTGAGAGTGAGGAATCAGAGAAGAGACCTAGCCTGTGAATCTGGGTGACTGGAAAAATGGTAGCACCCTCAATAGCAATAAGGAAGCACTGGAGAGGGATGAGATTTGGAGCAAAGGCAATGGATTCTATCTTGGACATCTTGAGTCTGAGATGCCCACAAGGCATTCATTTTGAAATGCCCAATAGGCAGTTTGCAATACAGGCCTGCAGCTAAGGAGAAAGGCTCAGTTATGATGTACTTACAAATGGATGGAACTGAATCTAGTCATTCTATCCATGCTATCCATGGTAATGACAACTTACGTCCTCATAGCGTGGTATGCTTACAGTATATTTCATAAACATTATTTCATCTGATTCTCCCCAGCGCCTTGTGAGGCAGGCAGTGAAAGGAAATGCTGGATTCTAAGTCGAAGGATACTGGTTCAATTTCCAGTTCTGCCTATATGGCTTTTAGCAAGTCCTTTCACCTCTCTGACCTTCAGTTTCTTCAACTATAAAATGATGGAAGGTTGATCAGACGAGCCTAAGCTCTAAATCTGCGGTCCTGTGATTGCTATTACCATTTTACCCACGAGAAAATTGAAGCCCATGGGGTGAATTGCCTCGCCCAAGGTCACAGCGGCTCAGAGACTCAGGACTCAAACCTAGGTCTTCTGACTACAGAATTGTTCTTTTCCACATCGCCCAAACCTGCTAGTGCACAGTTAGCGTGGGTGTTAATTCTGTTCTCCTATACCACTGTCTAACTTTACAAAGCTGAGACAGAGCTTCTGAAAGCCATCTTACAATGCTACTCTGCAATGGGGAGTTTATCCTCTGTAAAGATGAAACACCATGATTCCATCATCTCTTCATTCCCTACATTCTCATTCCCATCATCTCACTCTCATTTACCAAACCCCTCTCAGGTTTTTCTAATTCACAACACTATCCTGCCCCATGATCCCGGCATGCACACAGACATTCTTTCCCCCTCTTCCCGCCTTCTTCTTCCATGCTAAATATGTGAGAAAACCATTCCAATGGTTTTATCTTAACAATTACAGCAGATTAATATTCATAGCTGAGTAGACAAGACCCCTGGAAGCAAATTCTCTGGCATCTGTATGCAGGGGATACATATCCAATGAGTGCTATCAGCCATAGAGAGCTGGAGGGGAGGAGGGAGGAGGGGTTTAGAAAGAGTTCTATCTATGGGCTACACCACTGCTCGGGTCTAAACAGTGATTAGTAACACCTTATCCATCCCCTGGCTGTGTGTTGTGGGAAAGGAGGCAAGAAGAGTAACAACAGAAAGAATGTACAGGCCGTTGGGGAGCTTTCAATCTGACTTACTCAGTTGTCTAATTAAATTATCAAGTGTCCCCAGGCACGGAACACCATGAGCCCAGAAGAAGGGTATGTAGTGGAGTAGAGGGTGGGAGGTGGGAACTTGGCCATTCAGAACTAACCCAGCAGGATAGTGTGATGGAGTGGGTTACAAAAGAAGTCTGGAGGGATCATGGCTGTGGAATCTGGCCCTGGGTCAGGAAGGAAGGAAACGTTCTTTAAGTATCTGTTACATGCCAGGCACTGGGATAAGTGCTTTACAACTATTACCTCATTTGATCCTCTCAACAATTGGAGCAGGTAAATACAACCATTATCCTCATTTTGTAGTTGGGGAAACTGAGTCAGGCAGAGGTGAAATGACCTGCCTAGGGTTACACAGCTGGTAGTAAGTGTCTGAGTCCAGATTTGACCTCAGGTCTTGCTGACCCTAGCCGGGGCTCTATTTACTAAACCACTTAGCCACCTCTCAAATCCTGAGGCATAATTTCTGCATATCCCCTAGAAATTTCTATGTTTAGAACTCTAGCCATTTTCTTCAAAAGCTTTGATCCCTGGGGTTAAATTGTCTGGAAGTTCATCTCAAAGCTTGGGTACAGTTATGTACATTTTGGAGAGTGAAGCATAGGAGTAAATTAAATGATCTTCAGTCAAATGCTAGTATGTTTTCCCTTGGGATACTCGCACAGATGTAAGGCAGCTAGAAGGGCCAGTGGACAAAACAAAGAATTTGGACTCAGGAAAAGTGGTGCAGTGATTAGAGCAAGGACTATGAAATCAGGAAGACCTGAGTGCAAATCCTGTCTCCCAGGGTCCCCGGACAAGTCAACCTCTCTCAGCGTTAATTCCCACATCTGCAAATGAGATTAATAATAACATCTACTTTACAAGGCTGTCATAAAGATCAAATGAGATAATGTATCATAAAAGCACTTTGTAAATCTTAAAGGGCTATACAAATGTTAGCTCTTATTATCTTCTCTTTAGCCATCAAAGGAGATCACAAGGGAAAATGGAATCTTTCTAGTAAGGGAGAAATCATCTGAGTGTAAAGTAAGCTTTCCTGGGCCTCTCAGCCTTCTTGCTTCTGGGAGTTCTAAGATTTTCAGAGTAGGGGATGGACATTGGAGTTCTTGCTCTCACATTTTTGGTTTTGTTTTTAATAGAAGACTACTGTTCCTCACTGGAAGAGATGTGTCCTTAAATTCGCTCAATTTTGGCATGAGGGTCTTAAAAAGAGGGCAAATCTTTGATTTTTGTATTCATAACCCCAGCATCCAGTATATAGCCTTGCATATAAAGGGTGCTATTACAATGTTTGGTCAATCCATTGAATTAAATTTTTTTTTTTTTTTCGAGGCAAACAGGGTTAAGTGCCTTGCCCAGGGACACACAGCTAGTAAGTGCCTGAGGCAAGATTTGAATTCAGGTCCTCCTAACTCCAGAGTTGGTGCTCTATCCACTGTGCCACCTAGCTACCTCTAAATTAAAATTATTTTTAAAGTTCCCTGGGAGTCTTCAGAAGTAGCTCTGAAAAATATAGGCCCATATTATGTAGGGATGGAAATACTAGTTTGCCAAGTAACTGAGTAAGGCCATTTTGGTGTAGTGAAAAGACGACTGACCTGAGATCCAGGAGTCCTGGGCTCTAGTACAGTTTCAGCGTTTCAGATGTGGGAGCCACCCAGAGAAAATGCCTGGAACCAAAAGATAGAGAATCTTGGAACAGCAAGAAGGGTACTGTCACTAGATCAAAGATGATTGGGGTGGGGGGAGATGGGGTGTACAAATGTAAAGGTTAGAGAGGGGCTGGTTTTTTGGTTTCTTTTTTTAGGCAACTAGGGTTAAGTGACTTGCCCAGGGTCACACAGCTAGTGAGTGTCTAGTGTTTGGTCTGAGGACAGATTTGAACTCAGGTCCTCCTGACTTCAGGGCCAGTGCTCTATCCACTGCACCTCAGAGGGGCTGGGTTTTATAGGGCTTTGAATGACAAATAGAAGATTTTATATTTGATCTTACAGGTGATAGGGAGCCACTGGAGTTTTGTTTTTTGTGGTGATTTTTGGGGTGGGTAGATAAGATGATCAAACCTGTGCTATAGGAAAATCACTTTGGTGACTGAATTAAGGATGGACTGGAAGGGGGAGAGACTTGTAGCCGAGAGAATAACCAGCAGGTTATTGCAGTAGCCCAGGTATGAAGTGATGAGAGCCTGCACTAGAGTGGTGGTCATGATAGAGGAGAGAAGGAGGTGTATTTGAGATACGTTGAAAAGGTAAAATCCACAGGACTTGGCAACAAATTGGATATGGTGAGAAGGGTGGGGGCAAAGAAACAGTGAGGAGTTAAAGAAGACATCTACCTAGGTACCATCCTGAGGAACTTGAAGGATGGTGGTGCCTTTGACAGTAATAGGGAAGTTAGAAATAGGGGAGAGTCTAGGGGAAAAGATAATGAGTTTAGACTTGAATGTGTCGAGTTTACAATGTCTATTAGACACCCAGTTTGAGATGTCTGAAAGGCAGTTGGAAATGTGAGACTGGAGGTAAGCAGGATAGGTTGATTTGAGAATCATCAGGATAGAGATGGTAATTAAATTCATGAGAGCTGATGAGATCACTAAATGAAATAGTATAGAGGGAGAAGAGAAGAGGGTCTGGGTAGTACACTTATGGTTAGTGGGCATCACCTGGGTGAAGATCCAGCAAAGTAGTCTGAAAAGGAATAGTCAGGTAAGGAGAGAACCGTGAGAAAGTGATGTCTCAAAAACCTAGAGAGAAGAGAGTATAAAGGAGGAGAGAGTGATTGATGGTCAAATGTTTCACAGAGGTCAAGAAGGATGAGGATAGAGAAAATGGTCATTGGATTTTGCAACTGAGATCGTTGGTAACTTCAGAGAAAGCAACTTTAGTGAGACGATGAGTTCAGAAGGTGTGCTATAAGGGGTTCAGAAGAGAATGAGCAGAGAAAAAGTGGAGGTCCCTATTGTAGATGGCCTTCTCAAGGAGTTTAGCCACAAAAGGTGGAAGAGATAGGATGATAGTTATTGAGGATAGGAGGATCAAGTGAGGGTTTTTTTGAGGGTGGGGAAGACATGAGCATGTTTGTTGGCAGGAGGGAATGAGTCAGTAGACAAGGAGAGATTGAAGATAAGTGATAGAGTGGGGATGACAGACAGGGCAATCTGTTGGAGGAGATGGGATGGAATGGGATAGCTTGTACAGGTAGAGGACTTAGCCCTGGTGAGTCATCTCTTCGTGTATGACAGGGTTGAAGGACGAGATAGGGACAGAAGGCAGCTGAGTGACATGAGATGAGGAGGAGGGAAGAAAAGGGAGGTCACAGCAAATGGACTCAGTTTTTTTTCAGTAAAATATGAGGCAAGGTGCTCAGCTGAGAGGGTGGCAGAAGAGGGAGCCACAGGAAATTTGAGGAGGGATGAAAAGATTTGAAAGATCCTCTGTGAAGAGTAGGATAGTGAGTTAGTATGGGAGGTAAAGAAAGATTGCTTAGCAGCGGTGAAGGCCCTGTTGAAGTTATTTAACATAAATTTGTAGTGGACTTAGAACAGTTGCATGATTTTCTCCACTTTCAATCAACAGCAGATAGTGAAAATGATCTAAAGCCGGAGATTAGCAAAGTACAGTTGGCGATGCAACGAAGGGGCTAGAGACTTGAGAAAAAAGACAATGTAGAGTTGAACTGATTCACCAAGGGGTCAAGATGGAGAGTATGGCTAGTGTAAGAGTAATGGCATAGGAGAGAACTGAGCGGTCAAGGGATTGGAGGTCACAGTGTGGACAAAGAGTCGAGTTTGGTATGGGAAAGTAGAGGGAGACATAGCAAAGTCAATAGATTGTGATCATGTAAGGGAATTTCAGAGTTCTTGAACACAGAAGTGGTACATTTATGGGTAATAGCAAGATCTGTTGTTCTGAGGTTTAATGAGGTAATAAATAAAGCCCTCATTGGTCATTTCATTCAGTCCAGTTCAGTAAATTCAAATTCAACACCTATTATGTGTAAGGTAGTGTGATAAGTGCGGGGGTTACAAACAAAAAGACCAAACAGTCCCTGCCTTACAGGTACTTCCATTCTTCTTACGACCCTCATACCAAAATTTAACTCTGTACAGTGCTAGGCACTATGCTGTGCACTGTGCTATGGGGATGCAAATGTAATGCAAGCAAGGCAGTCCCTGCCTTCAAGTGACTTCCATTCTAATAATAATGTATTTAAGGCACTATATAAATGAGTGCCTATTATCATTACTAATCCTGCTCCCTAATTTTATAGAAGAAAACACTGAAGCCCAGAGAGACTACTAGTAAACATTAAAACCAGATTACAGACTCTATTCTTCTGACTCTAAAACCTGGCACTCTTTCCACGGCACCACACTTCCTCTCTGGGCTTTTGGCGGAAGAAAGATTTCTCCTTACTAGCCTTTCAATGATGATGGCACTCTAAGAGGAGGCTGTAAGACCAGGGACAGAGGTGCTGAGGTCAGAAGTAATACCGGTAATAATTGCTAGCTTTTATACAGCCCTTAAAAGATTTGCAAAACCCTTTACTTATGTTATTTCATTTGATCTTCCCACAACCCTGGGAGGTTTTGTTGTTTAGTTGTTTTTCAGTCATGTCTGATTCTTTGGGACCCCATTTGGGGTTTTCTTGGCAAAGATACTGGAGTGGTTTGCCATTTCCTTCTCCAACTCATTTTACAGATGAGAAAACTGAGGCAAACAGGGTTAAGTTATTTGTCCAGGGTCACATAGCTAGTAAGTGTCTGAAGCCAGATTTGAACTCAGGAGAGAACCTGACTCCAGGCCTGGCACTCTATCCACTGCACCATCTAGCTGCCCAACAGAAGAAGCTACCTTGGGAGATAGATGCTGTTATTATCCCCATTTTACAGATGAGGAAACTGAGGCCATTAGATCATAAACTTCTTGAGAGCAGGGGCTGTCTTTTGCCTAGTACATAGTGGACACTTGATATATGCTAACTGACTGATTCACTGAAGCCAAAAGAGGTTAAGTAATTTGCCCAGAGTCTCACAGCTACTAAGTGTCAGAGGCAAAATTTGAACTCAGGTATTCCTGATTCCAAGGGCAGCACTTTATTCATTACCACTACACACCACCACAATTTGTCAAGCCTCTGTCCAGGGCCACCCCCTACCTCTAATTCCCACTGTCTAGATTACTGGGAGAAACAGAGAGGGAACTCTCCAGGAAGGAAAGGAACCTTTGGGGAAGAACAGAGTGGATGAGCATCCTGCAATTTCCTGCAGCTCTGTTGATGGCAAGAGAACTGACATATAAAAGACCAACAGAAAAAAAAAAAAGCAAAACCCCTCACCCTGTGAAAGTATAAACAAAAGAGACATTTGTGAAGCGGTTCCTTTGAGAGACTCTTTTTAAAACTCTGTAACATTCACCTTATGGGAAAATCTGAAAAGGATTCAACTGGATTTGTCCTTGTTAAACTAACATTAAGGATGTTTAACAGCTGTCTCATGCACATCACATTAAAATTTGGAGCTAGACTTGACAAACTAATGGTTTTGTTTGTCAATGGGGAAATGAATAAAAGAAGATAGAAAACAAGAAAAGAGGAAAATTTGTTGGTGGTCAGACTTTTAAGGGCTATAATGAGGCCCAGTGAGTTCCCAGCTGGGATGTATACTACCTCACTTGAGTCTGGGGTTCTAGTCTTCAGTATTGGTCCCAAGGTAAAAAGAATTCAGATTTGGGATAAACATAGTTCTGTATTACTCTACCCTCTCAGACACCTGTCCATCCTCAGGGAGAGAAGAGATGTCTTTAGATGTTAAAAAGGTAGGTTTGTTGTATTTTTTTTAATCCTGCTTCAGAGGAGGAAACTGAGGCACAGGGACAAGAGCTATTAGTTCTTGGCAAAAGGAGACATGTATTGAATCCAACAGTACATTTGGCTAATAATCCCCTATGCCTGGTGCTTCCATCTAAATTATCATCATTAATATCTACTATACCCTTGAGGGCAGGGAATATGTCTTCATCCTGTTATCCCCAGGCCCTTACATGGCACCTTGTGCATATAGTAATAGGTGTTTAATAAATAGTTGTTAAATTTAATTGAATCAAACCATCAACTACATGATGTTATACAAATAGATAAGTTCATATAGGTCAGGCACTATTTAGTTCGGCAGTTATTTAGTATGTGAACTCATGTTATGTATAGGGACTTGTCTGGCCCCAGATAATTTTCCTGTTCTCTCAGCGTAGGAGTTTTTGAAAGGTACTGGGGGAAGCATTAATTCACAGCATGAAATTTCCCCCCAGTGCTTTTCAAAACCTCCCATGCTAAAAGGTACCTCATATTGGGAATTCATGCATAACCTTCTGGAAATAGAATTCCACAAAAAACGTGAAATTAGTGGTCAGACATAACCCAATCCCCCCCTCCCATCCAACACATGCATACACATCTATTTTAGATTCTGACATCCAGGGACCTTGCAGAGAATGTGACTTTCACTACAGGCAAGAGGGACCATGGGAGGAAAAAGATTCGGGACCATTGGCATCCATTATAGCAGGGGCTGGGACTCGGGCATAACATGAAATTAAGAGGATGGGGGCTGAGAGATACAGTCCTGCCAAGGTTAAGGAATACCTCGACATAGATAAGGAGTAGCTAGATATCATTGTACCTTGATTTCCTCAACTCAAAAATACGGATTATACTCTTCATCCTGTCTTCCTTCACGGGGTTGTGAGGATCAGAAAAGATAATGTCTGTGAAAATGAATTGAAAATGTTAATGTTCAATATCGATGTAAGGTATGATTATTTTAGCTTTATGCCCTCCTCTTATCATTTCCCATTTCTCATCAGCACACACACACACACACACACACACACACACACACTCCCTCTTCTTCAGTCTTCCTTACCCAGTAAGCCCCCAGAATTCTCCTCCTCCCCAGCCCCACCCTGCTTCAGAGGGAGGCTTGGGGGTGACCCTGACAGAATCTCTCAATCAGTTCTCTGTCCTCCTCAGAGCCATCACGCTGGATAACACCCTAGTCATTCTGTCAACTGTGGCTCCTGACGCTGGCCGGTACTACGTGCAGGCCGTTAATGACAAGAATGGGGATAACAAGACCAGCCAACCCATCACTCTCACCGTGGAAAGTAAGCACAAGGCTTGGGGACTGATGAAGGAGTGGGCCATTCGATCTTCAGGAAAGCAGCTGGGGAGGGGGAGTTAATTGGGGAGGAGGTGGACTGCAGAGAAGTGTATTCATTTGGCTTGAGGGTGTAGAGGGGAGGCAGGAAGAGGCCCACCTCCAGAGGAGGAGGGAATGAAGAGACAATTTGCAAAAGAGACAGCCAAGGACTGAGCTCTTGACATTGGCTCCCTTGACAAGTGCAAGATCCTAAGGTTTCATCAAAAGAGGCACCAAGAATGATGAAGTTTTATGGAGGCTCTTAGCCAGGCTCCTGGGAAATTGCACAGTGAGTGTGTGTGTGTGTGTGTGTGTGTGTGTGTGTGTGTGTGCGCACACGTGGATACTAAAGCAGAGGTTCCTAACCTTTTTTTTGTGGCAAGGACCTCTTCCTCAGTCTAGAGAAGCTTATTTCTTAGAATAATTTTCTAAATACATAAAATAAACTACATGAGATTGGGGGAAAACAATTATATTGAAATAAAGCTGTAATTTCTTTTCTATCCATGGACCCCCTGGAATCTATCTATGAATCTTTGGGAAGAGGGGGGAGTCTATGTACCACGGGTTAAGAACCCTACACTAGTATTTGGGACCACAGACTGCCATCGCTCAGGCAGTGAGAGAGAAGGAGGTAGGGAAGCATGTTTTTAAAGAAAGCTATTCCTTGCTTCCACTATAGATATATAAAGAAACCTGTCTGCCCTGAAGAACTCAGCCCAGGGTATTGTTCTCGTTGACAGGAATCAATCAACAAGCATTTATTAAGGATCTAATATGTGACAGGCACTGGATATACAAAGACAAAAGCAAAACAGTCCTACCCCTCAAGGAATTACATTGTAGTGGGAACCTGACATCTATTTTTTTGTGTGTATGTGTGTGTGTGTATGTACATATGTATATATACATACGTACATATACATGTGTATACTTACACATATACACACATATACACATATATACACATGCATATATTTATATATGTATATATACACATATACATGTGTGTGTGTTTGTGTGTATTTTTCAGTCTTGTCCAACTACTTGTGACTCCATTTGGGGTTTTCTTGGCAAAGTTTCTGGAGTGATTTACCATTTCCTTCTCCAGTTCATTTTACAGGTGAGAAAACTAAGGCAAACAGGATTAAGTTTGACTTTTCCAGGGTCACACAGATAGTTAATTGTCTGAAACCAGAATTTGAAAAAAAAGTCTTCCTGCCCCCAGACCCATCATTCTATCCACTGTGCCACCTAGCTGCCCCTTATGTAAATATACATATATATGCATATTTTATGCACATCTGTATATATTGTCAGCATACATTCACACACACAACATACAAACCAGATACAAGGTGGCTAGGGGGACATAGAAAGTATGAGCAGTTGGAAGAAAGAGGAAAGGGCTCCTACAAAGGGTCAAATGCTTGAGCTGAGCCTTGAAGGAAGCTAAGAATTACAAGAAACAAAGGTGAGAAAGAAATGGATTCTGAGTTTTGGATACAACCGGTGGGAAAGCCCAGAGATGAGAGCTGGAAGGTCATGTGTGTTGTATAACAAGAAGGCTAGTGCATCTGGACAGTAGAGTACATGGAGGGGAGGAATGAATAAGAAGATTGGAAAGATGTAAAGGAGATAAATTGAGAGGAGCTTTCAATGTTAAAAAAAAAAGAGGAGGTTGTATTTGATCCTAGAAGCACCAGAATTTACAGAATAGGAGGGATCAGACCTGAGTTTTAGGAAGATTACTTTAGGAGCTGTATGGAGGATACATCAGAATGAGGAGAGATTTGAGGCAGGGAGATCAATTAGAAACTATTTCAATATACCAGGGAAGAGGTAAAGAGAGTCTGAAGGAAAGTATTGACTGTGTGAGTGGAGAAAAAGGAATTGAATGCGGGAGATATAAATGTTGGCCAAAATGTATCAGCTGATCAGATATGTGATATGAGAGTGAGGAGTTGAGGATGACACCCAAATTGTGGAACCAGAGGGACTATGGTGTACTTGACAGTAATAGGGAGGTTCAGAAGAGGGGTAGGTTTTCAGGAAGGATAGTGACTTCTTTTTTTGGACATGTTGAGTTTGAGATTTCTACAGGGCATCCAGTTCAAAATGTCTAGTAAGTAATTTGTGATGTGGGACTGAAGCTGAGGAGAGACACTAGGGAGGCTAGTCTGGGAGTCAGACTTCATAGAGATAACTAAACCCACGTTGGTGTCATTCAGGGATTGTAGAGAGAGAGAAGAGGGCCCAGTACAGAGCTTTGAGGTTTACCTCCAGTTAGGAGATGTAGCATGGGTGATGATCCAGAAAAGGAGACTAAGAAAGAGTGGTTAGACAGGTAGAAGTCAGGGCAGGATCGCTAAAAGATAAGAGATCACCAGAGATGAGAGAGTAACCAAGAGGAAAGGGTAGTCATCAGTGTCAAGTGCAGAAGAAAAAATGAGAAGGGTGAGGACTGAGAAAAGTCAGTTTGAGCCCTCAAGCTAAATGTTAAATTTTCAGTGTGAGCATTTACACCTCAGAAACTGGCAAAGTCAGGGCTTGATTTATTGTTTTGTTGATTGTCTTAAGACAGTGGAAAAAATGTTAATCATGGAGATTAAACTTAAAAGTGTGTCCTGTGTTCTCTTTTTTTTCCCAGAGAGCTAGTTGCTAAATATTTACCAGCACATTCATGAGAAAAGGTCATCAGAGTTGGCAAGCAAGGGATCATTAGTAATTTGGAGAGAGCATATTCATTTGTAAGATGAGGTCACAAGCCAAACTGCAGAGGGTTGATTAGTGAGTGAGAGGAATTGGAGGAAAGAAATGTAGACAGAGTCTTCAAAATGTTTGCTGGGAAAAGAGAACATACATAGGAAGATAGCTAGTGAGAATGGCAGAATCTACTGAAGGACTTTTTTAAGTATGGGAAAGACTTGAGTGTTTTTAGGTGGTGAGGAAAGAGACAGTTGATAGTAAGAGACTGAAGATCAGAAAGAGAAGAGTGATGAAAGGGGGAACAATCTTCTGATAAAGACAGGAGTGGAGGGAATCAGAGGTTTATGTAGATGTGTTAGCCTTTGCAGGGGGAAGGTCCACCTTTTCAACAGAGACTTAAGTAAAAGAGGAATTCATGGGAGATGTTATCAAGGAGTTATGAGAAGAGGGAGTTCATGGCCAATTACCTCTATTTCCTCAATAAAGTATGAGTCAAGATCCTCAGCTGCCAGATGTGGAGGAAGGGGTGTTATAAGAGACTTAAAGATAGGAACTAAGTTTGGCAAATGGTCTAGAGATTCAGTTAGGGAGGATTAAAAAGATTTCTTCTCTCCAGTGAGGGCACTGTTGAGATTAGATAATACAAAGTTGTAGCGCACCTAATCAATACAGTTGTCTGACTTCCTCCAGCTCTGTTCATCAGCATGTGAAGAGGAGAGGAGGTAAATGGTAGGAGTAATCCAAGGTTGGAGTTTGCAGAGAGGTGTGTAGCAGTAGATCAAGAGAGCAACTTATTCAAGAGCAAAAGATAGTATAGAATTGAAAAGGTTAACTTAAGGGTTTTCCGTGGTTTGGAAAGGGTCAAGGTTTGGAGGAGAATTATCAAAAATAAGGCAATGTCTTGAAAAAGAACTGAGGAGTGGAAGGATTTTAAGTCATGGTGAAGATAAAGAATAGATTGAAGAAGAGTAAAGAATAAGGAGAGATGGATTGATAGGAGATTGTTTTAGGGTAAAGAAGTATCAGCGTTCTTGACCATAGAAGTGAAACAGTTGTATATGATAGAAAGATCAAAAGATGTTGCTATCCCTGTGAGGAGCTGAGGTGGAATAAAAGAGTGGGTCATGGAATTTGAGCAGATTGACCAACCGGAAGGTTAGGGTGCTTGAGGAAACATCAAATATGTATGTTAAAATCTTCTAGTATAAGAGCAAGAATTGAGATGGAGAAGAAGACTGTGAACCAGGCACTGAAGTCTTTGAGAAAGGAGAGAGAGAATAACCTGGCCATCAGTAGATAACATCTACCAGGATCTGGCTTGGGTGATAAATTTGGATACAGTGAACCTCAAACGATGAAAAGTTTCTGAGAGAAGGAAGCAGAAAGAGAGTCTGGAAATGACAATGGAGAATTGGAGGCATTCAGACTCCCTCTTTGAGACTAGTATATCAGGGAGTAAGAAAGATGCAACAGTTATTGGAAAGGATATCTAGGGAGATCAGTGTCATCTTGGGGGGATCCAGGTCTCTGTCAGCGCCATAAGATGGGAGGAGTATGAGAGGAAGACATCTAAATTGAAGGGAAATTTATTAATTATGGACTAGGCACTAGGAGATATAGAGGGCACAATGGAAGGGGTAAGCAGATCCAGAGTGGGACCTGGGAGGTATAGGATTGAGGTAGATGGGGATGAGAGAAGGGAATTGGGAGTGGGGGAAGTAGATTACTCTTACACAACCCAGAAATCAGCAACACCAGGAATAGAAGAGACAGAGTGGGTAGGAGATTGCTAGTTAGTGGGGAATGAATCAGGGTAGAGTATCAGTAGATGAACAGCTCTGCTGATGATCACAGGTGAGTAGAAGGTTCCAGGTCACAGCTCAGCTTGGGAGTTCTTAGAGTGATTATGGTGTCCACACAGTTGCAGTCTGAGTGCACCTGTCACAACATCCTATCCCAGCCGGTCTGACTGTGTCCAACTCCAGTAAATGGGTAAGACTGATGGAGCTCTGTCTGCTGCAGGCATGATAGGCATGGAACAAAGAGTCAGACTAAGTTCCAAGCCCAGCTCTACCGATCAGTGCCTGTCAAACCTTGCATAAATCCCTTTACCTCTCTAGGCGTGGATTTCTGTATCTATAATACCAGAGGGTTGGACTTGATGTTCTCTAAGACTCCTTACTGTTTTAAGTCCCTGAATGGCCCTTGCAATCATTAGGCAGGGTCCTAATACAAATATTATTCATTCCTGGATCTTCTCATTGAAGAGAAGAACCAATCTTGCTCACTGGGAAAATGGTGGACAACTGAGTCTTAGAGAGAGGGATTTGCTCTCTCCCTGGAATAGGCAGAACCTGGGAGAGAAGGGGAGGAACAGAGGGAATGGGGTAATAGGGAAAGAATTAGAAATGAAGGTAAGACTAAGTCAAAGAAGTGTGCAAGACTTTGGGGATGGTCCAACCTGGACCTTTTCCCCATCCATCTAGGGATAGATCCCAGGAACTCTGATTCCTTATCCTATTCTTAGTGTCTAGAAAGAGGTGGTTGACTCAAGAACCATGCCCAGGAAGAGGTCAGAAGGGAACAGTGAGTGAATTTGATATGGGGCAGAACACTTCTTTCTAGCAACAGAGCAGCTGTAAGCTGGAAGAGCCAGATGTTCACTTCCCTCCACATCTGTACAACTCCTGCTTAGAAAAGCAAACCTCATTAATCATCCATGGTTAGGCTGAGACTCTCGATGATACCAAGAAGATGCAGTGCCAATCGTTTCTGCATTCTTGGCTGTCCCACCTCTGGTTTCCATATTACCGCAAACCAGGAGAAACTTATGAGATAGCCTTAGGATGCTAGCCTCTGCAATTCATGACCCTCCCAGGCTCCCACAGGAATTCTTCATCATCATCCCAGAATCTATTTGCTTCTCCCAACTCAAGGTTACTTGGAATCCAAACCAACCCTTCCAAGAAAAGATGTCCTATAACCAGAAGAACCACAGTATCCCAAAATTGGAAGGGACCCTGGGAGCTGTGTATTCCTACTGGTGCCCAAATCCAAGTAAAACCATACAAGTTTAGCATTTTTTAAAATAGAAATTATAACATTTTGGAGCTAAAAAAAAGAAAGAAAACTTTGGAAATCATCTCATTCCTGCAATGGTGACATTCTCTCCTGTCTAATTTGCTTCCTGCCCCAAGGAAGGAAGTCTGATCTTTTTTCTTTCTTTCTTTTTTTTTACCTGATCACGCTGGGGCAATGATACAAAGTTTCTAACTTCATGGTTTTGAGCTTAAGTTCCTTAATAGGCAGAAGAGGTTTTAATCATCTGAAGGAGATTCCTTTTTCCTTTGAATTTCTCCCTGGTCGTTAAATCATTTTGACTCTTACCTGTCATGGAACAAGAGTAAAACACAATGGGGGGAGGGGAGCAGGAGAGAAGGGAACTGAGCTGTGTAGAGTGAGAAGCCAATGTGTAAACCCCAATGCACTGAGGACTGACTAACCCAGCTCCTAATCTTATGTGTCTCTGCTGACCCTGGAAAGGAGTGAATGGAAGAGAGTGAAGTTACCCCATAGTACTTTCTGTTCTTCAGTCCCTGGGTGGCATCAGAGCCTACTTTTCATGGGAAGTTAAACAGCTATACCCTCCCACCCAAATATAGATGAAATGTAGGTATTCCTAGCTCAGCTGTCATAGGCAACTTTGCCCCAAGAGAAAAGCAATCATCACAACATCTCTCTGCTATGCCTGTCCTCCCCGGAGCCCTCCAACAACTCAGAGGAGGCGGGAGAACCCACCTAAACCCCTCAAACCCCAACTGACAGGCACAAGGATAAAGCAGGCGCTCCTATTGTAACTTGCAAACCAGATTTCTCTGTTTTCCCAGTTCCAAGCGCCCTTTGCCTCTTTCTCCCACTCAGTGATTTGTGTTGGATTGAGAGCAGAATCAGCCGATATTTTTTTTTAGCTAATTTCTCCTCCCACGAATGACTACACTTCAAAACCCTGTTCCTGTCACTGACAGAAATCCTCCAGACTGCCTGCCAATTTACAAGGAGGAATCATTGCTTTTCCCCCTACCAACTCTGTCTGTCTCCTCGCCATCTCTCTCTCTCCCCCTCTATCTCTCCCTCCTCCGCTTCCTCTTCTACCTCTCTTCTCTGTCCAGAGCAGCTGCAGTAGCCCATTCCGGCCAGTTCACCCTCTATCCCAACTTTAGCCTTCTCCCGTGGTGATAATGCATGCTGTCACCAATTCCTGGAAAGGCAGCCCAGTGTGACCTGTTATCCTGGGATTGTGTCTATTTCATGGAGTAGAGCATGTCCAACTGTGCTTCTGCTTGATAATGATAAGAATATATGCAAATTCCTCATATGCATAACTCTGTGCCCCAGACTTGCTGTCATCACAGAAGCCCAAGGTTTCCACAGGTCTGACATTCTTACTCCGACCCTGTGTGGACTTATCAATGGCTTAGAATTCAAACCCATCACCTCGCCCGGCCAGTTCTGGTTGGCTCAGGGCCAACTTTAATTTGCAGTAAATCTCTGAGGCTTCAGCTTGTGCTGACTTCACAATCCCAACTGCGGGAGAAATTTATTTGGACACTTTTGCCCATGTCATTGCTGCTGGCAGGGCCTGGGTTATCATGACACACTCCCCAGCCTTCTAACTCTTTTCTGCCAAAGACCAGGAGGCTTCAATGAAACCCCAAATGAGTTTCAAGCTAGAGGAGCCATGGATCTGGGTGAGCTACCATCACATGATCAAAGTCACTCTGTCTTTACCCACATGTAGGGTTTTGTGCTTGACAGGTTAATGATAATCGCTCACATTTAGTACTTGAAGGCTCACAAAGTACTTTCCTCAGAACAATCTATCTTGTGAGGAAAGTAGTTAGTGCATGTGATCCTATCCCCATTTTACACACGAGGAAACTGAGGCTGAAGGAAATTAAATAACTTGTCCACAGCCACATAGCTAATAACTGCCTAAATCTGGGTTCCAGCCTAGATTTCCTAATGCTAAGCACTCTTTCCACTCCAACCATTTTTTGATCATGGACCCCTTTGGCAGTCTGAAGCCTCTGTTCCCTTTCTCAGAATAATGTTTGTAAATGCATAAAATCAATTATTTAAGAGGGAACCAACTATATACAATTATCAAAAAATTTAAAAAACAATTTCACAGACCCCAGGTTAAAAACTCCTGCATCACACACTTCACAATCTCAGGTGTTTTTCTTCTCTGGGTTCCTTATACCACCACATTCTCTTCCTGTCCCATGTGGGCTTTTAAAGAGTGCAATAGATATTCAGTTCAATAAATACTTGTTGAATTGAATGGCTCTCTGAGTAGATGTGAACCCACAGATTACTTCGAATCTGAGGCGACTTTTCTGAGGGCCTTGGGTACAAAGAAGAGCAAGTAAGCCGTGGGTGCTATTTGAACAAATAAAATATATAATATTAAGGTAGTCACATACATAATAGGGACAAAAGAGAGACTACAAAGTGTTCTAAGTTAATTTAAAAAAGAGAGAAAATGGAGATTTAAGTTAAATACTTTTAACCAGGGAGATCAAGGAGGGCTTTATGGAAGAGCTGACATCTGAACTGAGCCTGGAAGGATTTCAGTAGACTGAGATGAGGAAAGAGTGTGCTCCTGGCATGAGAGACACCCTACAATGTAGTGTACTCAGAGAGGAGCAGGATGATATTGAGGGGGAGCTAGTCTTCCAGTGTGCCTGGAATGCAGTGTGCATGAGAAGAAATAATGAGAAATAGGGCTGAAAAGGATTTCAATATTTAGACTAAGGAATCTGTAGGGTTTTTTTTTCCAGTTTTTAGATTCATTCTTTTTGTACCCCCAGCAGCTAACACATAGTCAGCATTTCAAAGGTGTTTACCAAATTGAACAGATTCGTGCCAGTTGAGTCCTCAAACAGATCAGTTGGTTTTACCCCAGGAAAAGTTATTTTCTAAAATCAAACTGTGTCCTTACCCTTGGGTCAAACATCTCAAAAATACATTAATTTTGGTCATGAGGAAAACTGGGTGGAAGAGAAATTACTCAGAACAGCCTATCCCCATTGCAGGGAAATATGTTCTCATAACTTTTAGTCAGGTATGTTGTCTCTGTATCTTTCTTTTTCTCATTGTTAAATTTTATTTTTAATTTATGGAATAAAACAAGCATTTCTATAACATAGTACAATAAAAAAGATGATTGCACATGAAACTGCAGATTTACTATGTAAAACTTGCTATTCCTTTAAAATATGCAACAAAACTATTATGTAAATTTCTTTTTTTTCTTCCCTCCTTTCCCCCCACCCTAGAGATGGCTACCATTAGACACAAACAGGGGTGTATGTATGTGTGTGTGTGTGTGTGTATATGTATGTATAAAATTGTTCTATATATACTTCTATTTATCAGTTTTTTTCTCTGGATGCAGATCACATCTTTCTTCATATGTCCTTTATGGTTAACTTGGGTATTTATAATAATCAAAATAATATTCATTCAAAGTCACTTTTTTTCTCAAAGTCATTCTAAAATAATATTGCTGTTACTGTACACAATGTTCTCTTGGTTCTGCTCATTTCTCTCCATTATTTTGTGAAAGTCTTTCTATGTTTTTCCAAAATCATTGAAAAATTTGCTTCGTCTCCCCATTGGGGAAATCAAACCCCCGGTCTCCCACATGACTAGCATGGGTACTCACCACTATACTAACGAGGAGTTCATATTTAATTTCTTCCTTTAGCATATAAGCAGTAAACATTTATGAAGCACTTATGATGCACTGTACTAGGCACTGGGGTTACAAAGACACAAGTGAAGCAGCCCCTGCCCTCAAGGAGCTTACTTCCTAAAGGAGCATACAATATGCACACATAAACAAAATAAATATGAGGTGTTGGGCATGGGGAGGAGGCAGTAGCAGTTAGAGGAGGCCTTACTTATATAGGAGGTTCAGTTTGAGCTGAACTTTGAAGGAAACTGGGAGCGCTAAAAGGCAGAGATGGGGAGGAAGTGCATTCCAGGAATGGGGGCATGAGGACACGGGGAGCAGCCTATGCAAAGGCACTAGAATGCTGCATGTAAGGGACCATAGGAAGGCCAGTTTGTCTGGTCGCATGAGGAGGGAAGAAATGAATAATAAGAGTGGGAAGGTAGGTTGGAGCCAGATTTTTAATTAGTTTGGAGTCAGGTTGGCAATTTTCCATTTGATTTGAGAGGTAATAAGGAGTCACTGGAGTTTATTGAGCATGATCAGACCTGGGTAGAGGATAGAATGGAGAACATATGAATATACTCTGTTCATCTATTTAAAAAAAAAATCCTTGATCCTGCTGTCCCCTTGGGCTCCCTATCACTTGTTGTTCAGTCATGTCCCATTTGGGATTTTCTTAGCAAAGGTACTGGACTGGTATGCCATTCTTTTCTCCAGCTCATTTTACTGATGATGAAACTGAGGCAAACAGGTGTAAGTGCCTTACCCAGGGTCACAGCTAGTAAGTGTCTGAGGTCATATCTTAACTCAAGTCTTCCTAACCCAAGGCCCAGCGCTCAGCGCTCTATCTACTGCACCATCTAGTTGTCCTTCCCTACCACCTATTTCTCTTCTTTTTCTCTATAATAATCTGTATTCACTTCCTTTACTTCCTCACAACTCACTTTCTTTCAATCTAGCTTTCACCCCTCACAGATTGTTTTTGTTGTTTGTCTTTTGTTCTCAAAGAAGACCAATGACATCAGGAGGGTGATGTCTTTCTTGACTTGCAAGTGAAGTGGATTTAAGTGAGGCAGAGCTGTGCAAACTCATCAGCTTCACTCTGTCCTCCAGAGTCATCGGAGTCCAGTGGCAAGACGTAGATCAGGATGACTGGTAATGGGCCCGGATACAGTGGGAGACCTTGGCCTTTTTAAGCTAACCTCTTCCCAAGGTCTCAGTTTGTCTGAGGCAACACCATTCTTTTGTAACTACTCTCTGCAAGGTCACTAGGGACCTCCTAAAAAGAATCTTTTTTTAGTCTTCATTCTCCATGACTTCTCTGCATTCAATGCTTGTTCAACCACCCCCTTCTTTGAATGTTCTTCTGCCTTTGCTTTATGCCACTTTTCCTGTTTGGTTATTCCTTGTTTTTCTCCTTCATTGCTTCTGCTTTTTTCTTTCATCCCCTAAATGTGACTGTACTCCAAAACTTAATCCTTGGCCCTCTGCTTTTTTCTATAAATTCTCTTTCCCTCTTTAGTCTCACCTGCTCTTGTGGTTTTGACCATCACATCTACATGAATAAGTCTCCAATCTATGTCTGCATCTCTAATCTCTCTCACAAGCTGTAATTCCACATCACTATCAGCCAGACAGACATGTCTGCTTTGATGGTTCCCGCTACAGCATCAAGTTCAAAATAGCTAAAAGAGAATTCTTCATCTTTCCCTACAAATGGCCTCCTCCTCCAACCTTTCTATTTCTCTCAGTAGTACCTTTAAGTAAAAAATTGCTCAGATTTGCTGGGAAAAGGAAACGTCAGACTGTCAACAAACCCAGTGATTCTTTCTTGCATAGTGCCCTCATTTCTATCCTTTCCATTCCATAATATCCTAAACCAGCCCTGGTTATTTTCTGCCTGGGCTATTGCAATCTAACTGGTTTCTCCACTTTCAGTCTCTTCACTTTCCAGTCCATGCTTATACCACTGCCTGATTCCTGGTCTCAAAACTCTACTCTCATCGTATTATTTCCCCTCGCCTTTTCCTAACCCTAAACCCTTCCCCACTTACGTACAGTTATCCCTTCCATATCCTTCTGGAAAACCTGTGTAAAATTTCTTGGCCCTCCCATCACACTAGAGAAGAAGTCTGAATTATTATGGTATTAAAAGATAAAATATGTTGATATTATACAATATTTTACATATATTTTATACATTTCTGAGTTTTTGAAGTTTTTCTATGTCATCTGCTGGCCTTCATATGTCATTTGCAGCTTCCACAAAACTCCCCCGAAATTCTCATTTAATTTCTTATGCCAACACGCGATATATTGAAACCACAGTGGGGAAAGTTACAATGTGGCAGGGATAACTGTATAAGCTTTCAATACCCCTCCCCTACTCCCTGTATCCTATGGAATAAAATCTAAATATTTTATGCTGGCATTTAGGACCCTCTGAAATCTTGCCTCAAACTATATGTACAGTCTTTTCTTCCTCTGCTATCTTGTGGAAACCCAGTCATTGTGGTATAAAAAAGAAAAGCATTGAACTTGGAGCTGAGAGAGTTGTGGGTTCAAATCCCACCTTTGTCACTAGCATAACATGACTTGATAAGTACTTTTAATGGAAAGTAATTAAACTACTTTGAACTTGTTTCCTTATTTGTAAAATAATGCAGAATAATACTAATAATATTTACCTCACTTGGTTGTTGTGAAGTTCAAAAGTACTTGTCACTCCCCAGCTCAGGAAGTTCCAGTGGTTCCCCCTTGCCTTCAGGAGAAATACAAAATTCTGTTTGTCCTTGAAACCCTTTACCATTTAACTACAGCCTGCCTTTTGTGGTGCTTAGTGTAATACTGCTCTCCTTTACACACACTATATTCCAGCCAAACCGGCCTACTTTACTGATCCGTACACATGAATTTCCATTTGCCATCGCCATGCTTTTGTCCAGGTTGTGCCCCATGTCTGGAATGCACTTCCTTCTCATTTCTATATAAAATTTCTAGTTTCCTTCAAAGCCTAGTTCCAGTGCTATCTCCACCTTATCTTGATTTATGCCCCTACCCACCCACAGTTATAAGAGCCTTTCCCCCTGAAAATTATTTTCTATATTTAGTATTTACTTTTCTTCTCTTCCTCCTGGTTTCTCTGCTTTCCTTCAAGTCTCAGCT
Organism: Vombatus ursinus; assembly: GCF_900497805.2. Lineage (NCBI taxonomy): Eukaryota > Metazoa > Chordata > Mammalia > Diprotodontia > Vombatidae > Vombatus > Vombatus ursinus. The sequence goes on from NW_020954579.1 coordinate 17,928,128, forward strand.
AAAATCCCGCCATCTACAAGAAGCCTTTCCCCTTTAATCTAGTGCCGTCCCTCTGTGATTTGTTTCCACTTTATCCTGTCTATATATCATGTTTGTACATAGTTGTTTGAACGTCCCGCCCCCCCCCGTTAGACCCCACTTGAGAGTAGGAACTATTTTTCCCTCTCTTTTTATCCCCAGTGCTTAGCACATTGCCTGGCACATAGTAAGGGCTTAATAAATGTTTGTTGGACCTGACTGATTAAGTGCTAGGGATGCCACTAGAAGAGCAAGCCAGTCCCTGCTCCCAAGGAATTCTCCTAATGAGGAAGGTGATGCTTTAGCACCAAGAACAGGTCCCTACACAAAGGGTTGCTCAGTCCCCATGATGCCCCATTCTCCTCTGTCCCAAACCCAGGAAAAGTTGTTTGAGAGGGGAATGTTTGATTTCCCCACCACTCTCTGGGCACATTCCAGGAGGCCCATTCCCTGACCCCAAAGGACAGTGTGTTCCAGTGGCTCAGACCCCTGCTGTTCCTTCCACGTCCCCCACAGCCCCACATAGGTGTCTTTGTGTGCCGTGGGGGTGTGTTGCTCTTATCCTTCTTGCAGAAAGGCTCTTCCACGGCTCTGTAAAAACAAACATTATGGCCCCTGAGTCCTCCTACAGCAATTGTATTTTTTAATAATGTCTGAGCAAGCCATCTTCTTGGTTCTGTTTACTCCCTTGTTCTATTAGCCGCTCCAGGTTAGGCCCAAACGTATCCCTGTAAGTAATATACAACTGAGAGGACCCTTTTATGGATTCAGCTTTCAGTCTGTTCTCTTTTTACAGCCCCTACATGAGGCTTTTATATTGTTGTAATTATTTTAGTTTATATTCTTCCTTTCTATTCTCCTGTCATTTTATTCCATTTTTTTTACTTTTATTCCTGTTCTTGAGTTTTCCAGGAAGGCTGGAACATGGGGCCTGACGACCTCTTCAAAGCAGGACAAACATATGTCCAGAGTGCCAGGCCACTGCTGTTCCTCTGAATCCAGTCTCCAGGGAATGTGACTTATCCTTTGGGGAAGCAATCTGATCCTGCCTGTAGACAGCTGTGTAGAAGGAATGGGGGAGATGATATCATCTGTTCTTCCAACCAATATTGATTCAACTGCTATGATGGTTCAAATCTCACCTGTAATCCCTGACCTTGAACAAGTTACTTAACCTCCTTCAGTCTCAGTTTCCAGATCTATAAAATGGGGAAGTTGGATTCTGAGCTCCCTTTTCGTTCTATATCTATGCTGCTAGGCTAGATTTGAATTCAGAGAACCTGGATTCATATCCTAACTCTGACCCTTACTACTGATGTGACCCTGTGATTTATTCCATGGAATGCATCGTTCTAGATATTGGGGAGCTATACAGAGATGAATGACAGTAGCCCCTGCCCTCATGTTCTTTTCACATCTAAGAGATTAGGTTGTTACCCATGCCTGATCCAGGGCCCATGTCTGGACACCATTTTCCAGGGACAAGAAATGAGGAACAAGCCCAGTTAGTACAATTAAGATAAAGCAACATTTGGTTGGGTTTGCCATAGCCTTCATCATTTCTTACATCCTTGATTCTGGTACAAAGAGTAGGTTGGTTCTAAAGCAGCACAAGTTATAACATTGGAGCGAGCCAAATGCCAACAAATACCATACTCCACAGTGATACCACCAGGGAGGACCCAGGGATGAAACATCAACCCCGTTAGCGTACTGTGCCTCCCAGGCTCCAGAGTCTTTCTTCCACGATCATGCTGTACATATACACACTGACTCTCACCACATGCTTTCTCACTGCCAAGTACAAGCCCATAATTGAGAGAAAGAGAGAGAGAGAGAGAGAGAGAGAGAGAGAGAGAGAGAGAGAGAGAGAGAGAGAGA
>NW_020954579.1:17930036-18005730 GCF_900497805.2 Vombatus ursinus
AGAGAGAGAGAGAGAGAGAGAGAGAGAGAGAGAGAGAGAGAGAGAGAAAAGTGATGTGCTCTAAGTAATATGAAATCTGGAAGATAACAGAGATCAGAGTACCGTCCTCATTGCCAGGAAGAGCTCAGTAATACCAACAACAAACATTGATAACTAACATTTATATAATGCTTCAAAGTTTGCAAAACTCTGTAAATATGTTACTTCATTTGGTAGCTGAAGAGCAAGGATCCATGGCTTGAACTGCCATGGTTCTAGCCCTGCCTCCCCCTAATATCTTATTGATGGGCACACCCTTTGTTCTCCCAGAGATGATTCCACCATGCTCTCACATTTAAGAAGTAAGCATGTCATAGCGGGTGTTATTATTCGTCCTTCGTTTTCAAAGAGGACCGCTGAGGTCATGGGGGTGATGTCTTGACTTGTGCATGAATTGGATTTAAGAGAGGCAGAGTTGCACAAAATCATAAGCCTCACTCTGTCTTCCAGGGTCATTGAAGTCCAGTGGCAAGACAAAAGTCAGGATGACTTCACCTGCCTTCATGGCCATAGGTACAAATTGTCCTAGTCCACCCATTCCTCTGGGAGAAGAGTGGATAGAGCACCGGACTTAGGAAGACCTAAGTTGGAATCCTTCTTCAGACACTAGCCTGGGCAAATCATTTAATTTCTGAGTCTAAGTTTCCTCATCTGTAAAATGGGGATAATAACAGTAGTTATCTCACAAGGTTGTTGGAAGGATCAAGTGAGGAAATGTATTTAAAATATTTTGCAAACATTAAGGTACTATATAAATGTCAGCTAACATTGTTATTGTTCCTAGACCTCTGTGATCTCAGCTCCCTTAAGAGATAGATGCAATTTTTGGTCTGTTTCTTGGACTAACTTTTGCCTTCTTCCCAGATGTAGGTGGCCCTGCAGATCCTATTGCCCCGACCATCATCATCCCTCCCAAAAATACCAGTGTAGTGGCTGGGACCTCAGAGGTGACCATGGAATGTGTGGCGAATGCCAGGTCAGTAACCATCTCCCCTGTTCCCTCCTCCCCACTGCCCTTCCAAATTTCCTATGTTCCTCATCATGGTTGGCTCCACTGTTCTTTTTTTTAATTTTTAATTAATTTATTTTGAATTATCAACAATCACTTCCATAAGCTTTTGAGGTTTAAATTTTTCTCTCCTTTCCTCCCCAAGATGGTGTGCAATCTGATATAGGCTATACATATATATTCCTATTGAACATATTTTAATGTTGTAGGTAAGAATTAGAACCAATAGGTGACGCCACTGTTCTACTGGACACTCTTGATCTGACGCTAATTGATGTCTCTTTTCTATGCTTCTATTAATCTATTATACATGTCTCTGAATAGCCCAGAAGGGACTAAAACAAAGATTATGGAAAACCAGAGTCTGAGAGGCCTCTGTAAACAGGATGGGGGAAACGGGCATTTTGTGGAAAGAGCTCTGAAATTTACTAGATATGTGGTCATGATTCAATCAACTAACCTCTCTGAGACTCATTTTCCTCATTGAGGAGTGGAAATAAAAATATTTTGTGGCTCAATGAAAAGAACATGAAATAAGAGGTCTTAGGTTCAAAATCTGAACTCTGCCACTTACTATATGACCTTAAGAAAATCACTTCTCTTAGACCTCATTTGTAAGATGAAGGTATTGAATGAGATGACCTCTAGGGTGATTTTCCTATGATCCTGTCTCCCAAGATTGTTGTGAAGATCAAATAAGATAATGTATGTAAAATGCCATATCCACATCAAAAGAAAATACAAGGAAAGACATTTTGGGGTGGAGAGAGAACTGGGCTGATCTGGCACTGGTTCTTTATTTGTTGGCTATGTATGTGTATTTCACTCTACGGATTTGTGTGTGTAAGTTCCTGTATCTCTTTTTCTGTTTCTGTGTGTCTCACCTTTGGTGTGTCTTTCCTATTTATCCAGGTTTTTCGTGCCTTCTCGTCTTCCCCTCAATTCCCCTCCCTTCCCTTCTCCATATTGAATGAGTTGGAGCGTACGGGGAATAGAGAGGGAAAATAGGAAAGGGAAATATCAGGAGACAACTTTTAAGATGCTTAACTGAATTTTAAAAGTCCAGTTCTCTCAAGTACAAATTACTGCATAACCGATGCAGATTTATGCAAATGAGCCTCTCTTTTTCCCTTGCCTCCTGCCAGGCCCCTGATCAAACTGCATATCATTTGGAAGAAGGATGGGGTGCCAGTGTCAGGGGGAATCAGTGACCACAACCGACGGCTCACTATCCTGAATCCCAAAGGCAGCAACACTGGCTACTATGAATGTGAGGCTGTCCTACGCAGCAGCAGTGTCCCTTCTGTGGTCCGGGGTGCTGTCCTTTCTGTGTTGGGTGAGTACACAGCATGGAGATGGGCTGGGAATAAGGGTGGGCAGGAGGGAGCACTCCACCGGCATCACAGCACCCTCTTAGCCTGAAGCATGGGGGAGCAGAAAGGGGCAGGGTAACTTCCCATCTATCAGGGGTTCCTACTGAGTGGCCAACCCAAGAGGAGCCAGGCCTCCAATGCTGTCTTTTTCCTTCTCCCCCTCCCAGAGCCACCCCAGTTTATTAAGGAGCCAGAGAGACACATCACAGCAGAGATGGAAAAGGTGGTGGACATACCCTGCCAGGCAAAAGGTAACGGTACATTGGGAGGAAGAGGAAGAATATCACACCTCTCCCCGCTCCCCATTGTGGGTTGAATTGTTCCATTGCTGAATTGTGTCTGCTGCTCCGAGGTCCCCCTGAAGTGGACATATTACTAGGAAAGAAATCAATCTGGCCGTCAGCAGGCACCTAGGAAAACAAAGAAGCCAAATTACCGTAATTTCAGGGCTATAAATCAATCCAAGTTATGGTAACTTCAGGGTTACAAATGAGCCAAAATTACCGTAATTTTGAGGCTACTGACAGCCAAATTGCCCATAATTTCAGAGTCGCTGACAACGCCAAATTACCATAATATCAGAGCTACACTAGTCAAGGGGGGAAAGCACCAGCATTAGGTGTGTCTACTCTAAGATATAGCTCATAGAGCAGCACTTGGGTTCTTAGCCATTCTATTCAGTCACCAAGACAGCATTCTCCACTTTCCTACCTCTTCTGTCTTCCTCAAGTTAATGATGAATTCTCACACTGTTTTGGTTCCCAAATCTCCTTTCCTTCTTTAGATGTAGCTAAATCAAAAGACAATCCAAAGGCAGATAGGCTTTATAAGACCATACAAAAGGCATAGTGGTAAGGCGCAGTGTGTGCTATTGATAATATTATGGTATTGAACAAAGAACTAGGCACAGCTTTTCCCCAGTGGAATGATAGGCAAGTGAGAGATGCAGATATGGAGAGGCACTGCAAATCCGCAGCAGAAAGGCTTAGGAAGAGAAAGGAGAAAACTGTGAGTGAATTGGGGGGGGGGGGGGGGAAGAGAGAAAATAGGGCAATACCAGCTGCATTCAGACTGTATAGGAATAGACTTGGACCACCAAAGGTATTTTATATTTAGAAATAAGGAAGGGGCAACTAGGTGACACAGTGGATACAGTGCCAGGCCTGAAGTAAGGATGAATCAACTTTGTGAGTTCAAATCTGGCCTCAGACACTTACTAGCTGTGTGACCCTGGGTAAGTCACTTCACCCTGTTTGCCTCAGTTTCCTCATGTGTAAAATAACCTGGAGAAGGAATTGACAAACTGCTCCAGTATCTTTCACAAAGAGTAAAACACCACTGAAAAATGACTGAACAACAACAGAAGAAATAAAGACTCTGGGCCAACTCAATTCCAAATCTATGGGATTCAAATTCCGTCTTTCCTCAGATGTCTGCCTGATGTTCCACCCATATTCCTATATAATCATTGGCTACCACCTTTGGGAATAAAAAAGTGTTGCATTGTCTCCGAAATAGAATAAAGCATCCATCCAGAAGTACTATAAGCCAAAAATGTTTCTAGGTGGTACAGTCTTTATAGCACTGGACCTAGAGTCAGGAAGACAGGAGTTCAAACCTGGTCTCAGACACAGCCTAGCTGTGTGACCCTGGGCAAGTCACTTAACCTCTGTCTCAGGTTCCTCAACTATAAAATGGGGGTAATAATAGCACCTACCTCCCAGGGCTGTTGTGAAAATCAAATAAGTTAATATTTGAAAAGTGCTTAGCACAGTGCTTGATATATAATAGGAGCTTAACTAATGCTTATTTCTTTCCTTCCTTCCTTTCTTCCTCGAAGGCTCCATATGAGGAGGTAGTATGGTATAAGGAAGGAGTATGGACTCTTCTTGAAAGAACCTTGTTCAAACACCACTCCTGGCATTGACTATATTATGACGATAGATAAGTCACTGAATCTCTTGGAGCCTTAGTTTCCTCATCTATAAAAAAGGAAACTTCCAGAATTTATAAAGGACCAAATGAGATGATATATATAAAGTCAATATAAAAATAAAAATGTATATAAATGTATATAAAATCAATTTGCAAACATTCAAGTGGAATGTGTATGTGTGTGTGAGATGAAGGGGTAGGAATTTGGCCTCTAATTCCATCCAGGGCTGACCCATTTGATGAAATCACAGAAGGAGTAGAAATAGGAAGGCATTAATATGTTAATGAAGTGCAAAGGGGGGTCTACATCCTGTTATGCCTTCATGAAGTGTGAAGAGCTGGAATTCCTGGTGTAATTAGAGCTGAATATTTATTGGTTATACCCCTGGTGGCCCTTAAAAAGCAAGCTCACCAGCACTGAGGCACGGAGCAGCTTTGTGGAATGTGACTCCTGAACCCCGACCAATGGGCAAAGCAGATATCGTCTTCTGTCCTTCCCTCTCCTTCCCCCAATCAACTGTGAGATATTGAAGCAGAGCTGCTCATCCAGGAGATATCACATCCAGCAAGAAGAAAGAATCTTAGGGTAAAAGGCAGCTTCAAGGAGCATGACCCCTGGCAACAGAGAAGAGAGCAAACCAATTCAAGGGAATTAGCCCTGGCAGTTGGGAGCTGAGCTATGGAGAAGAGCAGGTCCAGGGTGTCCGACTGAATGACCTTCCCAGCACAAACACTGTGCCCGGGGAGAGAAGTATGAGGACACCACAAGAAGAAAGAATGTTGGGACCCAGAAGTTTCAGAGGCATGAATTGACTTGGCCCCATGTGATCCCTATATATGTGCCTCACTACCAGCAAACTCTAAGTTTGTGCCTACAGTTCCTACTGAAATTATGTGCATTTGTAGCAGCACACCTGAGGTTTACAGAGAGAATGGTTTATAGCTAATCTTCTTATTTCTTACTATGCCTTCCAAATGCCTTGTTTTGTTCTATTTGTATATATGGACTCATAGTTAAAGGTAAGAGCACCAATGGGGGCTTATGTTATAAATTATATAATTAGTTATAACTATTATATACTACATAATTAATTATATAATAAGTTACAATTTTAGGATTACAAACCCATAGAGTACCTTTGAACCTGCGCAGTAGTCACCCACTTGAGAACCTAACTCCTAAGTGGAAGTATAGCTTACAGAGGATATGCTGTAGTTATTGCTGTCTCCATGTAGGTGTGCCATCTCCTGTCACCACCTGGTACAAAGATGCCACTGTCATTGATGTGAAGAAGCTGTCAAGGTTCCGACTGCATGGAGATGGGAGCCTGCAGATCAGTGGACTGGTGCCTGATGACACAGGCATGTTTCAATGCTTTGCCCGAAACTCGGCTGGAGAAGTACAGACTTCCACCTACCTTGCTGTCACCAGTAAGTTGAGCTGTGGGAGAGGGAGAAGGGAAGTCTTAGTTTTTCCAAAGGTGAACAGCGCGCTTGAGAAAAGTTTAACATATCATGTCGTCAACATAGACACCCTCAGGTTGGACTCCTTGGACAACCAAATCATTTGTGCAGTGGCTTGTATAATAACCTAAACTTGAGAGGCAGTATGATATAGTGGACCTGGAATAAGGAAACCTAGGTTTGAATCCCAGATCTACCATTTACTAGCCATGTAACTATGGGCAGGGCATTTGACCTCAGTGCCCTCATCTGTGAAATGTTCATAATATTTGTACCCTCTACCTCTCCAGGTTGTTGTTCAGAGAACACTTTTTAAACTGTAATGCACTGCATAAATGTGGAATGTTATTTTTATTTTGACATAAATTGCTAAGCAGTATTGCTGCCCCATTCCCAATTTTCATCACTGAGGAAGTATCTAATCCCTTAAAGTTCACTCCTAGATGTTCTTTCTTTGTAGGGGTTTACTCACATCTGTTGGAAGAGGTTGCCCAATGTAGGCCTCAGGCTATAGGATTATATAATCCTACCTCTGCTTAATGAGGCAATTTGTCCATTCCCTCCTCCATACCCCATTTTAGACACCATATTTTATTTTGAAAATAAGATAGTGTTGTAAAATTTGAAAGAGAGCTGACCTGAGAGTCAAGAGAGATGAATGAGTACCAACTTGGCCATTTACCTGCCATATGACTTTGGTTAAATCACTTAAACATCTCTGAGTCTCAGTTTTCCGATCTGTAAAATGAAGAATTTGGTCTATATGATCTCAAAAATTTTATAGTTCTATGAAAACACCATTCACTGGCTTCCTTTGACAACTCATTGCAGTATTTACCACCTGAAATGTTACAGCAATGCATCTAGATGTCAATGGGCAACACTCCATTGACCGCAAGGAATCCAGGAAGGAGAACATGGTTTTGTTCAGAGATCTCGGCATACTGTTTGCTGACAATGAAAACGTGTTGGGTCTTGGCTTCCATTTATCCTTGACCATGTTGTTAGCCTGGCCCTGATTTTAGAGAGGGAAAGGAGCTCATTGTTCCCTCTACATTCCACCTCCAGCCTCCATAACTTTGTACAGGCCATTCTCCGTGTCTGAAACAGTCCCTCCTCACTGCCACCACCTCATGAAATTGTTAGTTACCTTCAGGCTCACCTTGGGCATTACATCCTAGGTGAGGTCTTTGCTGATATCCCGGTAGCTGTTAGAGCATCTCCTCTTCCAAAATTACTTTGTTTGATCGATATATAGATATACATATGCATATATATGTGTGTATTTATATGTATTACATATACTTTGAATTTGCCTCTCTGTATGTATATGTTTGTGTGTCTATATATACACATAGACACACACACACATTTGCTTCTCTGTGTGTGTGTGTGTGTGTGTGTGTTATATTCCTATGATAGAATATAAGCTTCTTGAGGGCAACGGCTATTTCATATTTGTTTTTGTATCACCAGGTCCTGGCACAGTTCCTTGTATATAGTAGGTGCTTAATAAATGCTTAATGGATCAAATTAAAATGGATCAAATATGATCATGCTGATGATAAAACCACCCATTTACCTTCTGGGGAGAATCACAAATTTCTGCCCAAGGAAAAGACTTGAATGAAGCCAATCAGTTGACTGCTTGGAAATATGGTAGTTTTTACATTATCAGCAACAAGTATTAATTTTCATCATCCTAATAGACTTAAACACTTCAGTTATGCAGCAAACATTTATTAAGCGCCTATTGCATTCACTGAGCTAAACGAAAAAGTGAAACAGTGACATTTCAAAAGGTTCGAGAGTTATAACTTCTGAGTAATTTTATCATTTTATGAATAATGCCAGCATTTTAATAAAAGGATGGTCATTTGGCTGTCTCTCTGTTAGACCAAAGACAGTCATGGCAGTGGGCTCACAGCTTATATGCCCAGTGGAAGAGGGGTGTTTTCCGGGGTGGCAATCGCCTTTGACTGGTTAACAATTAATGGGAGAATGAATATTGCAACACAGTGCTAGACCTGAGCTTTGATTAAGTCATTTCTTTCTAAGTTACCCCCAGCCTTGGGCAGTCTATTCAAAAAATTTATCCACCCAAGCCTGAGTAGAAAGAGTTTCACCTTAGGTCTATTTGGGTGGAGTAGTAATATCCAGAATGAGGAGGATATTAATTCTATCTTCCATCAACCCTGTCCTTGAGAGATTGGACAAGGAAATAGAAAAGGGAAAAAAAAGCTGGGGTCTCCCCGGTTTTAATAATTGATTATTAATATGAAAGAGATAATCATTTCTCTCATGACGTTCTCCCAAATTGTCAAAAGATCTATGATTTCACCAGTATCCATATTATTGTATCAGTATCTCAATCCCTCCACCCCACTTCAATTTAAGATTCTTCATGAATTTCAGTGCCTCCCACATCAAAAAAAAAAAATATGTATTATCTATTGGACAGCTTTTCAAAGATAAACTTCTCCAGGCTTAGGTCAGCTAAGGTTGAACCACATAAGACATAGTCCATTACCAAATGGTTGATCCATTCAGTTTAGTCGAACTTGCCAGAGTTTGCCCTCGGCCAGCGTAGTTTTTTGAGAGCCAGGATCAATGGTACGTGACAATGAAGTATTCATTGGAAGATGAGGTTAGTGAAAGAGTAACAACAATGACAATAATAATAACAATAATAATAAATTTCAATTTACATATGATTAACAGTTTCTCACTGTTGTGAAGAACATAATGAAAATTCTGTTGGGGTGAGTTTGTCAGTTATAATGCCAGGTCTTAAGTGCCAGGGGAGGTCTGGATCTTTCCCGTTATTGGGGCCTGTGAACAAATAGGAGAAAATGATTGATATCATTCATTTTCCTGGCAATGAACCTCAACAGGGAAGGTTAACTAGAAAGGCATTGGGTAAACTAGAAAAAATGTGTTTATTTCAAAGGTTATTGGGATATGTTAGTGTGGATTTCCTGCTTCTCTGCAAAGGAACCAGGCAACAGTACCTAATATGATGCATTGCATGAATAAATGTTTGTTGAATGAATGAGTGAAATAACAAAATGGGAGGGGGCAAACGGGAGATTGTCTGCTTAGGGCTTAGGGTCACTACTGTCCCTCAGCCAGGGGGAGCCCAAATGGAGTCTTACTAAGGAGTTTGTCCGTCTCTTTCCCAAGGCATTGCCCCCAACATCACCAGAGGCCCGTTAGACAGCACAGTGATTGATGGCATGTCTGTGGTGCTGGCATGCGAGACATCTGGGGCACCCCGGCCAGCTATCACTTGGCAAAAAGGTAAAAGAGATGATATTCAGGAGGGGCATATGGGCAGTGGGTTATAGTAACAAGGGTATAAGACTGAGGCTTTCAAGACTTGGATTCTAAAATTATGGCTCTGTAGTTATCAATCTTTGTGACTTGGGGCAAATCATTTCAGCTGTCTGGGATGTACCCTAAGGGCTCCCGAGCCCTGCCACTGTACCTGCAGGACCACCAGACCTTACTGGCTTTCCTGCAGTTGAATTCTGCTCTGTGTGTTCTCTCCTTCAATTAGAATATGAGCTCTCTGAAACGAGATTGTCTTGCTTTTGTATTTATATCCCCAGCACTTAGCATAGTATTTGGCACATAGTAAGCCCTTAATTAAAACCTTTTCTCATTCATATACAAATCTATTCATGCACATCTACCCAGGGATACTTTATTTTATATCCAACCACACATGGATATTTGCATAAGCAAATACGTTCCCGGATATGCACACGTACAGGTACACTCATAAAGGCAGGCAGAGATAACCTTAGGGCAAGTCAGCAAGACTTTAGGTCTCCCTTGCCAAAGAACATTTCCCAACCTGTCCAGGGCCATCATCTCTACTTCATCCACTTGTCCCCTCCTTCCCAATGCTTCCGTCTGCTTGTCCCATCATCCAAAGCTTAGGCACTTGTCCAAGGTGACTTTTTCCTGAAGCATCCAGCTTCAAGATGCCCATCATCAACTCATCAAAATCATTTGCTTCTACCTGATTCGCAGGTGCCAGCTGCTTCTGCGCTCTCTGTGTTTGTGAGAGACTGAGAAGGAAGGTGCTGGGGCCTGAAGGCAGTGATGGAATCTAGAATTTGAGCACCGGAGCTTAGGAAAGAATGAGAAATATTTATCTATTAAGAAGCAAGTGCTGTATAGTAGACACAGCACTGAACTGGACGTTAGAAGACCTGGATTCTTGTCTTCACTTTACCATTAACTAGCCATGTGGCCTCAAGCAAATCATTTTTCCACATTTCTAGGCCTTAGTTACCTGATCTATAAAATGAAACTAGATAAAGATAATTTCTAAGGTCCCTTCCAGCTATGAGACTGTGAATCTGCAATTGACTGAGATGTTTCTGGAAGAGAAAGGCAAGATAGAGACAAACTAGGTATACAAAAAGAATATTAGGTCATCCTGCCCACAATCCACTCTCCTGCTATATTTCTCTCCGTGTCCTTCTCAATCTTGGGGTAGCCTGGCAGTGCCAGGAGAAATAGGAATCAGGGATCGTGCTGGCTGCATATTCTTCTGTATCTCCCTGCAGGTGAGCGGATCCTGGCTAGTGGCTCCATCCAGTTGCCCCGCTTCACTCTCCTGGAGTCTGGCAGCCTGCTTATCAGTCCCACCCGTATCTCAGATGCTGGCAGTTATACATGCTTGGCCACCAACTCACGGGGAGTAGATGAGGCATCAGCAGATTTGGTCGTGTGGGGTAAGTTGGCATTTGCAGCTAATAAGAATGAAAAGTGTATATATGTATCCTATGTGAATCCACACACACAACGGACATACACAAATATATACCTATAGACCTCCCTCTCTCAGTACACATGATCATATGGGGTTCTTACAGATGCAGTCAAAATCTCTACCTTTGTAAATGTTTTTGATCTCAGGCGCCCCATTTTTTTTAAGGAAATTGACAAATTAGAATGGGTTTTTAATGGAAGGCAACCAGGACAGTGTTTGGTCTGAAGCCAATGTTATGTGATAAATAGTTGAAGGGACTGGTAATGTTTAGGACAACCAGAAGCTCCCAGGCAACATGTACAGTGAAAAAGGTAAGAAGATACAAGTAAAATGTGTTAGAATATTGCTTCTCTGGGGTACATGCCTGTCAAAAGAGGGTAAGCTTGATGCTTAAGTCGTGCAAATCAGTGTGACTTAATAACACCTAACATTAGCAGAGGTTAGACGTGGGAAGAAAGAGTGCAGCCAAACAGGCCTAAAAATAACATTCCCTGGAGCCCCTTAGAATTCAGAGCTCCCAGAAAAACAAAAACAGTGAAGAGGTCAATTTGTTGTGGCAATTATAGAGTGTCCTCATTATCTCTTAGATACATACACAGCTATACTCATCTAAGCAAGATAAATTAACCTTGGGGCCGGTCACTGGACTCTGTCTTTCCTGGCTAGGGCATCTCTCTTTGTCTCCAGACTTGTCATCTATGCTTCACTCTACTGACCCCTCATCTCCATCCCTTCCATTCTTTGTATGGCTCTCCCTTCATCTACAGCTGTACTTCACATTAAGAGAAGTAGGGACAAAGAAGTGTGGTCATGGGGCAGCTAGGTGGCGCAGTGAATAGAGCTGTGGCCTTGGAGTCAGGAGGACCTGAGTTCAAATCCAGCCTCAGACAAGTTACTTAACACTTACTAGCTGTATGATCTTGGGCAAGTCACTTAACCCCGATTACCTCACTAAAAAAAAAAAAAGAAGTGTGGTCTCAAAGAGAACTGTCCCGGTGACTTAGCAGGGATGGGTTGTGTGTATCTTCCTGCCTGGGGGTGATCAACAGTTATAGGTGATGTAAATACAAGCTGATTGTCCTGCTGGAGAAGAAGGTGAAAGGGCTCAAGGGGCACATCTTTATGCTTTGAGTTATTAGAGAAGACAAAGAATTCATATGCAAGATGAAAAAAATAATCTAGGGAAGTGGCCAGGTTAAAAAAAAAAAAAGATCCTGAGAAGGTTTTGAAGAAGGAAAACTAGTGATGGGGAAGTTTGGTATTGAGAAGAGAATGGAACAAAGGAGAAAGAGAAGAAAATACTCTGCACCACTGGAGAAAGCAAGAGTCTACTCAGACAGAAGGTGAAACTTGGGCTTTTGGAGAAGAGACAACCATTGGACTAAGAGGAGGCAGAAGGTGCCTCCATGACTCTTACTCAAGGAATAGAGAAGTAAGACACGAGATTGCGGGTGATGACTTCCCATGGAGAAGATACATGTATCAGCTCATATGAAGACATGGATGAGTAGGTCAGATGATAGTGCTGGGGCAGGGGGCCTTCAGGCCATAGAAGCAGGCCACATGATAAGGCCTGAAAGACCTTAGGAGGTAGTGGCAGGGTCAATAATAAGGGCTCCTGGTCCTCCATCTCATCAGAAGGAATGGAGTTGATGACTTCCAACTCATTCAAGCCCTGTGATTAGTCAAGTAGCCCTCTCAGGCAAGAGGGGAGAGTACCTCTGGGGGCAGGATGGCCTTGGGCTAGGGAAGAAAGCAAGGGAGGAAGAGAAACGAGAAAAATGCACACACACACACACACACACACACACACAAACACCCCCTTGGTTCTTCCCACTGCTCAGCTATCCCTGATGGATTCTGGCATAAGGATGAGGACTAATTTATGTGGAAATTAGGAAAACACTTGCAATTTCTTGTTAGTGACTTTGAGGTATTGGTTAAGAAAATAAAGCTTAGGAGGGCATAGGTGGAATTTTCATCTTCCAGTTGAAGTTCATAACATTTGAAAGAAAATGAAAACTGTTTTCAATGAGTGAGAACTCTTCTTTGGTTTACTCATTGATTTTTGGTGATTTTTTTCTCTCATTTTCTTTTGAGGCTTTCTATGGTTTTGCTTCTTTGCAGAGTTTCTATTGCTGTTTTTGAGAGAGATCTTGAGGGATTAGATTTGCTTCCTTTTTCTTCACTGTCATTCTAGAGAGAAGTTGTTAAACCAAAGGAAGATTGTAGGAAGTGAGCAGCTAAATAGCAATGAAAATGGGGGTCAAGAACAGGGTTTCTTTTTCTGGACCATATTGTACAATGGCAACCCCATGGGAATGTGGGGGTTCAATGTATCTCATAGAGAAGGGAAGACCTACTGAGTTAATCAGGAGAACTTAGAGCTGAAATTTGAAAGGGAGAGAAAGGGGGGGTAATGTCCAGATGAGCTGTCAATCTGGATACTAAGGAAACAATATTGTGTATTGGAAAGAGCTCTTCTGGGTTTGGAGACAGAGAATCAAATCCCAGCTGTGCCACTTAGGTAAATCACTTACCTCTCCTAGGTCTCAGTTTCCTACTTTGTAAAGTGAGGGTATTGAACTAGATGACCTCTAAGGTCCCTTCCACATCTTTAATCCTATTAATGATATCAACAGATGTAAAACTGGATCCCGTAAAGCCTAACACAATTCTTACTTAGAAGGTACATAGCATGTGAGTAGACCTCATTCTCCAATTGGTCAATTCCTCTCAGAACCTTCATGTTAAGGAAACTGCCCATAACAGCCACATTCTCTCCTTCAGTCCTCTCTAGACTCCATTCTTAACTCTCCAGGCTTCTTTCTCTACCATCTGGACACCTACACACACACACACACACACACACACACACACACACACACACATGCACTTTCAGATTCCATGTGTTGTCTTCCCCGTTAGAATGTAAGCTCTTTGAGGGTTTACTCCTTAAAGGACTGACTGTCTTTATGCTTGTACTTGTATCTCCAAGACTTAGTACAGTGCCTGGCACATTTTTTGTTTAGTCATTTTTCAGTCATATTCTACCCTTTGTGACCTCATTTGGGGTTTTCTTGGCAAAGGTACTGGAGTGGTTCGCCATTTCCTCCTCCAGCTTATTTTATAGATGAGGAAACTGAGGCAAACAAGGCTCAGGGACTTGCCCAGAATCACACAACTAATAAATGTCCGAGACTGGATTTGAACTCACTAAAATGAGTCTTCCTGACTCCAGGCCTAGCATTCTGTCCACTGCACCACCTAGCACCTGCCTGATACATCATAAGGGAATAATAAATGCTTATGAAAGTGACTTGACAAGTAAATAAAACAAAAAAGACTTATTCCTTCCCTCAGAGAGTCTATAATCTAACTGGAATTAGGTTGGCATTGATAATTACATAACCTCATATGTCTATGGATCAATGTCCAAAGTATGAGTAGCCAACAGAGTGAACTTAACATTTTAATATAAGAAAGCACTTTCATAGACATCCCTAAGGCTGGAAAGACTGTAATTCCTGACCATGATGTAGCAGTGTAAGGATCTAGACCTCATTCAAAAGAAATAGTTCTGACAGAAGGAGTGGGCGAGCAGGTACTTTCTGTCAGGAGGGTAATCTACACCTGTAAGGAAACCCACAAACCTGAGGGTAGACACTTGGTGGTGAGAATTAGGGGAAGGATAAGGAGGAACTGTCTTGAGATGTGAAATTGGCAGGCACCTTAGGAGAAAGTGACTGTGTCTGCTTAGAATTCATGATAGCAAAGGAAAGGAGTGCTGGCTAGAGTCAAACACATACCTTAGTATTTAGGAGAGAAGATTTCCAAAAGTTCCTAGCAAAGACAGATGTAGAGTCCTTGAAAGGAAATGTGGCTCAGGAAGGAAGGGAAGGGCAAAAAGTGGGAATTCTGACAAGACAATTACAAAGGATCCCAGTGAGGGAGGAGAGAGGGATGTGACTGAAGGGACTTCTCCAGCTGTGCAAGAATAGATTCATAGAAGCTCAGGTCAGGGTGAGAGGGGAGCAGGGCAGGACTCAGGCAGAATTGTGAAAGAGGCTAGTTATAATCAGAAGCCACCCACGGCTTTCCCAACCAGGATGTGATCCCCTCTGCAATATCTCTGACAAGTGGTCATTCAGACTCTGCTCGAAGTCTGCCTGTGATCGCTATCTCCCAAGGGAACCCTTGTATTTTTGGCCAGCTCAGCATCCTAGGGAGCTTTTCCTTTCATCAAGCTAAAATCTGCCTCTCGGAGCTGTCTACTCATTGCTCCTCAGACTACCCTCAACAGAAGAGCAGAACAGGCAGCTAAGTGTGGTGGGTCAGCTATGTGCACAGTGGGTCAAGTCAGAGTCAAGAAGACCTGAGTTCAAATCCAGCTTCAGATACTTACTTCAGATCCTCTGCCTGCCTTGGTTTCCTCATCGGGAAAATGGAGATAATAACAGCACCTACTTCCCAGGATTGTTGAGAGGATCGAATGAGGTGGTATTTGTAAAGACCTTAGCCCAGTGCCTGGAGCATGTTATTGTTTAGCCATGCCATTGTGTCTGATTCTTCATGACCCCATGGATCATACTGTCCATGGACTTTTCTTGGCAAAGCTACTGGATGGTATGCCATTTACTTCTCCAGTGTACTAAGGCAAACTAAGGTTAAGTGACTTGCCCAGGGTCACACCACTAGTAAGTATCTGAGGCTGGATTTGAACTCAAGTCTTCCTCACTGAGTCACCTAGCTGGACTTACCCAAGGTCATAGAGCTAGTAAGTATCTAAGGGCAGATTTGAATTCCCTGATTCCAGACCTGGTGCTCTATCCACTGTACCATCTAGCTGCCCCTACCTGGAACATAGTACTCACTTAATAAATGCTTGTTCCAGGACACCTAGGTGGTCCAAGGGATAGAACATTGGTCTTGGAGTCAGGAGGACCTGAGTTCAAATCTAAATGCAGATATTTACTAGCTGTGTGGTCCTGGGCAAGTCATTTCACCCAGGTTGCCCCCCAAAAAATTTATATTTTTTTTTAAAAATGCTTGTTCTGTTTCTTCCCTCCTCCCTTTCAGATAGCTGACAACTATCACATTTCCCCTAAATATTTACTTCCCCAAGCTAGACAGTTTAAACAACATGGCATGGTCTGTAGCCCCTTACCCTTTGGATGTCCTCAAATTTGTCAGCATCCTGCCTAAAATGTGGTACCTAGAACTATACACTGTATTCTAGATGGAGTCTCAAAGGCAGCATATCACAGGACTCCAGTCTTCCTCCTTCTGGACAATGTGCCAATCTTAATTCAGCCCAAGATCACATTAGCTCAGATTTTGAATGAACACATATTGTATGCACAAAAGGTGGAAAGAAGGCCATCTGACAAAGGATGAGTACAAAAGAATGTCATGGGTCTGTAAAAATAATATCATGGAGGTGAAGGCCCAGAATGAGCTGAGGTTTGCCAGGTATACTAAGGTTTTGTTTTTTAAAAGCCTTTTTGAGCTGCTTGGATTCAAAGTGAAAACAGGGAAGAGACAGGCTCAGTGTTTGGGCCAATCAGTGTAAAGATAAGAGAGAGCAGAATTCATTTCTTCACTTCTATTCTGTGGGACTCTGCAGAGGGACAGTGACAAACTAGCAGATGTCCAGAGGAAGAGACCTGCGTTCAAATCCCACCTCAAGACACTTCCTAGCTGTGTGACTCCAGGCAAGTCACTTAACCTTCCTCAGACTCAGTATCCTGTCTGTAAAAATCAGGATAACAATAGCACCCACCTAACAGGATTGTGGTAAGGATCAAATGAGATAACATATGTAAACCACTTTATTAAACTTTAAAATGCTATGTATTAGCTGTTGTTATTACTTTTTTTTTTATTTTGGAGGCAATTGGGTTAAGTGACTAGCCCATTTTACAGATGAGGAAACTGAGGCAGAGTTACGTGACTTACCCAAGGTCATACAGCTAGTAAGTATCTGAAGTCAGCTTGGAACTCAGGTCCTCCTGATTCCAGGGCCAGTGCACCGTCTGGCTGCCCCTGTTATTATTATAGTGAAGGGTCTAGAAGCCATGTTATGTGTGACAGTTGAAAGTTTGGAGAAGTTTAGCCTGTAAAGGAGGGCCACAATAGCTCTCCTCAGACATTTGAAGGTCTGGCATACAGAATGGGTACAACTTTACTCTGACTGTTTAACGCCAGCAGACAGAGGTATGCTGACCAAATAGAAGTCAGATAGAGGCAAAGAGACTCTTCAAATGTAAGGTATTCATGGGGGCAGCTAGGTGGTGCAGTGGATTGAGCACCAGCCCTGAAGTCAGGAGGACCCGAGTTCAAATCTGGCCTCAGACCAAACACTTACTAGCTATGTGACCCTGGGCAAGTCACTTAACCCCAATTGCCTTAAAAAGAAAAAAAGTAAGGCATTCTTATTATCATCATCATCTTCTCGACCACCATTATTAACTCAATATGAGGACAAATGTTCTGATAATTAGATCTGTCTGAAAATGCAAGGGGCTACTGAGAGAATTAGGGCAGCTATGTGGCACAACGTGTGCTGGGCCTGGAGTCAGGAAGAGTCTTCTTCCTGAGTTCAAATCTGGCCTCAGACACTTTCTAGCTGGGTGAGCCCGGGCAAGTCATTTAACTCAGTTTGCCTCAGTTTCCTCACCTGTAAAATGAGCTGGAGAAGGAAATGGCAAACCACTTGGCAACCAGATGGGGTCACGGAAAGTCGGACATGACTGAAAACGACTGAATAGTTACAAGAGTATGGTAGCCTTTCCTGATCCCCTTAGGTGTTAGTATTCTTTCCATCCTGAAATAATTACATACAACATTGACCTAGTTAAATGTTTTATCCCCAGGTAGGATATAAGCTGCTTGAGGGCAGGAACTCTGTTTATTTGTTTCATCCTTGTAACTCCAGTGCCGCCTGGCCCATGGTTGGTGCTCAATAAATGTTTATTATACCTGAATGGATTGGAGAAAGGATTCTTGGTTTGGGGTGGGAAGTTGGAAGGAAGGAGACAAGCATTTATTAAGCACCTACTATGTGCCAGGCACAATGCTAAGCATTTTACATATACTATCTCATTTGATCCTTAAAACAACCTTGGGAGATAGGTGCTATTTTTTTTCTCTTTTTTGACTAGGCAGTGGGGTTAAGTGACTTGCCCAGGGTCACACAGCTAATAAGTGTTATGTATCTGAGGCCAGATTTGAACTCAGGTCCTCCTGAATCCAGGGCCGGTGCTCTATCCACTGTGCCACCTATCTGTTCCAATAGGTGCTATTATTAGCCCTAATTTACAGTTGAGGAATTGGAGGGAGGTAGAAATTAGGTGACTTACCCAGGGTCACACAGCTAGTAAGTATCTGAGGCTGGATTTGAATGCAGGTCTTTCAGGCTCCAGGACCAGTGCTCTATCCCCTCTTCTTGTTAGCTGTCTCAGTTTCCCCACCTTTAATAGAGGGAATCATTCCTGCCCTGTCCTACCCCAGAAAGAACTTAGGAAAACAAAAATTTGTTGGTTGGGGCAGACAGGTATTGGTTTCATTTTTTTCCATTTAATTTAATTTTTGTTGATGAACAAAAATCTGTTTTTTTCTTCATTCCATTTCCCTCAATTGAAAAAAAAAGAAAGAAAAGAAAACCTTTGTAACAAATATGCATAGTCAAGGAAAATAAATTCCCACACTGGCCATGTCCAAAAAATATATGTCTCAATATACAGCAAGGAATTTGTAAGGATGGGTAAGATAAGATGAGGAAATAGTTGTGAAATTGCTTTGAAAGTAAAAGTAGTATATAAAAATGGTTTACTTATCCAAAACCTTGTGACTCTCATTACTTTAGCCCTTTATAGGCAGTATCCACAGACTATAGCGGTATCCATCCGTGTTACTCACCCACCCACCTGGCTCCGTCAAACAACACGTTCTCCTCTTTGTATCTTTTTGCATCGCTGCTCACTCCTGTTACTGCCTCTGCCTTTCAGCCCGGACGCGCATCACCATGGCCCCCCAGGACCAGAGCGTCATCAAGGGCACCAAGGCCTTCATGACATGTGGCGTGACCCACGACCCCAGCGTGGCTGTCAGGTACCTCTGTTGATGGCTGGGAGTGGGTGGGGTAAGACAAAACTCCAGGTGCAATGAAGTGACAACGTGGCCCAGACACCATAGGTGTCCTGTAGAATTAAAATGAAATAGTCATATCTCCAGTGGGGTCAAGCAATACCCATGGGGCTTTGAGTCTAACTCAGCCCAATGTTGAGCTCATAGTAAGCACTTAATAAATACTAATTGAGTTTATTTGAATTGAATCAAAAGGCACTGCATTTCACTGAAAGAAGGGAGGAAAGGAATAGGAGAGTAGGAAAAGAATAACAGGCGAAGTAGAAACAGAGGGGAAAAAAGTCTACCAGGTGGTGCAGTGGATAGAGCAAGGTGGGGAGGCGGGGGGGAGGTGGGGGGAGGCAGGGGGAGGGGGGGTGTCTGCAGTCAGGAAGACCTGAGTTCAAATCTAGCCTCAGACACTTACAAACTATGTGCCCTTGAACAAATCACTTAACTGCTGTCTGCCTCAGTTTCCTTATCCATAAAATGGGGATGATAATAGTACCTACCTCCTAGGGTTGTTGGGAGGATCAAATGATAAAATATTTGAAAAGCACTATACAAATGCTAGATATTGGAAAGGAAACAAGCATATATTGAGCACCTACTATGTGCCAGGCACTGTGCTAAGCACGATTTTTCGATGGTCTCTAAAGGTCTTTTTCCAACTCTAAATCCTATGATTTTATTTCTGTTTCTTTTCTCTGCCTCTCCTTCCCCTGTTGCTTTTTTACTTTTTTACTTAGTCTGTAGGACAAGAAGGGCCTGAAGCCAAGATCCTAGCTTCCTCTCCAACCCAGCATGGTGTTTGGAAGGAGTGCTGGATTTGGAGTTGGAAGACCTGGGTTCACATCTTGACTCTGCTCCCTGTGTAACCTTGGACAAATTACTTAACCTCTCCTAATCTTAGTGATCCAAGGCTCCTTCTGGCTCCAGGACGATGATCCTCTGGTCCTGGTCGCTTCCAACCAGATGTACAGGGCACTGCTCTTGGAGACAGGAAGACCCAGAATCGAATCCCATCTCAGATACCTGGGACAGGTATCTGTCATCAGCTGGGACAAATCACTTAGCTTCCCTGGGCCTCAGTTTCCTCATCTGTATTAGTGGGGATTGGACACAATGGCCTTAGAGCTCCCTTCCAGCTCAATATTTAAGACTGTGTAAGCTTATAAACCTATGATCCTATTAGCTATGGTAAACAAGCCAGAAAGATAAACCCTGCCAGGGCCAGGAGCTCAGAATCGTGAAGAAATATCTCACTATCTGTGCCTCTCCCTCCATCTCATAAAACCCAGTAAAAAATTTAACTCCACTCTTAAAAATTAATACTCCCTAAATTTTACATCTCTGAATATTTTATGGGGCAAAATCTGCACCAAAGCAGTGGACAGCAGGGCAGGAGGGGTAGCGGGTACTCGTTTGTGAAACCCCCACCTCCCCACCCTATCTTTTTTAGGAACAATCCCCAGAGAAAACTCCAACCCTGGAACGCCATCTGGTGGTCACCTGGCATATGACAACTGATAGCTAATGGGTGGGAGCCTGGGGGAAGGGGACGTTTTGCTCTTGTTAATCTAAAGCAGAGTTTTCCAAATTACTTTGGCCCAAGAACAGTTCTGAGCTTGAAATACATTAACCAAAGCCATAAAGGTGAATGGAGGTTGGAGAATCTGGCAGGCATGGAATAGGGAAACAAGATGGTATACTAGACCTGGAGTCAGGAAATCTAGGTTTGCATCCCAGCCCTAACACTTAACTTTTATGTGACCTTGGACAAGTCATTCAACTTTTCCAGGCCTTCATTTCCTCATCTATAAAACAAAGAGTTTTAAAAGATGATCTCTAAAATTTCTTCAAGTGGGACTAACAGAATATATGGGAGGTCACAGACATTTTAATGTAGAATCAGGACAATTAATTCTGTTTTCACACTGAAAAATAGTCAAATGTGATAAGCATCTTTGATATAGGATAATAGGATCATAGATTGAGAGCCTTTAAGGTCCAAAACCCATGTTTGGCATTCAAAGCCCTTCATAACTTGGCTACTTCCTACTTTTCTAGTCTTTTAATTACATTACAACCTTCCCTGCTCTCTATCAACCAGCTATACTGGGCTATATACCCTACCTCATCTTAGAATCCAAGGGATCTTTCCCAGTTTCAAAGCTACTGGTACCTTTCCCCTCGATGCTACTTTCTGTCTATAGCTAGTTCTCAATTAGTGTGAAGAATGAATCCCCAGAAGGGATCACATTTATTGGCATTCACACTATTCGAAGTTATAATTTTTTAAGATATGGCCATTGCTTCCAGCCCAATGGAAATAAGCAATGTAAATTCAAATAATGTGACCACTTCAGGATATTTATTCTTCTCATTAATGGTGACCTAGATGTACTCTATATTTTTCTTGTGCTTACAGATGTGTTGTTTTCTCAATTAGAATGTAAGCTCCTTGAGGGCAGGGACTATTTTTGCTTTTTCTTTGTATCCGAAGCACTTAATACAGAGTCTGGTATATAGTAAAGGCTTTTAAGTTAAGTCACTTTTTCAGTCATGTCTGACTCTCTGTGACCCCATTTGGGGTTTTCTTGGCAGATATACTGGAGTGGTTTGCCATTTCCTTTCTCCAGCTTATTTTATAGGTAAGGAAACTGAGGCAAACAGTTAAGTGATTTGCCCAAGGTCACACAGCTAGTAAGTGCCTGAGGCCAGATTTGAACTCTCAAAGAAGAGTCTTCCTGACTCTCGGTCTGGTACTCTATCCACTGTGCCACCTAGAGCATACTAAATGCTTATTGATGGACTACAGATGAAGATACTGAGGCCAAAAGTAATTAGGTGATTTGCTCAAGGTCACATGAACAGTAAGTGGCAGGGTTGGGATTTGAACTCAGGTCTTCTCTGAGTCCATATCCAGTACTCTTTCAACATCATTTGACATTTAATATTTTAAAGAGGAAGATATCGCTAGCATCAAAATGTTCTCCTATTCACGTCTACTAGAGCATCAGGATTCCGGGGAACTCAGAAGTATTGGCCCAAAGGGTAACACAAGTCACCTCAGCCTGTAATGCCCCAATGAGGTAGGCAGCAGAAGGCAGGACAGCTTCCTGGAATAATTGTTTATATCCACGGCAGAGAGGCAGCAGAGCAGGGGGAAATTATGAAGGTGGTTAAGGTTATTTAAGCCCAAAGTCAGCCACAGCAAATTCCCCAAAAGTCTAAGGAATTCTGGTGTTCTGAATAATACAGTAAGCTATATCATATGAAGTTTATCTTAATGCCATTGTTTAATTTTACTGAGTTTTTGGAGGGGGGAGGAGAGACATGCAAACAAATATATACAAATTATGCTATGTACAAAATAAATAGGAAATAATCTGGAAACAGGGCAGCATTCCAGGCAGAGGGGACAGCAGGAGAAAATGCCAGAAACCAAGTGATGGAGTGTCTTATTTGTGGAACAACCTGGAGACCAGTGTCATTAGATCAAAATACATGTTGGGGAGTGAGGCTTAAAAGTTGGGAAAGGTAGGAGGAAGCTAGATTGGGAAGGGCTTTGAATCTAATCCAATCCCCTCACTTGACAGAGGAGAGAATGCTATCTAGGCCTCACCAACCTGAACAATCAATGAGGACAGCAGGAACCAGAGTCTGAACCTAATCCATTCTTTTAGTTGATAGGACCCTGCCTCATCACCATCATTAGCATAACAAGGAAGAATTAGTTCCCCAAAATATTATCATTGTATGAATGTCAGGATCTACTTTTCCTCTCTATGCACTCTCAAAATTTGCTCTTAGCTAATTGGCACATTGGAAGACTAGTCAAGGATAATAGCCTTGACTCATGCTCTAAACCTTTCCCAAGGTCAAGAAGTGGCCCAATTTAGCAGTAATATAGAAGTAGGGGACTGGGATGGAGTGCAGAATTTATTTTCTTCCAGACCTTTAACTTTATCAGGGTGAGAGATTCTTGGGTAGACCTTCCCTCCACCAATGCAGAGCAGCAATTCATTAGCACTTTGGGGCAGCTAGGTGGCTCACTAAATAGAGTGCCAGGCTTCGAGTCAGGAAGATTCATCTTCCTGAGTTCAAATCTGACTTCAGACACTTACTAGTTGTGCGGCCCCGGGCAAGTCACTTAATCCTGTTTGCCTCAGTTTCCTCCTCTGTAAAAGGAGTTGGAGAAGGAAATGGCATACCCACTCCAGTATCTTTGCCAAGAAACCCTAAATGGGGTCATGAAGAGTGAGGCACAACTGAAAATGATTGAAATTAGGGCTTGCAAAGTGCTTTATAAGGATTATTTCATTTGATCTTCCTAACAACCCTGGGAGGTGGATGCTATTATCATGTCCATTTTACAGGTGAGGAAACTGAGACCGAAAGAGATTGAGGTTGCCCAGAATCACACAGGCTACATGTCAGAGTCTAGTCCTGAATCCAGGTCTTTCTGACTCCAAGGCCATCACCCTCCCATCCCCTGTCTCGTACTCCAGTGCTACCTAGCTTACTGATCTAAACACCATATAAAGTGACATCCTTAAAAACATTCTCGTTTGCTTCTCCTGACATCCCCAGCAGCTCTAACCTGAGCAGAATTAGATCTCCTCTCAGTACCTGCATTCATTTGACCATTAAAAATGTTAAATGTAAAAAAGATTGTCCCAGGGACCACGCGCCAAAATTGTATCCTATCCAATTACAAAAATCCAGAGCTCTTATGGGATGGTTCTAACCGAGACTCACAGATCCATGGCTCAAGCAGGTCCTAATACCTTTTACTGGGGTTTTTATAAAAATATTTTGTTTACCTAGATATCAATTTCCTAATCCATAAAATGTGAGTATCATTAGGGAATAGGAACTGGATTTGTGATGTCTTTGGTACAGGAAACTTCCCTTTCCCAGTGTAAGTCAGCACTTTCTCTGCAATTTATAGTCTCTAAGGTGCCTAAATCACTGAAAGGCCAAATGTCTTGCCCAGGGTTACACAACCAATTACATATCAAAGGCCAGATTTGAACCCAGGTGTGCCTGGCTTTAAGACTGGTTCTCTAGCCACTGTGCAACACTGTCTCTAATAATCGGTTGTGCTTGTTCATTCATTTCAGTTGTGTCTGACTCTTCGTGACCCTATTTGGGGTTTTCTTGGAAAAGATACTGGAGTGGTTTGCCATTTCATTCTCCTGTTCATTTTACAGATGAGGAAACTGAGGCAAAGAGGGTTAAGTGATTTGACCAGGGTCACACAGCTAGGAAGTGTCTGAGGCCATATTTGAATTCAGGAAGACTCATCTTCCTAACTCCAGGCCTAGATACACAGTAGATGTTTTTCAGTATACTGATATCCAAGTTAATAATTAACAAACAATACAAAAACAAATAACAAACAATACAAACAATAACTAATAAAAGTTAATTATTGACTGACATTACCAGATACCTAATTTTCCAAGTCTATCTCCTTGCATCAGATACCCCATTGCTGACCATTTCCAAGCATATATTTTTACATGTGGTTATAGAGCAAGGATTCTTAAATTTTCTTTGTGTCATGACTCCCTCTGGCAGTGGTGGAAACTATGGACCCCTCTCAGAATAATATTTTTAAATATATTGAATTACAAAGGAAATTGTATTGAAATACAGATATCATTTTTTCCATCCAAGATCCCCAGAGATCTCTCCTTGGACCATTCCCCTCCCCTTACTTAAGAACCTGTGTTCTTGAGGGTCATTGTCATCATCATCATCATCATCATCGCTTTAAAGGTTATCAATAGCAACAGCTCACATCTCAGCAATACTCTGGTTTACTAAGCACTTTCCCCACAACAGTCCATTATAGTAGGTAGTACAAGTATTATCATACCCATTTCCTAGATCAAGAAAGCAAGATTCAAAAAAGTTGATTGACTTGCCAATGGCCAATCAACTATCATAAAATCAGAGGACATAGACTGAGGACTTTCGAGATGAGCAAATTGGGACACAGAGAAGTTGAGGGCCCAAGGTGGCACAAATAACAGAGGCAGGATTTTGACCCA
This sequence comes from Vombatus ursinus, assembly GCF_900497805.2. Classification (NCBI taxonomy): domain Eukaryota; kingdom Metazoa; phylum Chordata; class Mammalia; order Diprotodontia; family Vombatidae; genus Vombatus; species Vombatus ursinus. The sequence goes on from NW_020954579.1 coordinate 17,954,835, forward strand.
GGTTCTCTGTCTCTAAATCTGGGGATCTTTTAACTTCACTCCCTTTATCTGAAGCTCAAATGTTGAGACAGCCTGGTGTGGAGAAAAGATCAGAAGACTCAGAAGGCAGGAGCCTTGAGTTCCAGGTTGAGCTGGACTACTGGTCACCTAGTGACCTTGAGTCAGTCTCTTCTCTCCCAGCCTTGGCTTCCTCATTCCTAAATGCAAATAAGGGGTCTGGACTGATCAATTCTATGGCCTTGTATTTTTATAACAGTTCTATTCCAGAGTATTTACATGGCCACAGTTAAAGGAAAGTACAACCTGTAGCCCAGGAAATACACCTGCAGGCCACCAAACATGCATTTTCAGGGCCCCTGAGTTAGACAAGCTTCAACATTGCCTCCTATTCTGCCCTCACTGTGTTTAGAAGTTCTCAGGGTCACTTTACAATAAAACCGTACATATTAGGTAGATACATAAGGCCTGTATTTAATGTTGAGTTTGCTAATGATATTCACTCAAAAAACAACTCTGCAAAAAGTAAGTTACAAGTTGTCTGACATACCACATATATAATTTCTCAAGTGTCTCTCTATGTGGCATCTGGCACATAGTAGGACTAAATAAATAGTTGTTATTGGATGGATTGATTGATTTTTGCCAGATACCTCAAAAGTGAAAACGACAGTTGTTTTAGATGGTCCTAACCCTTTGTCCAGACTTGCCATGAATTGGTCTAATGATCTCTCAATTAAAATCACCTCTTAGATGTCACTTCCTTGTACACTCAGAAATTTTCATCCTGTTATTTCTGAAATGTTTAATTTCTTCTGAAGAATTTTTTTCTGATCATCATTCTGGAAGTTCTGTGGTAGCCTTTGGCCAAAACAGTAACATTCTGTCCAGGGCTTGAATTAAGATCTAAAGGACAAGTAATTCCTTAATGTGGTAATTCTCCAGGGAGATTTACATTTTTATAGTGGAGAGTTTCTTAATTAAGGAAGCTACTCTGATGGTGAAATTTCAGGCACCATGACCTACCAACAAGACACCTATTTCTGCTAAGGAGTAACCAACTTAGCATCTGAGCACAAGGGATTGAAATTAGATTTAAAGAATGGTGTAGTGTAGCATAAAGAATACTGAATCTGGAGCTTCGAGGATCTGGATTTGAATACTAGCTATATCATTGCATATGACCTTGGTCAATTTCACCTATTTGCGCCTCATTTTCCTCCTCTGTAAAATGAAGAGATTTGATTAGGTGATCTCTAATATAATTTCCGGCCCTAAATTATATCCAAACCAAGCCCACGGAAACTGCTCAGCACCCCAAGTAGGATGAAGTCAGCCTACTTTGGGAAAACCATCCCACCCTGAAGCATATCTCTCAGAAGGAGGACCACAGGTCAACAGATTCCAGCAGAACATCATCCCCATCACTTGACTCTGACAGGTCCATTTTTTTTGTCTCTACTAGGTACATCTGGGAAAAGGATGGAGCAGTGATTAGTGTGGACAGCACTCCTCGCATGCGCCTGGACAAGAACGGCTCTCTGCACATCTCACAGACCTGGTCAGGTGACATCGGCACCTACACCTGCAGAGTCCTGTCTGCAGGAGGTAACGACTCCCGAAGTGCCTACCTGCGAGTCCGGTAAGGATACCCCGCCTTCCCCTGGAAGTTAGCCTTGGGCAGCTCAAGGAAGGCTTGGAGCAAGGTCATTACCAAGCTCTCATGCACCAGCTTCCAGCACTAGTCCACCTGTCTTCCTTCTATCCCATCCCAAAAGATACCCAAATCATGTTATCTGTGCCCTCGCCATGATAAGGCATTAGTACATCACAGGCAAAATTTGTGCATTGTCCCTTCATTATGTTACTTGCCACTGGAGGTTTAAAGCTTTCACTGTGACTCAACACTTATTTTTGCCTTGGAGGATGGGATTTCCTGGCATTAAAAATATATGTATTTATAAAAAGTCATTGTAACACCCACCCACACCAGATGGGTGATTTTTCTAAGGGACAGCCCTGTGCCTATATGCTGTATAATAAGCAGAGGGAAACTTGACTCCTGATTTCACAACTATCTTAGGTAATATTCAAAGTTTCCATTATTGTACCCTCTATATATTGCACCCTAAGCAGCTGCCCACCTTGCCTACCCTTAGTTCTAGTTCTGTCTCTATCTCATTAAGTAATTATGCATTAATTAACTATAGGCTAGTTGGGTGATGTAACCAGGCATCATTGTGGATAGGCAGAGGGACCAGTTTCCAAGGATGAGTACTTCAGAAAGGGCAGATGAAATAAAAGAGACTCTTCTTGCCTTAACATAACCCCTCCCCCTGGGATAATAATGATAATAATTGTAATAATAAATACCTAGCATTTATATAGTTGCCCAAGCACATCTATTATCTCATCTGATCTTCATGGCCCTAGGAGGTAGGTGTTATGATTATCTCCATTTTTACAAATAAGGAAACTGAGTCTGAGAGAGGTTAAGTGATTTATCCAGGGTCACACAGCTAGTATCTGATGTGGGATTTGAACTTAGGTCTTCCTGACTCCAAGTCCAACACCCTTTCCACTATACTATCTGTCTGGAAGCTTAGTGTCTATTCATCTGAGAACTCCAATGGCCCACCATCACCTTACAGTATTATGTATCATGGCCATACTTCCTGTACTACTTTCTCTCTTCCAGTCAGCTGCCCCATGCACCTGAGCATCCCGTGGCAACCCTGAGCACAGCTGAGAGACGCTCCATCAATCTGACATGGGCCAAGCCCTTCGATGGCAACAGCCCCCTGATACACTATGTTCTGGAGATGTCAGAGAACAGTAAGACCCTCCTCCTTTCATTTCCCCACATCCTCCTTTGCCCAGGACTCTACCATATGAAAAGCAGGTACAGACCAGGCGGGAATGTCTTGCTCAGTCTCAGTCTCCTCTACCAAAGTGTTAGTGCTATAGACTCCAAAATAATGTCCGTTAATTTGAAAAGTGATTTTTATATGGTATGCATGGAGTCTATCCATTTGTAAAATGAAATTCAGTTAGTAAAATGCAACCCTTAGTTAGTGCTTTTCCTCCCATTCCAACCCCTCCCATATCTGGTCAGGCTGCCCTCGATTTCCCAGACTTAACTGTGGTGTTAACATGGTAGACCATTGTCCTTCCCCCTATCCTAAACTAATCACAGCTTGGGTAGTGATCACAGGGCTCCACTGGAACCTTCATCTCTACCCTGCTCTCCCTCTGCCCCTAAAGATGCCCCCTGGACAGTACTTTTGCCTAGTGTGGATCCTGAGGCTACTTCAGTGATGGTCAAGGGCCTGGTTCCAGCACGCTCCTACCAGTTCCGTCTCTGTGCAGTCAACGACGTGGGGAAGGGGCAATTCAGCAAAGACACAGAAAGGTGAGGAGATCCTTGGGATCTAAATCTCAGTCGCATTATACAGGCAAATTTCAATGGATCTGAACTAACAGGCCAGGAAGGAAGGAAGAACGAATGGGCAGGATATGAGCTCCTAAAGGGTGAAGTCTCTGTTTTTGTAGGCCTTTCCATATAGCACCAAGCATGGCACTATTCATCTTTTTTTTTAATCAAATATTTTTCAGTTAATAAGCATTAATTTTCTCTCTCCCACTTCCCCTCCCCCACTGAAAAACAAAAACAAACTGCTTGTAACAAATATTCATAGACAAGCAAAGCAAATTCCCACATTGGATGTCTCTTACTGCATATTTAGTACTTCACTTCTGTCAGAAGGCAGATGCTCCAGTTTCAACTATGCTCCAATCCCATATGGGTCTATTGGAATAGTGGTTGGTCATTGCACTGATCAGAGATCTTAAGCTTTCAAAGCCGTTAGTTTTCACATTGTTGTTGCTATAGTATAAATTGTTCTCCTCGTTCTGTTTATTTCACTCTGCATGAGTTCATACAAGTCTTCTCAAGTTCCTCTGAAACTGTCCATTTCTTCATTTCTTACAGCGTGATAATATTCCATTCTCTTCATATACCATACTTTGTTCAGTCATTCCTATTGACAGGCACCTGCTTAATTTCTGGTTCTTTATGACCACAAAGAAACTTGTGTAGCACCATTTATTAAAAGCCATTTAATTAATATTTCTTCCCTAAGAATACAAATGGAGCAATGTTCATTCACCCCCCAAAAAAAATTTACAGTAACCCTTCTCCAGGGGTTAAACTTCCAGCAGTCTCAACAATGAATACAGTTCAGTCATTTTCAGTCATGTCTAACTCTTTGTGACCCCATTTGGGGTTTTCTTGGCAAAGATACGGGAGTGGTTTGCCATTTCCTTCTCCAGCTCATTTTTCAGATGAGGAAACTAAGGCAAACAGGGTGAAGTGACTTGTCCAGGTCACACAGCTAGGAAATGTCTGAGGCTGATTCTGAACTCAGGTCTTCCTAACTCTAGGCTCAACGCTCTATCCACTGTGCCCCCTAGCTGTCTCAATATCAAATACAACAACGAAATGATTGTAACAAAGTCCATGAGCTAAAGCTTATGTAGTGTGTCCACAGGGTAATCCCTCAGTGCCTTTAGGGACTGTTGACTCACAACAGTAACCTTATTTTGCACACAATTCTAACAGATTTGCCCATTTGATTTTAAAGTACACAGAAGATAAGAATCTGCAAATTAGGAGAAGGAAAGACCTGATAAAAGTACATTATGGTCTGAGAGAAGTGATCATGGACATCCTGATATTTAGAGAGTTATGCTAAGTTAACTAAGTTAACTAAAAAAATTAGGCGCATACTACAGGGGCCATTTAGCAGAGGGCAGACAGTCCGCACCTCAGCAATATTTGAGGATATCGCTAACCCGACAGCACAGTACAATCATTATCATTTATACTGATGATCCTGAGAATCGAGGAATGGTTAAATTATGTATGATTTTCTCTATTTAAGAAGGTACAAAAGGTATAATAAATTTTAGAAATATTTCTATTAAAAATGATTGGCATAAAGAAAAGTTAGGGCAGCTAAACAAGTAAGTTTAAATAACCTGTATTTGGATTTGTAATCTAGACACACACGCTCTCCCTCCCTCCCACCTACCCACTTATTCAACTGCCCAAGTGTGGTCTGGGAAATAAATGGGAAAATGATAGTAATAGTAATAGGAGGTAGTAATAGGAGTAATAGGAGACAGACAGAAACTAGACCTGTGACTTCATTGACATAAAAATTCCATCTGCTCATGCAGGTTAGCACCTTCTCTTATATTTATTGCTTTAGAGAGTTGCCTGAAATGATTAAGAAGTTAAGTGACTTGCTCAGATGTCACACAGCCAGTATATATTAGAGACAAGACTTGAATCCAGGTCTTCTGACTGGCTCTCTATCCATATGCCATGCTACCTCACTAGTAAGATATAGTAATAGTTCTTATTGATAATTATTAATTAATTGTTGAGTTGGTGGTCACCTAGTTGTCCACCACATCTAGGTCCATAGTCCGTAGATTAGAACTAGAAGAGTCTTTAGATGCCATTGAGTTCTACCTCCTTATTTTACAGATAAGAAAACTGAGTCTAAGAGATGTTAAGGTTTGCAAAACACTGTACATACCACTTATCCCGTTTGTTCTTCACAATAACACTTTGAGGTATTGTTACAAGTATTATTACTCTCATTTTACAGACTAGGAAACTGAGGTTGAGAGCTTTTCATTTTCCTTAAAAGACTAAAGATAGTCCTTCTGCTAAGTGAGAGTTGAGTATATTTGTTCAGCAGTTTTATTTCCCAACTGCTTTATCATCCATTACCATATTTATCCATTTTGCATCTGAGAAATAACAATAGGTAGCCTTTTTCTATACCACTTTAAGGTTTGCAAAGCACTTTACAAATTTTATCTCATTTGATTTTTAAAACAACTTTGCAAGATAGGTAACAGATAAGGAAACTGAGATAGAGGTTAAGTGACCAAGGTCACACAGCTAGTAAGTGTTTGAGGACTTATTTGAACTCAGGTCTTCCTGATTCCAGGTCAAGGGCTCTATTCAATGTAGCGTTTACCTTCCCCTTTAGTCTCTTGGATAGATCCCAAGGTCAAATCGTAAAGCAAGTATAGAACTAAGATTAGAATGCAGATGTCTTCCCTCCTAATAAACCCCAAGACTCTGAAACAGGAGTGAACGAATGGAAAAGCATTTATTAAACACATACTATATGCCAAGCACTAGAGATACAAATACAAAAACAAAAGCAATCCTTGCCTTTAGGAGGCTTACATTCATAGGATAGGATCATAGATTAGAACTGAAAGAAACCTTAAAGGCCACTGAGTTCCACCTCCTCATTTTACACCTGAGGGAACTGAGTCTAAGAGATGTCAAATGACTTCCCAGGATCTTGAAGCTAGTAAAAGTCTTAGGCAGGATTTGAGTTCACTGACTCAAATCCAAGTGCTCTATCCTTTGCCCCACAACGCATATGTGGTGGCCATGGAAGGATATTTTGGCTTGGAAAGTGCAGAAATGGCAAGTAGTGCCACTGATGTTTCCAGGAAAATAACAGCATTAATTTGGTTATGGTTTCAGATTTGGAGGTAGGAAAGGTGATGATAGCACCATTGCCAGTAGCAAATAGTGACTGGTGGGGAGATGTCCAGGGAGTGAATCAATGTCGGGCAAGATCCTGGCCCTAGATGTAATGGATAACTAGGGCCACTACTAATCCACCAATTGGGACTTGCTGGGAATTTGGGCACAAAAGAGTTAGGTCTTCTAAGGCTTGTTTTCTAGACTAGTTGACAAGGAATAGATGTACTTTTTGACATTTGCTGCTCAGAGTCTCCCTCCCTGAAGAGCCACCCACAGCCCCTCCTCAGAATGTCATCGCCAGTGGCCGGACCAACCAATCCATTATGATCCAGTGGCAACCTCCTCCTGAGAGCCATCAAAACGGCATTCTGAAGGGTTATATCATCAGGTAAGCCACCCAGGGAGAGAGAGAAAGAGCTTGAAATTGGAGAAGATTGAGAGCTCTCTTGGAAACATACCGCATGTTCCTACTCTCTATTATAATACCAGTAATCATAATTCACTTTTTATAACTCTTTAAGGTTTACAGAGCACTTTACTCACTACAATCCAGTGGGGTTATTATTATCCCTATTTACTGGTGAGGTAAATGAGGCTCAGATGAGTAAATGATCTTCCCAAGGTCGCCAAGCTAATAAGTATTAGAGCTGGGAGCCGAGCCCAGGTTTCCTGACTCTGATGCCAGTGTGCTGCCTGGAAGGTGTTGCTGTTTGCATGAGACAAGAAGTTAATTTGGGTCTCTTGTGAGACTGGACCACCTTTTAAGAAGTACCCAAAGAGAAGTGGGCTCTGTTTAGACTGTGAAAGATTTAGGTTAGATATCAAAAAGAACTTCCTTGTTGGTGGAATACGAAGTGGATGACAGAAAGTGGTGTGGTAGTTACCTCTTGTAAAGGCTTTAAGACCAGAAGAGGCTATCCATGCCCTGAGCTAAGTTAAGCATAGTCTTCTATGGAAATAGAAGAAATGAGGTGACTTTTGAAGGTTCTGGCCTAGAGATAGAAGACATCCCAAGCTGGACTTATGGTGGAAAGAATAAAAAGCCCACCACCTAGTTGTAACAAAATATCCTGTCCACATGCCTTTCTGATTTCAGAACATGTATCATCAGACCTACCCCTTGGAGCCCAAAGACTCTTACCATGATAGGCCAGTCTGATTCCTATCTTCCCTCTCCTGGATGCTCTCCCACCAAGAGAGACCAGGTCTTTCTCCAAGGTCCCAAGCTACTCACAAATGCCCAGGGGCTCCCTTCTGCATAGAAAAATGTGAACAGAAAGGTTCACCCAAAAAGGCCTCTGGGAGAGTCCCACCCTGCTGTCTATGTTCTTTGCCTCTCCAGGTTCTGCCTAGCTGGGTTGCCTGTTGGGTACCAGTTTAGGAACATCACAAATGCAGATGTCAACAACCTTCTCCTGGAGGAACTCATCATCTGGACCAACTATGAGATCTCAGTGGCAGCCTACAACAGTGCCGGCCTAGGCGTCTACAGTAGCAAAGTGACAGAGTGGACCTTGCAGGGAGGTGAGTGAGGGGGGGGTTCGGGTTTGTGAGTGTGAAGGTCAAAGTTCATGATTTCTTGATCTGATCCAGATACAGATCTGTCTTCATTTATTGCTGTGTTAGCACTCTTCTCTCCTTATACCATCCCTGAAGAGAAGTCAGGCACACCTTAGGTTGGTTTTTCCTGACTGGACTACTCCTACTATCACATACCAGTGCCTTAGTCATTTAGTACATATGATTAACACAGTGTCTGGCATATAGTAGGTTCTTAATAAAAATGTTTATTGAATGAATGTGGGAAAACTCAGGGATAAAGAAATAGGCAAATGCGGAGATAAAAAAACAAAGGCTGAAGGGTACATTGGAGATCCTTTATGCATTTTGATATATTAATTAGATTATGTAACATTATATGTCATAGTCTTGTACTTTTTTTTTAAATTCCAAAGCATTTTTACATCCATTGCTATTAGACTCACAACTACCTGATTAGGCCTGTATTAGCCTGGTGTGATTATTCCCATTTTGCAGAGAAGAAAACTAACTCACAATGAAAGTGATTTGGCTAAGGCCACACCAGAAGTTAAGAGTAGAGTTTTTAAAGTCCAGGTCTCCAGCAGGGTAATACAATGAAAAATCCAAAGACTTGAGTTCAGATCTCAACTCTGAAGTTTACTAACAAGTCATTTAACCTATGTGGGCCTCAGTTTCCTCATCTGTAAAATGGAGTTGGACTAGATCATCTGTAAAGGCAAACCCACTCTAAATCTGTGATCCTTAACCCAGTGATCTTTCTGTTTGATCAAGTAAAATCTATAAATTTTACCTATTATACAAAGAGTTGGACACAACTGAAAAACAACTGAACAAAAATTATAGGCAAGGGAGAGGCAGTATTGCATAGTGTTTAGAGAGCTGCCTCCAGTCAGGAAGACCCAGGTTCAAGTTCTGCCTCTCACACATACTAGCTGTGTGACCCTAGGAAAATTACCTGCCCTTTCAGGTCTCTAAAAACCTCTCTAAAGTCATAAATTGCAAAGAAGATTCTAGCCTACATTGGTTAGGGAGTTTCCTTTCCTGGGAGTTTCCTATACCTGTATCACAGGTCCACATTCCTTTTTATCCTATTATAGTCATGTACCTAGTTACTTTTTTTTGCAATAGGCCTATAGTTTTGTCCTCTCTGACATTTAAGCTTTTCCCCATTTCTTCCTCTCCTTCCCCCACCCAGTTCCCACAGTCCCCCCAGGCAATGTCCGAGCTGAGGCCATCAATTCTACAACCATCCGATTCACTTGGAATGCCCCGAGCCCCCAGTTCATCAATGGCATCAACCAGGGCTATAAGGTAAGAAGAAACTCAGCTTACTACTCTCTTCCAGGATCCCCTGTCTTTCAACAAAAGATAGAGGGCACAAATGGAACAGAAAAGATCCTCTGAGGCAATGGCATATTGTTCTGATCCATGCAGTGGTGTCCTGGTAAATGTTTAACAACCAGCTCTCCCCTCAAAAAAAAGAAATTACACATAACATACTTTTAAGTTTAATAATCATTGTTGATATTTTCTTTATCATTTTCTTTAGTCTAAATAGTCAACAAAACAATAAATCAAGCTCTGATTTGTAGCATTTGCTAATTTTGAAAGTATGAATTGTCACTCTAAAAATTTACAATCAGCCAGTTCAAACTGGCCCCAACACACTCCCAGATCAAAGCCTCTAGGCAAGGTAGCTGTAAACGTGGGCTTCACTATTGGTCAGGCCCACTGAGAGGAGTCAGTGTGACTTGGGTAAAATGGGGCCTGGATTTTGAAATAGAATGCTTTAGTTCTATCAGAAAATAAAGAGGTTGTGACCTACCCCAAAGCACACTCATTCTTCTCTGAGTATCTTTCTTTGGTCTGATGGACAGGTAAGGTAGAGGTCCTGGCCTCTACGACTCAGTTTCCCCTTCTTTATATAGTGAAAATATAGAGAAAGGAATCAGAGTGAAAGGAGTCAGAGATCTTCCTCTCTCCCTATGGGTATTGAAGACAGGGATCTGTAGCCTCACATTTGTAATTGTCCTTCCTGACACCAGATGGATAAACTAATTCTGAGTGACATATATGAGTTAACACTGTCAATGAGCAGCACAGCTTAGAAGTGGAATCTCCAACTCTTGAATTATTTGATGGGATTTGTTTATTGGTCTATGATTGAGTTACTGCTGATCCCTACAGTCTTACCTGTCAGGTACCTGAACCTCCTGTGAAAGATCTATTTGCATGCATGCAATACCTGTGATTGTTACTCTAATAATTGCCATGATTTGGGATTACAGCAGTGGGGGCTATTGAGGTTAGACTGGAGAAAAAAGTTTCCTAGCAACACTAGAGAGAAGGGAATTTTAAAAATAGGTAAAGTTGTAACTATCACGGGGCAAATGGGGCTTTGTTTCATGGTGTTGGTGGAATACAGAGGCATCCTTCCTCCCTCCTGTGTCTATCTTCTCCAAACCTTGCCTTGGTGTCCTTTGGTGGCATGCAGCACAATTGTTCCCTAGACATCATCTTCAAGATCTTGTCATTGTGGTATCCCTCTCCCAGGCCTATCTTCCACTCTCAGCCCAGGAGGGGAAATGAGCCGCAGTCTCTAGAAGATGGACCTTCCCATCCCTACATAATTAATTACTGCAGGAAGAACTTTCCTCCCCATTGCCTTCCCTAGTCTGTCTTTAATTGAATTTTGACCTAGACACAATTATGGCCAGTTCCAACTTGGAAAACAAAGAAAGACCCCTTTATCTTCCTGGGCTACCTAAACATGTACAGACCCTCCAGGCATATTGACAGCCTCACCCAAAGGAAGCTTACAGAATGTGAGTCAAAGACAGATAGATGAGACAGTTCCTGGCCTACACAGGGAAGGAGAGGAGAAACGAAGCTGTTAACACTTGGTTATGAAACCAGAAACCATGAAACCGTTCTTGGCATTAGCAGGGAAGGGCTTTTTAATTGAGACTCAAGAGGGAAGCAGAAGGCAGATCTCTCCACCAACTCACCGAGTTGGAAACAATTACTTTCCTTCACCATAAAAGTTTCATACCAAATTGGGAGACTTAGCTTCAAATGAGACCATAGGAGAGGAAACTTCAAAGGCAAAAGAGGCCCAGCAGGGCCAGAGAGGCAGGTTGAGGCGGCCAGAGCAGTTAGGCCTCAGCCTAGGATTACCTAGATCAAAAGCAAGTAGGTCAGAAACACCTGATTATACATCATGGAGAGTTCAGAAGACTGGAAAGCCAGCAACCCAAAAGAGGACAAGAGCTGCTGTTGTATGGGAGGATCAGTTTCTCTTTCTCTTCAGTGCTACTACATTTTTCTCACCATCATAGAAAAGCCTTCACTGAACACTTGATTATTATTCTTAGGTGCTATACCGTGGGAGCTCATAGAATCATGGGTTTGAGAGCAGGAAAAGTCCTTGGAGAGACTGTTTTGTCCAATTCCCTCACTTAAAATCAATTCACTTGCATGTCAAGATGTCACCATCCTGATGTCACTGGTCCTCTTTGAGAACAAAGGACAAATAGGCAAAGGTTACTGAGACCTAGTGATGGGTAGTGACTGGCACACAGGAAGTAAGCTGATCTCTGCCCTCTAGCTCTAAGTGGGAAGACCTCCCTTGAGCAGGTTAAATGGATCTCCAGGAGGTCAGGCTACTGGGCAGAGTGTCCAAGCCCTCTGGCCGCTAATGTTCTCTACCTTATTATCATTACCGATATTAATAGCTCACATTTCTATGGTGCTATTTATGTGGAGTTTACAAAGTTCTTTCTCTGCAGAAATTCTCTGGGGTAGGTAGTGCATGTCACATTTTAAGAGGAGAGAATGGAGACTCAAAGAGGTTTAAATGACTTACCTGGGGTCACACAGCCAGGAAGTATCACAGCTGGTACTGAAGCACAGGTGTTTGGATCCAAACCCAATGCTCTTTCTACTATGCTGTGAGGGGAAAAAAGTCAAGAATATAGGCCTTAGGGCTCATGACCCATTGCTCTCTGGGGAGGTCTTCAAAACCTCTCCCCTACCCTGAATGTAAGAATGACAGCTTCAGATAAACAAGGAAAGAATATATATTCAATAGGAAAAAAAAATGAATAGACACATAAATTGACAGTAAAATATCAGTGTTCTATCGACAGACATTTTTATAAACACATGTATGTATGTGCCTACATATGATAATATTAGCTAGCATTTATACAGTGCTTTATAAGCATTATCTCATCTACTCTTCACAACAAAGGAAATGCTATTATAATTCCCATTTTACAGATAAGGAAACTGAGGCTTAGAGGTCAAGTGACTTATTCAGAGCCACATGTCCAAGAATTTGAGCTCAGGTCTTCCTAACTCTAATTCCAGCATTGCATCTACTGTGCACCTAGATGCCTAAGGTGCTTTTATGTGTGTGTATCTGTATATGTGTGTATAAACATATACACATGTGTCCACATTCCTATGTATCTATACATGTGTGTATCCATGTGTATATTATATACATATGGACATATATTTATGTGTCTACATAAATGCACACAAACACAGAGTATTGCAAAAGTATTTAATAACCTAAAGTTACAAAGACTTTGGGGATAACCCTGTGTGTATGTATGTATGTATGTGCATATACATATATATATATATATATATATACACACACAAATATGTACTTCTGTGTATATATGTGTGCGTGTTAGTATTGTGCATTTATATATGCACGATAGGTGGTATGTATGTGTGTATAAACAGGCCATGCCTATTCTTCAACCCAACCTTCTCCATAGGTAATAGGTATGTGTGTGCAGTATGTATGTATGTACAGGGGTGTGTATGTACTGGTTGTTCCACCATGGGCAAGTCATTTAACCTCAATGTATCCCAGCCAATTATCCAAAATTATAAGTTGCCTATCTGCAGAGGGAGTTCCCCACAAATACGAAATTGTAGGATTGGACTAAAAAAGAAAAATACAGTCATGCTTTGGAAAACATGGTTTCATCCAGTCTTATTTTCAAATGCATTGTAATGTCATAGGACCCCAAAGGTCATGTTTCTTTTGTGGAAACAGCGTAGTGCCTGCGTTTACTTGGTAGGACGAGACTGGGAAAAGCTATTCCTTCCCCTTTGTTCTATTGGGAGAGGGATGTTGGAAGAAGGAGAATGTCAAGAAGTGTTTCAGCAGTTTTAAAATAATTGTATCTGAAATGGATCGTTACTAGTTTGAAGCCTGCCCAACATTCTCCTCCCTAGCCTAGCTGGGCCATGCCTGTTCTTCGAGTCAACCTCCTCCATAGGGAATAGATGGGAACGGTGAGCATATGTGTAACACTCTTTTATCTTTCTTACCGCTGCTCAACTTTCCCATCTATAAAGTAGGGATCCCAACCCTGCTGGCAGAAAAGGAGAGATTCACCCCTAAACTCTGTGCAAACAGAAGGACAAAACCGTAACTGCCATCTTAGGTTTCAAGCATGGAACTACAGTCATAAAGTCAATATTGTTTCTCCTTAAAATCTCATTTCCTTAAATGTGTCTGTTCATTTCTGGATCATTTTTATTGGTGAAATCATGGTATGAATCTGTTGGACACCTTCCTACATACACTTTACAATCTTTTAAAACAGTCATTATTCTAATTGGTCCACGACTAATAAAATATTTACCAAGATTTAATACTTACTGGAGAGCAAAGGCTTAGGTACTATGTAATTAATTCTAATTCATAATTAATTCAAATTTGCATAAATTAAATTGAATTAAAACATTAAACTTGCTTCTTAATCTACTCAAAAGAAGTTTGGCAATTTAATTGCCACAAAACAAGATAACTAGAATAAGGAGGATATTTAACATACTTATTAAATGCCATTTAGTATTTCTGATTAGTATTTTTAGGGTCTAATTAGTATCTAATTAACTCGCCAAAGGCTATTTTGCGCAATACTAATTAAATGCCAAAACATGGTTTATAAACATAAGACCATGAAAGGAAGAAGATTAAGCATTGTTAGAATCATGAGTTAATCAGGCGACATTGGCCGCAGTATTGTTTTATATCTATAAATACTCATGCTTATTAAAACTCATCAAGTGTTGCTTTTCATCATTAATTGATATTTAATCAACTTTGAATAAATGAGGAAATCTCAGGGACCAGCTGTCATCTTGAGAGACAGATGAAATGACTGGAAAACAGGAGATCAAGATGGAAAATGGGAGAGGAGAAGGAGGGAGGATGGGGTAAAGAAAGTGATTAGGAAAGAGGGCTGCTTAGAACTTCCAGACTAAGAGGCTTTTTTGGCTAAAGCCCAGTGGATAAAACACTGGACCAGGAATCAGGAAGACTCATCTTCCTGAGTTCAAATCTGGCCTCAGACACTTACTAGCTGGGTGACCTTGGACAAGTCACTTAACCCTGTTTGCCTCAGTTTCCTCATCTGTAAAATGAGCTAGAGAAGGAAATGAAATGGTAAACCACTCCAGTGTCTTTGCCACAAAAACCCTAAATGGGGTCACAAAGGGTCTGATACGACTGAAAAAAGACTGAACAACAACAGTTCTCAATAATTTGAAACTATAGCAGTTTTGAAAAAATAAGCATTAACCCCAAACCAAAGGCCCCAGCTGCCTTAGGGTCGGTTTTTTAATAAATGAAATGACATCAAGGTGGGACTCCTCCAGAGGATGTTACGGTGTGGGGGATAGGGGGATGGGAGCCTGTCCTTTTTGTGCCCTCCTAATGGAAAGAGGAGCAGCAATGATTTGAGGGCCTGGATTCTCTGCCCAGTAGCCTGACCTCCTTAAGGCCGAGCTTGGCCTGCTTGATAGAGCTCATCTTATCCCACCTGACATGCTGAGTATCCCATCTCCCCAGCTGATTGCCTGGGAGCCTGAGCAAGAAGAAGAGGTTACCATGGTGACAGCCCGGCCCAACTTCCAGGACAGTATCCACGTGGGCTTTGTGTCAGGCCTGAAGAAATTCACAGAGTACTTTACCTCGGTTCTGTGCTTTACCACACCCGGAGATGGACCCCGCAGTTCACCCCAGTTGGTGCGCACCCACGAGGATGGTATGTGCCCCACTCCTCTTCTAGTACCCCCCACTTTTCCTTGTAACAGTTGATCTAAGTTCTTCTGGGCAATGGGACACCCATATTTTGTTTTCCTTTCATATCATCTCCAACCCAGCCTAGGTTATAATCTTGTCTCTTTGGAAAAGTATTCACTCCCTGATTCTAACTTTCCTTGTGCTTTGGGGGGTGGGGATTGCCGGTTTTTTGTTTTTTCTGTTGTTTTTTTCCTGGGAACAGTACCTGGCCCTGTGGGACACCTGAGCTTCAGTGAAATCCTGGACACCTCCCTGAAGGTCAGCTGGCAAGAGCCTGGGGAGAGAAACGGCATCCTCACTGGTGGGTCTAATCCTTTCCTTAGTGTCACTAAATCCCAGACAGGACCTCAAAAGATTATCCTTAAAACACCACCAGCCTTCCACCCATTCTTTAAAAATAGCCAGAGAATAAATGAGAAAGCATTTAGTAAGCATTTTCTACTTGCCAGACAGGCAGTGGTGTTACAAATACAACGAAGCAAGACAGTCCTTGAACTCAGGTGCCTTACATTCTAATGAGGAAAGACTCTACATCACGGAGAGAAGGGGTAGATGCATGGCACAGGCCAGGAAATAACTGGAGACCAAGACAAGATGAGGTGATAGCTCACTAATCAAAGTCCAGGGACCCAAGGGCAGAGTCCAAGTAGCTCCAGAGGGAGAGTTCTGATTGGGAGAGCTAGAGCAGAGGCAATACAGGCTGAAAATGATCAGGAGTAGACAACATTTATATAATGCTCTAAGGTTTACAAAGCACTTTATATATCTTATCTCATTTAATCATCGTAACAGCCCATGAGGCAGGTGCTATTATTATCCCCATTTTACAGATGAGGAAACTAAGGATTAGGATTCTCTATGCTGCCAATCAATAACATACCCCGATATTTCCCGTTAAAAATCTCTGGTTTGGGGGCAATTAGGTGGCACAATGGATAGAGCACCGGTCCTGGAATCAGGAGTACCTGAGTTCATATCCGGCCTCAGACACTTGACACTTAACTAGCTGTGTGACCCTGGGCAAGTCACTCAACCCCAATTATCTCACCCAACAACAAAAAAAAAAGACTATAAAAAAATCTCTGGCTTTTCTGCCCTTTCTTTTGCTACCCTTGGCGTGACTGCCATGAGCTTCTAATATCTCTTCTGCAGTGGCCAAGCTATCTCAGTATTCTGCTGGTATTTGGCCCTTTCTATTCTAACTACAAGTAGCTGGGTTGATAATTGGTGCCCAATAGCAGTCCTGACCTTAGAAAAATTAAAAGCAAAGATAGACCTAATTAAAAGAGATAAGGAAGGAAATTGCATCTTGCCATAGACAATGAAGCCATCAAATTAGAAGAGCAAGGAGTAATCTACCTGTCAGATCTATGGGAATGGGAAAAATTCATGACCAAACAGGAAATAGAGAGCATACAAAGTGTAGACTAGATAATTTTGATCCTATTAAGTTGATAATTGGTGCCCAAAAAGATGCCAATGCCTCTCACCTTCCCAAGGTGAGAAGGATGGTACAATGGACAAGCAACAAATATTTATTAAGCACCTGCTCTGTGCAAGGCCTTGTGGTAGGAACAAGGAGTAAAAATAGGGTTGCAGCCCTAAATGAATAAATTCAATTTAATAGGATGAAATGAATAAATAAATGATAATAGGGTGAAATGAATAACTATGATGAAGGGCAAGTGAGATAAACACAAAAGAGAGGCCCAGGCAAAGTAATATGAGAAACTTAAGGAACCATAAAGTTATTTTCACCTTGGGGAATGGAGAGGGGAAGGGAGGGCTGATCAGGTAAGCCTTCATGGAAGAGTTGGCATCTGAGTTGGCTCTTGTAAGAAGTTAGGAGCATTGACAAATTAGGGAGAGGGGGGAGTTTATTCCAGATTTAGGGAAAAGCGTGAGCAAAAACAGAAATAGGCCAGAGAGCACTTCCAGACAGAATGCCAGGCCACTGAGCAAAGTATCCAAACATTCAGACCGCTGCCACCACTATCCTTCCTCTATACCCAAAAAGCACAAACAAAACAAATAGTCCATAGACTCGTGCCAATAACTCCCAGACCTTTATAGTACATGCCAAAGTTTCCTTAAGGCGAATCCTGTCAGGTGGAAAGGTAGGTTGTAACATCCCAGTATCTCACAGCTAAATATGTATCCCTTGTCCTGTTTTTCCCCCTAGGATATCGGATCTCCTGGGAGGAGTATAACCGCACTAACACCCGGGTAACACATTACCTGCCCAACGTCACCCTGGAATACCGTGTCACTGGCCTAACTGCCCTCACCACCTATACCATTGAAGTGGCAGCTATGACCTCAAAGGGCCAAGGCCAAGTATCAGCCTCTACCATCTCCTCTGGGGTCCCTCCAGGTAAGTTGGTAAAGGTAATACCACCCCAGGCATCATTCTGCCACCCAAGAACCCAATGAAGAGTTTTCTTCTCTCCTGGAAATACTAGATGTCTTCTAGAGCATTCTATCTTCCTTGAGATCTGGGATAAAATGCCTCTAAGGAAGATATCATATCCCCATAATTTCAGAATATTGGGCAGAGGGTCCAAGGAATAATGCTTCTCTAGCACCCACGCCTCAAGAAAAAGGTACAGGCTACTGGTACTTACTCCTTTGTACTCAAGAACAGCCCCTCTTTATTGAGGTCCTGTTATCCCACTGGATCATGTGCTATAATAATAACAATAAAAATAACATTTACATTGCATTTTAAGGTTTGAAAAATGCTTTGCATATGTTATGTAAATGCTATAAATACATATGAATTTACATAGTAGTAATATACTATATAAATGTTATAAATAAAATGTCATCTCATTTTATTCCCCCAACCACCCTGTGAAGCAAGTGCTATTTTTATCCCCATTTTACAAATATGGAAACTGAGACAAATAAGGGTTAAGTGACTTGCCCAAGGTCACACAGCTAATACGTGTCTGAGGCAGGATTTGAACTTGGGCCCATAGTGTGACACAGTGCCCCAGAGACTAATGTTTACTTGGGCTATGTTACTCACAGAGTAATCAGAGTGAACAAGGTGTAAAATGAAGGGCTGTACTAGAACAATGGTGTCAAACTCAAATAGAAATGGGGCCAGCGAACCATATATCAGGATGCCTGCAGGCCACGTATTGACTTAGAAAACCACATATTAGCATTATTATTTTAATTATCTATAATATTATTACCTATTAATAAATATATTTTTGCTTTTATTACCTAATTACATTTTAATCTGGTTTGGCCCACCCTAGGGAATGTTGTGGACTGTGAGTGGCCATGTGACTGACACCTGTGAGCTAGGTGGCTTTGAAGGTCACTTCCAGTTCCAAATCCTCTGATCACTGTGATAGGATATTTGCTGCCATAGTTGAGTCATATCTGGAGTACTGTGTTTTATTCTGGGTACTGCATTATAGGAAGGATTTAAACAAACTTGAGCAAGACCATGATTTTGAGAAGCCTGAAAGAAGATAACTAGAGGGGGTAGGGGGCAGGGGGGGAGGGGGAGGTTGAGTGTGAAGGAAAAAAGGTGTAGGGAGTCACATGATACCTGCCTGTCCAAACCTTCCACCAGCCCCTAGAAGGTAAATAGTACACAACAAAAGTACAGCCATCATTATAAAATTAAAGGGACATAATGGACCAAAACAGTGCTGACTAGTGGATAGAGTGATGGACGTCAGGAAGACCTAAGTTCAAATCCTGCCTCAGATGCTTACTAGCCATGTGACATCAGGCCTCAATTTCCTCATCTATAAAAATAGAGGGTTGGCCTTGATTACCCCCAAAGTCCCATCCAGCTCTAAATCTCTGATCCTCTCAGCCTCCAAGGAGGCTTTCAGGTGAGGTTTAAAGAGGAGATGGTGGGCATACCAGGGTAGCCAGTAAAGTCTTGATTGGGAGGAGGGGGAATAGAGGATAGAGCTCTGTCCCTTCCTATATAATTTTCTTGGGTTTATTTTTCTTTCAGAACTCCCTGGAGCCCCCACCAATCTGGGCATCTCTAATATTGGCCCCCGCTCTGTGACATTACAGTTTAGACCTGGTTATGATGGGAAAACATCCATCTCCCGATGGCTGGTGGAGGCACAGGTAATCGCGGGCAGAGAGGGTCTCCATCTTTATCCAACATGCCCGGGACAAGCAAACCACATGTCCCATCTTGTCCATAAGAATTAGGCTATAACCCTATTGTGATTAATTCCAAAATCCTCTCTGATGATTTGCATATAAAACAATGTTTTATATCGAATGTTCAAATGCACTAAAAACACCTAACCCTCCCAAGTCTCTGCTACTTCCTCCAAGCCCCCTATGCCCCTAACTCACACATACAAATACCAGCCTCTGACCATGTGGCCAACCTGAGGGGGGAAAACTGGTTGGATTTTCCCATTAAAGTTATTTCAGTCCTTAAGGAATATTTTACAGTCGTGCTTAAAAAGTCATATCCTAGGGTCTGGGAATATGGAAACCACCTTTGGGGCTGTTTCTTGCTATCCACAGAGTGGGTCCTGGGATTTACACCTTGAACCTTGAGCAGAAGCAGAGAGTATTGGGTATCTATGTAACTCCTAGGATTCTGGGACAGACTCAGGGCTCCTAGAGAATACTACTAGGTGACTAAGCAGGACTCTAACCTTTCTGCCCTGATGGCCCCTCCCCTTTCTCAGGTGGGAGTGGTGGGTGAGGGAGAAGAATGGCTACTCATCCACCAACTGACTAATGAACCTGATGCCCGCTCCATGGAGGTGCCCAACCTCAACCCCTACACCTTCTACAGGTAAAGCAGACAAAGAGGCAAGACCAAGGTGAAAGGGGATATTGGCACCAGGGGAACAAGGGATGGGAAGCTGGTTTTTGAGGGTTGTAGCCCTGGTCCTCCCCTCTGGGGACAATTTGCTTGTCATCCTCATTAGGTCTCTCATCCTCCCCTTTCCCTTCCCCTACCCCTAGCTTCCGCATGCGCCAGGTGAATATTGTGGGCACCAGCCCCCCCAGCCAACCCTCTCGCAAGATCCAAACCCTCCAAGCTCCACCAGACATGGCACCTGCCAACGTGACCCTGCGTACGGCCAGTGAGACTAGCCTTTGGCTGCGCTGGATGGTGAGACAGATTCCTGGGAGGGGATGGGGGGAGTAGGGGAACAATGTCACCAGAGTTTGGGAGTCTCTGCAAAGGTGTCAACACTAATTGGTACCCATGGAGGACACTGGACATGACAGGCAATCTGAGTGCCCATCAGAATCCAGCACGAGGCAGTAAAGCCTTCTGCTTTCAGAGAGAGAGAAAGAATGAGAGGGAGAGAATTGGAGGGAGAGGAGGGAAGGAGAAAGAGAGAGAGAAAACAGGAGTGAGGAAGACAGAGAATGGGAGGGGGATGCAGACAGACAGACAATGAATTGGAGGGAGGGAGGAAGAGAGAATGGGAAGGAGAGGAGGAAAGGGGAAAGAGAGAATAGAAAGGAAAAAGACGGAGAATGGGAGGGGGAAAGACAGACAGACACAGACAAAGAATGGGAGGGAGGGAGGAGAGAGAATGGGAAGGAGAGGAGGGAAGGGGAAAGAGAGAGAATAGGAGGGAGAAAGACAGAGAATGGGAGGGGGAAAAACAGACAGATAGGCAGATGGAAAGAGAGAGAGAGAATGGAAAGGGGAGAGACAGAGAATGGGGAAATGGGAGGGGGAGAAAGAGAGAAAAACAGATACAGAGGAAGGTTTTCTTCTGTCAAAAAAACAACCCCAATCCTCTGTTCATGCATACCTGTGTTCCCTTTATAATTAATCCACAAATATTTATCAAGCATTTGCTATGTACCAAGTACACACTAGACACCAGGGAAACAAAAACAGCCTCTGCCTCAAGGAGGTTACAGTCTAGCCTGGGGAGACAGCTTGTACGTACATAGGCATGTCCAAAATAACTAGAAGGTGATTTGGAAGGGTTAGGCATTAAAATTCAGGGGGATCAAGAGTGACATTATCCCTGTGCCTGAATATATCTCTTATGTACCTGGTTATTTCTATTTCATCCACTAGAATGTAAGCTCCTTGAGGGCAGGGACAATGTTTTGTTCTTTATTTGTATCCCCCATGCTTAGTGCAGTCTCTGACTACATAGTAATTACAAATGCTTCTTGACTTGCAACATGACCTTAGAGAAGATAAAACCCCACTCTGACAGGTCTCTCTTCTGGGAAATGGGAAGGAAAATCCTTACCGCTTATGTTCCCCCAAGGGGCTGGTGAATGGTCAAGAGGTTACAGAAGTGGGAAGCAGCATCATGTGATGTACTAGAACTCGGAAACCCAGGGTTGGGTCCCACCTCCTCCATTTGCTAGCTCTATGACCTTGGACAAGTCACTAATCTCCTTGGGTCTGTTGGCTCATATGTCAAATGAGGAGGTTGGACTAGATCGGTGGTTCCCAACATTTTTTAGTTTCATGAACCCCTTTCAACAACAACAAAAATGTGTTGTGAACCCCCCGCCCAGGACAATTTAATATACTACTCATGATATTCTTTACAATTACTTAATACTTAAAGCACCATTAAAGAATTTTTAGTGTGAACCCTTTGAACTATCATTATGAACCCCCCAAGGGATTAGCAAACAACTATATGGGAACTATTGGATTTAATTATCTCTAAGCTCCCTTTTAGCAATAACAATTTATGAATCCTCCAAAGATAACCCCTGGCACCAAAAATAAGCAGGAGTTATTACAGAGAAGTAGTGGAGAAAGAAAAAAAATTGGACCTGGGGTTTGATTCCTTCATCTATCATTTTCTAAATGTGTGACTTTATGCAAATTACTTCTCTCTGAGCCTCGGTTTTCTCATCTGTAAAATGGGAATGATGCTTATACCATGTACTTCATGGGACTGTTATAAGTTTCAATGAGATGATTGTTGTACTTGCCTTAAAGACCATTTTTAAATACAACTCTCTCTACTCGCATTCTGCATCTCCTCCTTGCTAAGCAATGTTTGAGCCCCATCTAGAGTCAGCTGCCCCCTTCCATACCTCACAGGGTTTTAAGTGTGCCAAGTAGCTAAAAGGTTAAACCCTCTAATACCCAAGAGAGAGTAGAGGGGGAATAAAAAAGTAATCACCAACTTAGTATAAGGCCCTGGGCAACTCTTAGCTTCATTTAATGGTGCATGGCCCGTTACCTTTCCTTCGCAGGTATCAGATCATGAGAATAAAGTTCCTTCTCCCTCTTAGCAATCCTATCAATTGCTATCCTAATGGTCTGTGGTCTGTTTCACTAAGTGTTTTCATGAGTTGAGGTTTGGGAGGAGGGAGGGCCCATGTGGCAGATGGTCAAAGCAGAAGATAGTGAGGAGAGGTTGCAGGGTGAGAAATGGAAAGAAGGGGGTTTGTGTAAGAATGCTATGGATGATGAGGTCAAAGGGCATCTGAGACTATTCTACAGGGGCCAGGAGATGAAAATAAAGAAGAGATGAGGCCAAGGCTACCCATGTGACTCTTCCTGTGGCTTGTATCTCAACTACATTCATAAACAACATCCTGGATTGGTTGGGAAATCTGTATACCCACATACCACACCATCTACTACCATCTGCCACATACCCTGTCAATTTAAGGGCAAACAAATTTCCCAGGCTACCTTGAGTTAACAATCCCAAATCAGATATATGCTGGATACTCTAGCCCCACCAGCCAAGTCACAGACACAAGACCGTGACCTGTCCCTTGATCTCCAAAGAGAAATTCAATTGGATTTAATTCAACAAGCATTTATTAAATGCTATCTATGTGGTATACTTTGGCCATACAAAGGTGAGTTGGTCCCTGCCTTCAAGGAACTTATGTTCTACTAGGAGGAGATAACTTATACAGGGATAAGTAAAGACAAACTTATACAAAAAGAATGGGGATGATCTGCATTTTCATCCTACCTCAGACATTTATCAGCTATATAACTCTTGGATAGTCCTTTTTTCTTTTTCTTTTTTTTTTTTTTGGCTGGGCAATAAGGGTTAAGTGACTTGCCCAAGGTCACACAGCTGGTAAGTTCAAGTGTCTGGGGTCAGATTTGAACTCAGGTTCTCCTGACTCCAGGGCTGGTGCTCTATCCACTGCATCACCTAGCTGCTCCTGTAACTCTTGGATAGTCACTCAACCTTTTACAGCCTCACTTTCTTCATTTATAAAATGGAAGTGTTGGACTCACTGCCCTTGAAGGTTCCACTTCAGCTCTAAATCTATACTACTATGATGCTAATTTGGGGAAATGGAATGAGGAGATAGAGAACAATAACAGCTAGAAAGAGCAAGAAAGGCCTCATATAGGAATTGTTCCCTGATCTGAGAGCCTTAAAGGGAGCTAAGACAGGGAGGTTCCAATTGGGGCAAATAATGAATCCTTGAAGTGGTCGCATGCGTTCAAATTTGTACTATTCAAAGCTATAATTATGTAAAATATGGTCATTGGTTCCAGCCCAATGGACCTATGCAATGCAAATCCCAATAATGCAAACTTTTCATAAGATTTCTTACACTAATAAAGACCTAGCTGGATTTCCAGGAAGTGGCGATGGGGGGAAGGAGAACATTCTGAGCATGAAGTGTTAACAATACCTTTGCAAAGCTACAGAGACAGGCTATGGAGCACAAAGCTTAGGAAACATCAAATAGGCCTGTTTGTCTGAAATGTAATGTATGAAGGGAAGTTATGTGAAATAAGCAGGAAAAGTAGCCTGGGGCCAGACTATGGTAGGGTTTTTGTTTGTTTGTTTGTTAGTTTTTGGTGAGGCAACCAGGGTTAAGTGACTTGCCCAGGGTCACACAGCTAGTAAGTGTCTGAGGCCAGATTTTAACTCAGGTCCTCCTGACTCCAGGGCCGGTGCTCTATCCATTGCACCACCTAGCTGCCCCATGGAGGATTTTAATGCCAAAGAGGCATTTGTGTTTTATCTTGGAGACAATGGGGAGCACGGAAGTTTCTTGAATATGGGAGTGGCATAATCAGACCCATGCTTTAAGAATGTCACTTTGGCAGCTTTATGTTGGGCAGATTGGAGAGGCAAGATACTAGAAGCAGGAAGACTGAAATAGCCCAGCCAAGAGGGGTTGAGGGCCTGAACTTAGAACCACTGTAGAGCCAAGTGTAATCATCTCTGCTCCCATTCAACTTCCCACCAAGCCTCCCTCAATCTACCAGTAAATTATTAGAAATTTATTAATTGCAGCAACTTAGGAAGCCATACAGTGGATAGAGGCTGAACTCAGAGTCAGGAAGACCCGAATTCAAATTTGGCCTCAGACACTTACTAGCTATGTGACTTTTTGTCTCAGTTACCTCATCTGTAAAATGGGGACATTAATAGCACCTACCTCTCAGGGCTATTGTGAGGATCAAATGAGATAATATATGTAAATGGAATGGAGTAAATGTAAAATACATGTAAATAAAGTGGAGTCCTTGTGAGTGGTGAGAAGGGATTGGACACTCAATATGCAGAGGGAGAATCTACAAAATTTAATGACTGATTGGATCTGGGGCGATAGGTTGAGCTTGGGAGAAGATTCACATATGACTCCAGTATTATGAATCAAACCAAGAGGAAAGGGGGTTAAACTACCTTTGTAGGAATTGAGTTTAGATAGAAAGATGGTCCTAATGATGAAATACATCTATATACCTGTCTCTCTCTATGTGTAGATATAGATATAGATATAGATATAGATACATATTTTTATAGATATAGATATGTATTTTTATCTATATAGATGAAGATATGTATATAGATATATATCTTATTTCTCTCTATATATAGATGTGTGTATATATATCTTATTTCTCTCTCCCTCTCTCTATATATATAGATATATAGATGTATATAACTATATGTATATATATAGAGAGAGAGAGAGAAGGAGGGAGGGAGAGAAAGAGAGAAATAAGATAGATACATAGACAGATAGATAAAGACAGAGATATCTTAGGTAGGTTTACTACTACCTAGACCAGCTTTTCTAATGACTGGTTATTAGCTGAAGCTACATCATGATCATCATCATCATCATCATCATCATCAGTGTATAATAGCTATCAATTATATAGCGCTTTTGCAAAGCACTTTACATGTTATCTCATTTGATCCTCACAACAGCCCTGAGAGGTAGGTGCTATTACTATCCCCATTTTACAGATGAGGAAACTGAGGCAAACTGGGTTAAGTGACTTGCCTGGGGTCACACAGCTAGTAAGTGTCTGAGGTCAGATTTGAACTCGGGTCTTCCTGCCTCTAAGTCCAGCCTCTATCCACTGTATTACCTGGCTTCCTACGTTGCTGCAATTAATAAATTTCTAATGATTTACTGGTAGATTGAGTGAGGCTTGGTGGGAAGTTGGATGGGAGCAGAAATGATTACACCTGGCCCTGCAGTGGTTCTACCAACCGCTCCATCTGTCATCAAGATTTAATTGAGCAACCACAAGGTATCTAACAATGTAGTGGATGCATAATAGAGAATAGATACTGTCCATGACCTCAAGGTCTAATAGGAGAAACACATGTGGTCAACAGAAATAATATAGATTTACAGTATTACTAAAATGTACTTGGCAAGGAGGGAACATCTGGCCTCCTCTTGGCAGGTTGGAAAATGGGCTGGATTAATCATAAAGCTCTCCTGGGTAAGGCAGGCTCTTAGTGGCAACTTAAAGAAGGGGAGGGATGGGACATGGTAGCCAGGCACAAGCCATTTGTATATTCCAGTCTCTCTGCTCCATCTCTCCCACTTTGCTACAGCCTCTCCCAGAAATGGAGTACAACGGGAACCCAGAGTCAGTGGGCTACAAGATCAAGTATACCCGATCCGATGGGCATGGCAAGACCCTGAGCCACGTGGTCCATGACCGGATCGAGCGAGAGTACACCATCGAGGACCTGGAAGAGTGGACCGAGTACCGAGTGCAAGTCCAGGCCTTCAATGCCATTGGGACTGGGCCTTGGAGCCAGACTGTTGTGGGCAGAACTAGGGAATCAGGTACTTCCGCTGCTCTACACCCTGACCCCACCCTGATACCGCCTAACAACACCCTTTGGAATTTTTTGTGCATGCATGTAGACACAGCTAGGGACTATTCCAGCATACAGTGTTATCTGAGCTGTTATAAAGGACAGGGGCAAAGAGAACAAAAATGTTCATTTGTATTCAGTTTGCATGTCATTTCTCAACCAAACAGAGTGATATTCTTCAGAGCACCTGTTCTCTTCCACAGCTTCCTAGTGCCTGCCTGCACCCCAGTCCCAAGTTAGATTCCCTATTCCCTTCAGGTGAGGCGGGCTGATCTAGACAAAGCTAGTTCTATGGAACATGCTACCTGCCTCATGACAAAATAAAAAGGACCAACTCCACTTCCCCAGAATAAGGCATACGTTTTTGGACACAGCCAATATGAGAATTTGTTTTGCTTGACTCCGTATTTGTTACAAGGGTTTTGTTTTTACTTTGATAGGTGTGAGGTAGGAGAAAGAAAATCACTGTTCATCGAAAAAATTATTTGTTTTAAATCTAGTTGGACTCTGCCTCTATGCCCACAGTCTTGACCATAGCATTAAAGATGTCTGCCTTTCCCCAAGGGGTCTGAGAGAGATTAAGACTGGAAAATGGAATGGAAGGTTCCTAGAAAACACAAGAATGAAGCCAGGTCTCTCTTCTCTCTCCCCACCTAGCAGTTGTCTAACTGTTAACCGGTTGCTAGGACCTCACATCCCTCTGGGTCGCAGTCAGTTGTCTGTTATTCACACATGAATTATCCACTTTATAGATTTGCCATGGCAAATTATTGATTCCAGGCTCACATCCCCAGGCCACCCAGCAAGTGCCTGAGTCTCCTCCCTCCTACTATCAGTTGTTATGTTCTCAAGACATGCAAACTCCTTTTAATAGTAACCAAAATATAATTAGGGAGATAGATCTCTAGTGGGAAAGGCTTGTAATGTATTCTGAAGCAAATAGAAGTCGGTGTGGAAATTATCTGCTATTGGGGAATTACCTCTGTCTCTTCTTCCTTTCATTAGTGGGGGGTATAGAAGGTTGACTGCGTTTCCCCCTCTTTGTGATGACCTTCTATACTCCCCATCAAAACTGAGAAGAATTTCAGTCGTGAGATGCTTTCTTCTACTGTCTCCTCTCCGACAGTTCCCTCCTCCGGTCCCACCAATGTGTCTGCACTGGCTACCACCTCAAGCAGCATGTTGGTACGCTGGAATGAAATTCCAGAGGCTGATCGAAATGGGCTTGTACTGGGCTACAAGGTGGGTTCTAGGATAAGAGAGAAGAAGGAAGGAGTCTGGAGTCTCACCACCCACAGCATCACTGTTGTGAGCTAACCTTTCCCTTGGGATCTCCAGTCCAGGGCCCTCTCATTGTGCAGGGAAGAGGATTTGGGTGGGAGGCAAAAGGACCCTTGCACCCTGGTTGAAGATGGCTCCAACTCCCCACGAATAGAGCAGTAGGTTGGGAATCCTGAATCTATGCTCATCTGTACCACTGATATGCTCTGTTACCTCCATTCAGTTACTATCCTTCTCTGGGTCTAGTTGCAAGAGGGACAATGTCTCCCCTATACTGGGTTTAAGAGGTTTTAAATACCCTAGCATCGTCTGCATTCTTTGGTATCCTTCCTAACATACATATCCGACATAATACTTAGTTCCCTGGGAAATCATGCCACACCATGCAAAGGCCCTTTCTGTACCCTATTCCTGGCTTTAACCCTTGGGGTTGGGATCCACTGGGGGTTTCCTGACTCATCCAGCCCTGGAACCCTCACACGGCCTGCCCTCTGTCTGTCCAGGTAGTGTACAAGGAGAAGGATTCTGACACTCAGCCTCAGTTCTGGCTTGTGGAAGGGAACTCATCTCTCAGCGCCCAGCTCACTGGTTTGGGCCGATATGTGCTCTATGAGATCCAGGTACTGGCTTTCACCCGTATCGGGGATGGCACCCCAAGCTCGCCACCTATCCTGGAGAGGACCCTTGATGATGGTGAGTCCACAGCTGAGGGACTCTGGGAATGAAACTCACCCCATATCCCATTTTAGATTATTTTTCCTTAGTCCTTTGCCCTTTATTGATGCTTGACCCTGGAGATTTGGTCCAGCTTGAAATTAAAACATAATTGGCTTTCCTGGAGGGAAAGCAACTGTGAGAAAAAAGCTTATCCTGCAGGGACTGCAATATTTACCTGCTGCGATTCATGAAGGACGTTAATAGAATAAGGATTAGGCTTGAGTTTTCACTGGTATAAGGAACTCCCAGGTGAAGAAATTCTGTCATTGCAGGGAACTGAAATTTGGGAATTTCTGGAGAGTTGTCTAGAGGACTAAGAGGTTAAGTGATTTGCCCAAGGTCACAGTATGTGACTGCCAGTATGTGTCAGAGATGGTACTTGAACCCAGGGCTTTCTACCTCTCTATACAACTCCATGCTGCCTCCTGAGGGCAGGAGACTCCACTAAAATCCTAGATTGTGACTTACTAAGAGGCAGCAGTTGGAGAATTTCTCAGTCTCTGCTTTAGTTTTCTGCTCACTCTAGGGTAAATTGCCAAAGATTCTTTGAACACCAACTTCCTACCCAATTTCGTTTTTATTTCAAGCTGGGGCAAATCTCCAGGGTCAAACATCAATAAAGGGCAATTACTGAGGAAGATGAGGAAGCTTTTCTTTCCTGTACTTTAGGTCCTTCTAGGTCTTTTTTTTTTTTAACAGACGCGGTACACACAAGTCAAGACATCACCCTTATGATGTCATTGGTCCTCTTAGAGAATGTAGGATAAACAACAGCAAAAATCCCTGTTAGATTGTGCTGACTGACCCCTAGGCAGTCAAAAAGGATCTCTAAACATGGACTCCAGTCTCTGTTATTCCTGCCTGTACCCCTTTCCCACTGACCTTCCCACCCACCCCCATCCCCTCAGTTAAATCCATGCAACTGGAGGTAAACTAAGACTCAGAGCTTCATGGGGGATCTCACTATGACCCTGTTTCCCATTCTAGTCCCAGGACCTCCCATGGGCATTCTTTTCCCAGAGGTGAGACCCACATCAGTCCGGCTGATTTGGCAGCCTCCAGCTGCCCCTAATGGCATCATATTAGGTAAGCCTCAATCCTCTGGTTTCTGGAAATATGAAAGGTTTATGCTCTTCTGTGTCTGTGTTTGTGTCTGTGTGTGCATGCGTACACACACATGCTGCTAGACTTGTGATTTTTTTTCATTGTATGGAATTCCTAGACTCCCCTGTAACTGTCTGGGAGAGTTGCCTGGAACACGAAGAGATTAAGTGATTAGCCCAGGGTCAAACAGCCAATATGGCTGAACTTGAACCCTGGTTTTTCCTGACTTGAGAGAAAATCCCATCATCCTGGAATTTGCTGTCTCTCAGATTGTTAGAGAAGGTTCGTGTTTAGAGATTGGAAGATACAGGTGAGGGCTTCAGTTTTCAAAGGTTCCTAAATCAAGGGCAGGTGAAGCCAAGATTGCCTACAGACAGTGAGGAGCATAAGTGTTGAAAAGAAACTCCAATTAAATATGGATTAAGCACAAGCAAATAAAGGAGCAGCTAGGTGCCACAGTGGATAGAGTGCTGGACTCAGAATCAGGAAGACTCATTCATCTTCCTGAGTTCAAATCCAGACTCAGACATTTACTAGCTATGTGACCCTGGGCAAGTCACTTCACCCTATTTGCCTCAGTTTTCTCATCTGTAAAATGAGCTGGAGAAGGAAATGGCAAACGACTCCAAGTATGTTTGCCAAGAAATCCCCAAATGGGGTCATGAAGAGTCGGGCATGACTAAAATGACTCAAGAACAAAATTAAGAGGTAGGGAACTCAAGAAATATGCAGCCTTCCCATTCCACCCAAGTCCAGTGATTGGCCTTGTTCTACAGGAGTACCCTGAATCTCAGAGTAAAAAGCAAGATATCTCCTGGGTCTGCTTTTCTTGAGCCCAAACCAAGAAAATGGTAAAGAAAAAGCAGAGACCTTTGATGGTCCAGAAAGCAGTCCCTGTTCTCAATTTCCCCTAAGAGCCACTGACATTGGTAAACCAGACTATTCCCTCTTATCCAATCAAATAAACAAAGCTTTTCTCTCCATTTTGAGCACCACCCCAATAGAAAATCCTTCCTGGCTAAAGTCCACCCTACAATCACACCAACTCCCAGTTTTTATTTTATGCCATCTTTGGGCATTAAATATAGATATACACATATATCTACAGATATACATATATATATGTGTGTGTATATATAGCATATAACAACATATATATATATATATATGTATTTGGTTAGCCATTTTTTCAGTTGTGTACAACTCCTCATGGCCTCATTTGGAGTTTTCTTGGCATTTCCTTCTCCAGGTCATTTTACAGATGAGGAAAATGAGGCAAACAGAGTTAAGTGACTTGCCTACGGTCACACAGCAAAGAAGTGTCTGAGGCCAGATTTGAACTCAGGAAGATGAGACTTCCTGACTCCAGGCCTAGCACTTGATCCACTGTGCCACCAAGCTGCCCCATATATGTATATATGTGTATGTATATACATATATACACATGTACTATATATACATACGTGCATGCATACATGTGGATATGTATTCTAGATAGATGAGGAGGAGGAAAAGGTAGTGGTGAACATAGGCACACATATAATTCCTGCTCTCTCTATATCTATTTGCATGTCTGTCTCTATACCATAAAAATGGATTTCTAAACTGTAAACTCCTTGAGACAAAGGGTGTAAGTTTCCCAGAACTGGTTATAGCAATTTCTTAAAAAAAAAAAAAAAATATACTAGAAAAAAAGATCACCTGATCCTGCTGTGCTAAAAAGCTTTTTGTAAGCCTTAAAGCACTGTATCAATTTGAGGGTTTTATTAGCATTATTAATGTTATTATAAAGATGTATTCATTTTGTAGCAGCCACAAATTGTACCTGCCATTCTGTCCACTTTCCTGTGAATTATATACTTGTGGCTATGAGGAAAATTAGGAGATAGTCAATGACTCACTCAATGCAACTCTGTATGTGGGTATATGTGTGTGTATGTGAGAGAGAGACGGACTGGGTATGAGTGGGTATGGTGAGCATACCCTGCTGTACTTGTGATTTTATCTTTGTAAGGAACTCTTAGATTCCTCAGTCACTATCTTAAAGAGTTGCCTTGTATACTGAGGCAGATGAAGGCTAAATGAATTGCCCAGGGTCACATAGCTAATATGGTTTGACTGGAACCCTGGTTTTCCTAAGGTGAGGCCAGCTCTCTCACCATCTCCATACCGTGCTACCTCTTAGATAACTCTCTAAGACTGTTAGTTGCAGAGATATCTATATGCATTGATACATTTTCTCCACCAGAGAAAATCCCTACACCACTGAAATCATAATGCTAGTCCAAAATATAAACATACATAAATATATATTTGTATGTTTCATATTTATATTTACACACCCATTTTCTATAGAATATCAATGATATCATATTAAAGACTGAAAGAATGGGCTATTTCTGCTTTGTATACAATGCCCCCTAGTGCCTGGTCCCAGGAGTTAGCATCTTTTACCAGTTAAGTGCCGTGTTGCTGATTCTTGATCACAAATGCCATGTCATTCCTCACCTGGTCTAGTGTCACTAGTTCAAAAAACAATCATTTAAAATGTATTAGGTGAGTAAATTGGTGAACTTTTAAGTGAAAAGAGTCCTAACTCAAAGATGTGACGTAGGGCCCTCTCTGCCTATGGGAAAGGGTTGGGTGAACTGAAGGGTGTGGGGGAAAGAGTCTATCCCGCTTTCCAGTATTATCCTGCTTCTCCACAGCTTACCAGATTACCCACAGGCTCAACACTACTACAGCCAACACTGCCTCGGTGGAGGTGCTAACCCCTAGTGCCCGCCAATATACAGCCACTGGTCTCAAGCCTGAATCTATCTACCTATTCCGCATCATGGCCCAGACCCGTAAGGGCTGGGGGGAGGCAGCTGAAGCACTTGTGGTGACCACAGAGAAGAGAGGTAACTGCCTGGGAATGACTGGGAAAGATTGAGATGATGTGGGAAGATAACAAGGAAAATTGGAATCCCAAGTCCTGTGGATCTTTCTCTTGGGTGGGACAAGGGATGCTAGCCTGATAACCCCCTAGGAACTCTGGGGAAAAGTCTAGATCAAAGCTAGGTCTCAGAAACTCTGAAATTAAAGTCAATGGCCATTAATAAGCCTGAAGAGCTCAGATGAAATTCAGTAGTCAATAAACATTTGTCAAGCATCTACTATGTGCCAGGCACTGCAGGCTAAGTGCTGGGAGATACAAAAAGAGGCAAAAGACAGTTCCTGCTCTCAAGAAGCTCACAATCTAATGGGGGAAACAAGAAGAAAACAAATATGTACAAATAATATATATAAAGGATAAATGGGAAATAATTAAGAGCAGAAAGGGACTAGAATTAAGAGGGCTTGTGAAAGGCTCCCTATAGAAGATGGGATTTTAGTTAGGATTTAAGGGAAGCCAAGGAAGCCAGAAGGTAAAGATGAGAAGGAATAGCATTCCAGGCATGGGTTCAGCCAGAGAAAACATCCAGATCTGAAAGATTGTTCATGGAACACTATTCATGTTATTCATGGAATATCAAAGAGGCCAGTTTCACTAGACTGAAGAGTACATGCGGGGAGGAAGGTGTAAGAAGACTGAAAAGGTGGGTAAAGGCTAGGTTATGAACAACTTTGAATGCCAAAGGATTTTTAACTTGATTCTGGAGGTTATAGGGAACCATTGGAGTTAATTGAGTTGGGGGTAGGTGGAACAGCAGAAAGGACAGAAAGGACCTGTGCTTTAAGAAAATCACTTTGGTGACTAAATGGAGAATGGACTGAAGTGGGGAAAGGCTTAAGGCAGGTGGGCCCACCAACAGGTTACTGCAGTCATCCAGTTGTGAGGTGATGAGGGCCACTAGAGTGGCAGCAATGTCAGAAGAGAGAAAGGAATGTATTTAAGAGATGTTGAAAAGGTAAAATGAACAGGTCTTGGCAACAGATTGGATATGAGGGGGTAAGAAATAGTGAGGATTCCAGGATGACTCCTAGATTTTGAACCTGAAGGACTGGGAGGATGATATTACCTTCTATAGTAATAAAGAAGTTGGGGAGGGGGAAAGTCGGTTTAGAGGGAAAGATAATGAGTTTGATTTGGTACATGTTGAGTTTAAAATGTTTACTGAATATCCAGTTTGAGGTGTCTGAAAGGCAGTTGGAGATGTAATATTGGAGGTCAGGGTGGGGATAGATAGCTCTGGTTATCATTAACATAGAGATGATAACTAATTCTGTGGAAGCTGATGAGATCACCAAGTGAAATAGTGCAGAGGAAGAAGAGAAGAGGGTCCAGGACAGAACCCAATGGATCATCTCTGGTTAGAAGGCATAATCTGAGGACTCTGCAAAGAAAGTAGTTAGGTAGGAGGAAAATCAGGAGAAAGTGGTGTCCCAAAAACCTAGGGAAAAGAGAGTATCAAGGAAGAGAGGGTGATCAACAGTGTCAAAAGCTGCAGAGAGGTCAAGAAGAATGAGGATTGAGAAAAGGTCATTGGATTTGGCAATTAAGAGATCATTGGTAACTTTGGGGGTTTTTTGTTGTTGTTATTTTTGGGTTTTTTTTTTTTTTAGTGAGGCAATCGGTGTTAAGTGACTTGCCCAAGGTCACACAGCTAGTACGTGTCAAGTGTTTGGTCTGAGGCTGGATTTGAACTCAGGTCTTCCTGACTTGAGGGCTGGTGCTCTATCCACTGCACCACCTAGCTACCCCTGATTATTGGTAACTTTGGAGAGGGCAGTTGGAATGTTATGGTCAGGAGCCAGATTGTAAAGGGTTAAGAAGAGAGTGAGAGGAGAAAAAGTAGAAGCCCCTATTGTAGAGTCAATGTATTGTCTCCCTTCCTTCCCACAGGTATCCCATTCCAGATAATCATCACAATGGAACAATTTCTCAGTTTTCTCTAGGGAGTTCACCAGTTCTCTCCCACAGAGTCTTGTCCAGTACCTTTGAATAGCTCAGATGGCACACCCATCTGAAGACTGGAGCTCTGCTTACCATTGTCTCTCTGAAACTACTCTCTCCAAAGTTACTGATCTTCTCTGCACTTTTCTCTGCACTCATCCTATTTATCCTCTCTTCCTGCAGCATCTGACACTGTTGACCACCCTTCTCATCTCGGATACTCTCTCCTTTCTAGGTTTTCAGCACACTCGCACCTGTCTGACCACTCTTTCTCAGCCTCTGTTGCTAGATCTTTGTCCATGCCATGCCCCCTCACTGGGGGTATAAGCCCAAGACTCTGAACTACCCTTTCTCACTTATCAGTTTAGGCTTCATTAGCTCCCATGAATTTGATCATCATCTCTATGTAAATGATTCCCAGATCTATATTTTTAATCCTAACTCTCCTAAGCTCTAGTCCTGCATCACCAACTAACTGCCTATTGGACATTTCAAAAGGGATATCCCAGAGACATCTCAGATTCAAATTCCAAAATGGAGCTCATTCTCTTTCTCCAAAAACCCATCTCTATTCTGAACTTCTCTCTTTGTGTTGAGGACACTTCCATCCTTCCAGTCATACAGGTTCACAACTTATGTACCCCACATTAAGTAATTGAAAAAATATTATAATTTCTGCCTCCACCAACTTCTCTGGAATTTGCCACCACCCTAGTTCAGACCTTTGTCATCTCTTATCTGGGCTATTTTGTTGAGTTTTGTTGTTGTTCAGTTGTTTTCAGTCATGTTTGACTTTTTGTGATTCCATTTGGGGTTTCCTTGGCAAAGATACTGGAAGTGGTTTGCCATTTCCTTCTCCAGCTCATTTTACAGATGAAGAACTGAGGCAAACAGGGTAAAGTGACTTACCCAGGGTCACATAGCTAGTAAGTTTCAGTCATGTCTGATTATTTGTGACTCCATTTGGGGTTTTCTTGGCAAAGATACTGGAGTGGTTTGCCATTTCCTTCTCCAGTTCATTTTACAGATAAGGAACTGAGGCAAACAGGGTTAAGTGACTTGCCCAGGGTCACACAGTTAGTTAGTATCTGGGGCTGGATTTGAACTCAGGTCATTCTGATTCCAGGCCTGGCATTCTATTTACTGAGCCATCTAGCTGCCCATTTTAATAGTCTCCTCCTTATCTCAAGTCTCTCCCCACTCCAGTCCCTCCTCCACATAGACACCAAAATAGTTTTCCAAGCACAAATCTGACCATATCACACATAATCCCTTACCGAATAGACTCCAATGGCTCCCTATTGCCTCTCGGACCAAGTATAAATTCCTTTGTTTGACACTGAAAGCCCTTCCCAATCTGGCTCCAACCTGCCTTTCCTGTGAATTATTCCCCTCTACATACTCTGCAGTCTAGCCATTGTATCTCCCATCTCCTTTCCTTTGCACTGGCTATCCAAAGGGCCTGGAAGGCATTCATTCCCCACCTCTGGTCTCTTGAGATCTCTGGTTTCCTTCATCACCCGGCTCAAACTCCACTTTCTGCATGGGCCTTTCCTGGTCTCCCCGCCTGTTAACTTTCCTCCACATGCACACGTAGTATCACCTTCTATTTGTTTTGTTGGTTTTTTGCATGATCCTATATATACATGCACTTTTGTGATTGTAAACTCCTTGAAGACAGGGCCAGTTTTACTCAGTGCCTGACACGTAGGAGGCGCTCTGCAAAAGGACATCAATTGATTGCCCCTTGTTGTCAGGACACCACTCTCGAAAGCAGAATTCATCAGCTCAGGCTCTTGCTGTCTTCTCTCTAACCTGAACGGTGCCAACAGGGCACATGCCCTCCTGCTGTCTAGGGTTATTCAATGATAAATTTGACTTTCCTTGTGTCTCCCCCCTCTTACAGACCGCCCACAGCCTCCTAGCAAGCCAGTGATAAAACAGGAGAATGTGAAGGCACGGAGCGTGCTGCTGTCCTGGGAGCCTGGTAGTGATGGCCTTTCCCCCGTCCGCTACTACACCATCCAGACCCGGGAACTCCCCAGTGGCAAGTGGGTCCTGCACTCCTCCTCCGTGACCCACAATGCCACTTCATTTGTTGTGGACAGGTAAGATTCTCCCAACCCCTATCTCTTGGATACTGCTTCAGT
Organism: Vombatus ursinus; assembly: GCF_900497805.2. Classification (NCBI taxonomy): domain Eukaryota; kingdom Metazoa; phylum Chordata; class Mammalia; order Diprotodontia; family Vombatidae; genus Vombatus; species Vombatus ursinus. Next base: position 17,991,280 of record NW_020954579.1, read on the forward strand.
ACTGAGAATCCTCCCTGCCCAAGCAGAGCATTTGTTTACATTTCATTTGTTTCATGGAAAGGGCTTCACAAAACAGTTCCAGCCTGAAACCCCATCCACCCCCATTCTCCAAATCCCAACCTTCTAGTCCATTCAGTAGTTTCCAACCTTCTTGTAATGGGGGTTTGGGACCCATTACATTCTGAGTTTCACCTTCCCATTCAGTCATCTGCCTGGGTCCCCCTCCCTCCATTCTAACCAGCTTCTCCTCCTTGCCTGGCTCCAACCCAGCTTCCTATGGTGCCTTATTAGAATTTCTTCTTTATTGTACATTTCTGGAACCCAGAGTACAGTATCAGTGGGGTGCTTTGCAGTCTTTCATTAACCATTCTCTGCAACCACAGCATTTTTCTCCTCATCTTTAATAGGGAAACTGAGCCACACTACCGATTGCTGGCTTTAATGTAATTTAATTTTCAGTAGGTTATATTTTTATTCTCTACTTTATATGAGCAAGAATTTCAACTACCATTTTTGAAAAATTAAAAAGAAAGAAATTGAAGCTTGAAGCAATGTACTCCACGTTAACTCTTTGGTTATTTGACTCTTTTCAAGTCTCTTGAATGCAAGGAGAGGATGGCAGTATCTGGGGAAGAGCTAGCTCAGATCTCAGCAAATTGATGGTACTGTCCTTGGTACTAAAGTGAGAGTGAGAGAAGGAGACTGACAGAAACAGAGAAAGAAAGACAAAAACAGAGAGAGACAGAGACACAAAGACAGAGACAAAGAGCACATGTGTGCGTGCACGTGTCACACACACTGTACTTGCAGCTTGAAATGAATACATGTGTCCTCAGCAGCTTTCTGCTCACAGCTAGATCTTAAAGGAAGTCAGAAAATTAAACTACCATGAGCTGAGAAATTTGGGACAGTGGTCTCTGGTCTTGATTTATCCCTCTCCTTGTTTGCTGTCTGCTGTTAACAGAGGTGAGATAATGCATTTACACTTAGTAGGCCAGGTTTGAAACTTACAGCCCCACTACCCTTCGATAAATTTGGAAATTTTGGTCCCTGCATGTTACTGTCCAAAGGGGACTTTGAGCCTTCACTGTAATACATGCTTTAATTACCACTTGCATGCTGTGGAAAGCACAGTTTTATGGAATGAAACATTTGTGCATTCTAATGTGAGTGATTATAATGGCCAACCTTGGTCACCAAAAAGAGATGAGGAAGCATCTGCCTCCTTTCAGTAGAGTTGGGAGACCATGGATGTGGAATGTTATATACACCATGAGACAAGATCACTGTGTCACTTGATTTTGCTTAACTATTCTTTCATTGTTACAAGTGAGAACTCACTAGGGAAAGAGGTGAGAGTTATATCCAGATATGATGGGTGCAAAGCTAAAAGCTTAGCATTATACATATACATATGTATGTACATATACATATATATGTATATATGTGTATATATGTGTATGTTTATACATATATATGCCTCTGTGTGTGTATATATATATAATGTATATATATAAAATGCTAAGTATCCAGATATGATGCTCTAAGTACATCCACATTCAGAAGCTATTGCTTGGATTGCTTTGGGTTTCTCGCTCTGGGTTTCTTTGGGATGTAAGAGAAGAGCAAATGCTTTAAGCTAAAAGGCATCAATGAAACATTATTTTAAAATAAATGAATGTAGCTTCTGTACAATGAGTAGATTACTGAGGGTGGAGACAAGAAGACTCTTCATTCAATCTCCACCACGGATGCTTACTAGCTGTGTGACTACTGGCAAGTCGGTTAACTTTTCTCTGCCTCAGTTTTCTCATCTGTAAAATGAGGGAGTCAGACTCAATAGCCTCTGAGGAGGTCCCTTCCAGCTTCAAGTCTATGACCCAATGATCCTGCATAAATTTATAAATGGTAATATCCAAAGTATCCTTATCACACCACTATGTATGGTACGTTAGATGTCTTGCCTATCTTACCTACCCCTACTTATAGTACTGGATGTTGACCTAATCAATTAACCTTTCCAGGATTTAGTTTTCCCATTTGTAACTTGGGACTGAGAATACCTATGCCCCTTCTCACCAGCTCAGGATGGGCAAATGAGCACAAAGGGGTCAGAGGCTAGGGAGGTCCTATTGGAACCTGGGCTATTATTCGTTCGTTTAATCGCATCATCTCTTTATTTCATCCCAGGCTGAAGCCCTTCACCTCCTACAAATTCCGAGTCAAATCAACCAACGACATCGGGGACAGTGAATACAGTGAAGAATCAGAATCCCTCACCACGCTACAGGCTGGTCAGTGGCCCTTTCTCCTCCCCAGGCTATGATGTAGCCTTAGCTTGAGCCATTTCCTGGAGCTACAAGGGGGCAGCAGCTACTGTGTGCATCCCCCATCTCTCTCAGCCCTTAAGGTGGGAGAAGTCACAGGATAGCCTCTGTTTGGAGTTCCAGGAGAGCGGAGAGTGACCAGTCTTAATATGGCCACAGGCTTAGGAGGGCAAGGAGGGGAAAAAACTCAAGGTTACCAGTTTAAATGATATTAAATGGTAGCTGCCAGGTTGTATAGTCACTACCCTTGTCTCTGGTTCAAGTATTTGCTCTTTTCTCACATCCTAAAGAAATCCAGAGTGAGAAACCCAAAGCAGCCCAAACCATGGCTTCTGAATGTGGATGTACTTAGAGCATCATCTCAGAAACCACCATGGACCTAAAGAACAAGGCAAAAGGAGCCAGACACACCTAAACCCATTGGAGTTTAGGCTGCATTAAAGCCCCTGAGATGGTTGTCCACTGTCCTTGGTCCTTCCCTTGTAGTCCCCAGGAGACCCCTCTCCCCCTCTCTGAAGAAGTCAGATTGGCCTCATTTTCCCCCAGTTAGGGGGTAATTCTCCTGCCCCCAGCACCATGAAGCTCGGAAGGGTTACTGACACTGGTCTGCTAACATCAAGAGATCATAGGACTCAGAAGGCTCTGAGTTCCTGGTTGTCACCATTTTCCCTCTCTCCCCAGCCCCAGAAGAAGCTCCCACCATCCTCTCCGTCACCCCTCACACCACCACTTCAGTACTGATCTCCTGGCAGGTATGGAGGGCCTGGAAGGTCGAGGAGGGGTGGGATGACCTTTTTCTAAAGACATGGGGATATATGCTCTATGCTGAGACCCAACCCTTAGGAAAGCCTTAAGGAATGGACCTAATACTTCTTTTAGATAGAAAATGAAAAGCCACCAAGGAGAGAGATTAACTACATTGGGGAGAAAGGGTAGCTTCTCCTAAAGCACATGTACAAGGATTGCACTGAAGATATATACAGGAGGGACTTATCCAAGTCCAGATTCCCAGCAATCAAACCTAGAAATAGGTATGTGTCCCTTATTTTACACACACTTTCCTTCCTAGCTTTGTGCTTGAAGCTTTTTTTTTTTTAGATTCTTTCTTTCCAGGGAAATCAGCAGTCTCCTCCCCCCCTTCTTCAGTTCTCGCACATGTTCACTGATGCTTTCCCCCACCCTACCACCACCATCACCAATGAGCTTGTTATTATAGCTCTATGCCTGAGGAGAATGAGAAGATTTGGGGCAGGGTGCCAGGTTCCTATCAGTGACCTTCTGAGCCCTTCCCTTGCCCTCTTCTCAAATCCTCCAGTCTCTTCCTGGGAAGAATTCCTGATATTGGCCCTCAATGTCCAAAGGACAGTGATATAGGCTCTACCTTAAAGGATTCTAGGCTTAAGCTGCCCTACTCTTCTGCAGATAGGATCCTGGATCAATGAATGAATGAAAAAAAAAAACAAAAAACAAAAAACTCTTAAGCACTAGGGATACCTAGAACAATTGAGAGCTCTTGTTCCCAAAGAGCTCTCTCTCTCTCTAATAGGAGGAGACAATAAATAAAGAAAGTCTGTGATCAACTATGAATGACTTAGCTCTTCTCAGCAACACAGTGATCCAAGACAATTACAAAGACTCATGATGGAAAATGCTATCCACATCCAGAGAAAGAACTATGGAGTCTGAATGCAAATCAAAGAATACTTTTTTCACTTAATTTTTTTCATGGATTTTTTTTTCCTTTTAGTCTGTTTCTTCTTTCACAACTGTAACTAATATGGGAATATGTTTTACATGATTGCACATATATAATCTATATCAAATTGCTTACCATTTTAGGAAGAAGGGAGGGAGAAAAATTTGGAACTCAAAATCTTATAAAAATGAATGCTAAAAATTGTCTTTACATATAATTGGGGAAAAATAAAATGCTATTAAAAAATTAAAAGGCAAAAAAGAAGTGTCTGACTACAGGGCAGTCAGAAAGGTCCCAAAATCCTAAGGCTGCAGAAGAGAGGTAGATAGCAAGGCCCAGAAGCCCTTAGATTATATACGTGGTTATGATGGCCATTCTATAAGCCTGCAAAGTATGGAGGCAGAGTAGATGGTAAGGCCTGAAGTTCTCCCATCTTATCAGAAGGAATGGAGTTGTTGATTTTGATCTCATGTAAAGCCCTGTGAGTAGTCAGGCAGCATGGGAAAAGGGGAGAAGATGCCCTTGTTGTTGGCAGCAATGTTACCTGCCTTCCTGTCACCTGCATGGGTTCTGGGATGGCCTGGGACAGAGGGAGAGCACAGAAGAGAACAACAAAGTGGGAGGGTACCAGCTTTTCCCATCAACCAACTATTCTGGATGGGCTCTGGGGCAGCCCCTGTCAACGAGACAGAGAGAGAGGAAGGTAAAGCAAGAGAAGGGGACCCCGGTTTCCATTGTTCTGGGACTGGGTGGGGAGGAGAGGGCTGAAGGCAAAGGGGGCGGCTCACCTTCCAATGGTGGGGGCTGTTCCCTTAGTCAGCTATCTCAGCTATGGAAAGAGTTCCCACTCTGACCCCTAGCCTAAGGGAGATAGCATCTAGTCTAAATTTCGTGAGTTTTACTTTTGAGATCCCAGAGCCCTTTGAATAAAAATGCCCTGTCTCCTCCAGCACTACCTCAAGAAGTCACGGCTTAAAACCAGAGCAGTAGGATAGCAGAGAGCATGAAAACCCCACCAGCCGGCTGAGAGGCAATTAAAGGGCTAATTAAAGCAAGAACCATTTCAGCAGGTTTCATAAATTTGGTATCATTTAAAAAATAAAAAAGGATCTCCCAGATGCCTCTTCACTACCCTAAGCTACACATAAAATCCCTGTGGATGGGGGCTATGAGCAGTGAAAAGGAGGGCAAAGCATGTGTGTGTGTGTGTGTCTCTGTGTGTCTGTGTATGTGTTCATCAGCTGGATGATTCAGGGGACCCTCTGTCATAGCTTCCCAGAAACCCTAAGGAAAGTTGGGCCAACGAGTTTAGAATGAAGGATCATCAGTCCTAGGGGAGACGGCACCAAGCTTGAAAGAAAGGCAACAGCAGCATCTAGGACAAAAAATTGGGTTTCTGGATCCATTAGTAACTTGTTTTATCTTTCTCTGGGCCTAAGCTTCTCCCGTTGTTAAATGGGGAATAAGAATAATAATAACAATAACAATAATAATAATACCTGATCCTCCCTACCTCACAGGGATCTTAGGAATAGGAGGTAATAGATGTAGAGATAGGAACTGAACCTATGATTTCACTGGTATGGGGAGGTTGGGAGGGTGGGGCTTCTGAATGAGGAAACTCCTTCTCCCAATGCAGGTCAGTACCTTCTCCTCAACTTTTAGACTCACCAGCTAGGTAGTACAGTGGGTAGAGAGCTGAACTTGGAGTTAGAAAGACCTGAGTTCAAATCCTGCCTCAGATACTTACTAGTTGTGTGACCCTGGGCAAGTCACTACAACCTCTGTCTGCTTCAGTTTCCTCATATATAAAATGAAGATAATAATATCACCTGCCACCCAGGGTTGTTATGAGGACAAAATAAAATAATATTTGTAAAGTACTTTGAAACGTTAAAGCACTATATAGATGCTTTTTATCTTATCGTTGCCATATAAATTATATTTTATATTATATAAATGCTTATTAAGAAGTTAATTGGGGGCAGCTAGGTAGCTCAGTGGATAGAGCTCTGGCCTTGGAGTCAGGAAGACCTGAGTTCAAATCCAGCCTCATATACTTGACTCTTACTAGCTGGGTGACCCTGGGCAAGTCCCTTAACCCCGATTGCCTTACCGAAAAAAAAAAAAAAAAAAGAACAGAAAAGAAAAAAAGATTAAAAAAAAAGTTAAGTGACTTACCCAAGGTCATACAGCCAGTACACCACAAAGCAAGACTTGAATTCCAGTGTTTGTGGCTCTGAGGCTATCATATATGTCAAAAGTCCTTCCTCTAACTCAAACACCATGCTGCCGCTCTTTGTGAGAATTGTTGTGTTTTTGTTTTGGGGTTTTCTTTTGTTTTTTTTAAAGCACAGTGCCTGGTTCATAGTAAGTACTTAATAAATACTTGTTGACTTGACTTTGAAAAATTGTATTATTTTTATCTTCATAGTGCAGATAAATCCACTGTTAAAACATTGCAACAGTAGGGACCTGTATACCATAGTTCAAATTTATATGACATTCTACAGTTTATGGATTTCCCTGGCTTTCTTTAACACTCCACTCATATCCCATTTGCTATGAGAGGCCATTCCTGGTTCCCGCCCCTACTCGCACCTTCCCTCCCCTTCACATTGCATATATCCTGTATACCTAACTGTTTTGTCCCTCATTGGAACGAAAGCTTCTTGAAGGCAGGGGCTATTTGTTTTTTGCTTTTCTCGGATTCCCCAGTGCTTAGCATAGTGCCCAGCACACAGTAGGTGCTTCAGGAATGTTTGTTGACTGAGTGACTTTCATCCCAACAACTCTGAGTAGAATAGAGCAAGGCTTATGTTGCCCTTTTGGCAGATAAGGAATCTAAGTTTCAGAGGGATGGTTACCTAAAGTCACACAACTAATAAATATTGACACCAAAACTCAAAACCAGGTCTTCTTTCAAGTTCAGTGTTCCTTCTGCTTTCTCCCTCTCCACACAACCCCCCCATGACTTCCATCCCAACAACAGATTACTGTCACCTTTTTTTTTTTTTTGAGGCAATCAGGGTTTTAAGTGACTTGCCCAGGATCACACAACCAGTGAATGTCTAAGGCCAGATTTGAACTCAGGTCCTCCTGACTCCAGGGGAAGTGCGCTATCCCCTGTGCCACCTAGCTGCCCCAACTGTCACCTTTCAAGAGGAGAGGGCTGAGCTGAAACCCGCTTGTATCATCTTATACCGATCAAGGCAGTCAATTATTAAGCTTTCAGCATGAGCCTTTAAACCTCAGAAATCAGAAATCAGGGCTTGAATTTTGTTTTGTTGATTGTCTATACTTAAGAAAGTGAGGGAGAAAATGTTTATAATGCAAGTGGTGTGTGTCCTGAGTACTCCCCCTGCCCCCGAACCCCCACCACCACCCACTTGTTAAATATTTACCAGCACATCCAGTGCATATAGAAGAAGTGTACTTGAAAGAACGAATAAATGATAGAGAAGGGTGTGAGGAAAGTATATGTCAGTAAACAAGCATTTATTAAGAACTTACTATGTTCCAGGCACCATGCTACACACCGGGGGTACCAAGAAGGCAAAACCAATCTTTACCCCCAAGGAGCTCTCACCTTCTAATGGGAGAGAAAACATGAAAATGACTGTGTACAAACAAGATATAGACAGGGTATATTGGAGGTAATTTCAAAGGGGAAACACTAGCATTAGGGACAAAGGCTTCTTATAGAAAATGAGGTTTTAGCTGAGACATGAAGGAAGTCAAGACACAGAGATGACAAGGGAAGGAATTCTAGGCATGGGGACAGCCAGAGAAAATACAGAGTTGTGAAATGGAGTGTCTTACACGAGAAATCTCAGGAGGCCAGTATTCCAGGACTACAAAGTACCTGGAGGGAAGTAAGGTGTAAAAAGAATGGAAAGATAGCAAGGGGCCGGGTTATGAAGGTCTTTAAAAGCCAAACCAGATTTAATGTTTGATCCTGCAGGTAGTAGGGAGCCACTAGGGTTTATGGGGAGGAGGTGGGAGGGTGACAGTCAGACCTGTGCATAGGAAGATAGCATGTGATTTTACATGTTTATGATTTGGAATATCTGCCCCTTCACAAGTGTATGATGTAGAATATATCCCCCTTGGGTCCCCTCCATCTCCAGCCACCAGCTGAAGACAAAATCAATGGGATCCTGCTAGGCTTCCGGATACGTTATCGAGAGCTGCTCTATGAAGGGTTGCGAGGCTTCACGATGCGAAACATCAATAATCCCAGTACCAAATGGGCTGAGCTCACCTGTGAGTACAGAGGCTTGGGAAAGGGGGGAAGGGGGGAAGGGGATGGAGGAGAGAAGGGAAGAGGGAAGAAGGGAAGAGATGTGGGGATCCTCCCCAACCCTAGCAAGACTCCAGTGATGCCTGGCATCCTATCCTCAAGCTCTGACTCCCCTCTTTGTTGCTCAGTCTGTTCCTGGAGCCAGCCCTTCAGCCATCTGATAGCCTTGAAACCCCCAGCATCTCTTTCAGCCCCTTCTTTCCTCCTTCCACCCTCATCCTCTGTTCCAGGCTTAGTAGCTCCAGGATATCCTTCTTCTTGCTTGCTGTCAAACATTAATGATTTAGATTAGATGGTGATAACTTTATTCTATTCCATAGCACAGGGACTGCACAACATAGAAGTGGCCTACCCAGGGGCACCCCCCTCCCTAGAGCTTGGCTCTCTACCTTTGGGGGAAAGGTCTCAAAGCAGGCAAAATATCCCAGAAAATCAGTGGGATTCAGTCTAGCAATAAAAAGCTCTATCATAAAAGAATGGTATGATCTTAAGGAAGTCTGTCACCATGTCTAAGCCATCATTCTGTTTACAAAGTCCTTGTAAGACCTCATTTTTCTGCCTGACCCCAATAAAATAGAGGCATCACACACACACACACACACACACACACACCCTGCATGTGTAACTTAATACTTGAAGAATCTATCAACAGGGGGTAACTACATGGTTCAGTGGATAGAGTGCCCAGCCTGGAGTCATTTCAAATTCAGCCTCAGACACTTACTAGCTATGTGATCTGAGCAAATCACTTCACCCTGTTTGCCTCAGTTTTCTCATCTGTAAAATGAGCTGGAGAAGGAAATGGCAAACCACTCCAGTATCTCTGCCAGGAAAACCCCAAATGCAATCACAAAGAGTCGAGCGCTATTAAAAGCAACTGAACCAAGAAAAAAGAAAAAAAGAATCCATCAACAAGCATTTAAGGGCATGCTATGTGCCAAGTACTGTGCTAGGCGCTGAGGATAGATACAAAGGCAAAGAATGAAACAATCTCTGCTCTCAAGGAGTTGACATTCTAACAAATCTGTGACTTCACTGATGTGGGTTCCCCCTCCACCAAGGCTGATCACAACCACTCTACCACTTCATAAGAGGCCTCCAGAAGTCCTGTAGCCAAAATATTCATCACCCTGCATCCGAACTGGTATGGAGCCTCTCTGAACTTAGCTAGGCTAATCCTCAAATAGCAGGTGTATAGTCCATTGACAGACTCCCACTCAAATCCTCTCTGACTTGGTAGGATGTGCCAGAGCTTGAGTAGTCTTTGAAAATGCAGGATTGCCTCTGTACCACAAGGAGGGATCAAAGGAGAAATTCAAGGGGAGGATACATATACTTATGTGACCGGGGAGGGGGGGAGAGGAGTGGAGGAGGGAGAAAAGAGAGTGCATGAGAATTAGAAATCAATAGACAAACATAGATATAGAAAAATAATTAGAGATGATATAGATAATTAAAGATAGATAATCAAAAATAGAAACATAACTAGACAGATACAGATAGGTAATAGATAATTAGACATCTACACAAAGATAATTGGAAATGATAGAGATAATTAGATATATAGAAAAATAGAGATGATAAAGAGATATAGAAAGATAGACATAGATAAAGAAAAAAATAGACAAAGATAGAAAGATAATTAGGAACAGATAATTAGAGATAGATTGGTAGATAATAGAAGGCTAGAGGTAGATTATTAGATAGATATAGAAAGATAACTAGTCAGAGATGATAGATAAAGAGAAAGAATTAGAGACTAATAGATAAACAGATATAGAAAAATAATTAGATTATATAGATAATTAGTGATAGATAATCAAAGCTAGAAAGATAATGACAGAGATACAGATAGATAATCAGATAAACATAGATATATAGAAAGATAACTAGAGATTATAAATAAGATAGAAATAGGTAGAGACATACAGAAAAATAGAGATGATAGAGATAAACAGATAAAGAAAAATAATTAGAGATGTTAGAGATAGATATAGATAATTAGACAAAGAAAGATAATTAGGGATAGATCATTAGAGATAGATTTATAGATAATAGACATAGAAAGAGATAGATTTTAGATAGCTATAGAAAGATAATTAGAAATTATCAAAAGATAATATAGAAATAAAAAGATAGATATATAAAGATATTTAGTCAGAGATGATAGATGGATGGATGGATGCACATATAGATGGGTGGATGGGTGGATGGATGGATATAACAGAGCTTCTGAAATGAGTAATATAATATGTAATATAAATAATATAATAATAATAATATAATAGCTCACATTTATATTACATTTTATTTATATTATTTCTATTTTTACATATTTATATTATATTTATACATTTATATTTATTATATATTTATATTTATATTATACTTTAATGTTTGCAGAACACTTTTGATCCTCACAACAACCCTATGGAATTAGTACTATTACTATAACAGGATAGTCTTGAGCAGCCTAGTATAGGAAATTTAGTGCTGAAGAGACAACTGGGTTCAAATCCTGCCTCTGACACTGACTAACTGTGTTGTGTTGGGCAAGTCATTTAACCTCTTTGTGGCTTAGCCAATTCTCTAAGACTTACCTACTAGAAGCATAGAGGGATTGTGATGCTGGGGAAGGGAGTTTCCTGACACAGATGAAATCCTAGACGCTTGGCTTATTTGCCTGGGGAAGCAAGGATTGCATATGTGTTAGAAGAAGATTGCAATGATTTTGCTATATATACTTTCTTTCTGTATACTAAGAAACTGATTTACTAAGGGTTTTATAACCTTAAAACATGTGCAAGGGAATTATCAAATGGGTTTTTGTGAGTGTTCGTATGTGGTGTAGCCAAGAAGTAACAAATGTAACTGTTTCCACCAGCCATGCAAAAAAAAAAATCCCATTTTTATAGTCATACCATACACATGCATTAGAAATGTTCACAATATATGTAAGTGCATGTGTGTGATCTCCTTCTCTACTTCCAAAATCCTACTCCCACCCCTGCCATTTTTTTTGGTCTTCTAAAACCACATGATATCCATGTAGCCTAGTGATTGCAACCTTGGACCTCTTAAAACTGGCACTTCTACCTCCACTCCTTGCTATATAACTGAACAAGTCCCTCCCCTCATTAATCTTGGGTAGCCCAATGGACCTGGACATTCTACCTATAAAATATATAGAGATCCATCAGAAAAAAGTTGAGGTGGAACCTGACTGGTTTTAGATTCAGAAGAACAGATTATGAATCCTTGTTCTCACACTCAGTCCTAACCTGTGGTAGACCCCTCAGTGCTCATCTGATCAGCCACAGTTGGACACACTGTGCATGGACCCCAATGTAGTGATGTCATTTTGGTCCTCTTTGAGAGTGAAGGACAACAACCAACCAATTCACTTAGTTGCAAATCATCTGAGCCTCTCGATTTCTGTATCTGTAAAATAAGGGCAGGAGGACCTGAGTTCAAATCCGACCTCAGACACTTGACACTTACTAGCTGTGTGATCCTGGGCAAGTTACTTAACCCCAATTGCCTCACCAAAAAGCAAAAAATAAAATAAAATAAAATAAGGGGGGAATTGGAGGATCTTCTGCACCCAAGATCATACCCCTGTGATGGATGCTTTCATCCTAGCTTTCTCATCGCTTCCCACTCATTCTGGCTGCTAACCCCGTGTCTACACGCTCATTCAGTATCATGCTGTTCCTTTCTCACTTCCAGTAGAATCCTGTTAGTGGCCGTCTTTCTCCCACTCCACATATTAGTGTCAACATCATTGGTTTCTCTCTGTGAAAGGTTCAGTGTGTGTGTGTGCACTAACCTCTATGTACTCTATCCCTTCTGACCCTCCTCCCCGCTTCCCCATACCTGCCAACAGCTATGTATGCTGTGCGGAACCTGAGTCGACCCAGCCTCACGCAATATGAACTGGACAGTAAGTCTTCTTGTTTCTCCATTCTGATCTCTAAATTGAACCCCTCTTCTTCCTCAGTGGGTGCTCTTCTATTATTGGGCAGGGACTGGGGCTTCTCCTGAAACATGCCCACTGTTAATTGATTCCTGACTTGGGGAAAGAATATAGAGTAGAAACAGCCTTCTTTTGATGGAGAGGTGAGGGTGTGCAGGTGCAGAATGTTGCATACATTCGGATGAAATCACTATGTCTGATGGCTTTTGCACCACCAGGAAGGGAGGATTCATTGTGGGAGTAATAGTTTGATATGTCCAGAAACAACTGTGATGTAAAAACAAAGACATGAAATGTTATTTTTTTTGTGGGGGGGGAAGATATTGCTAAGACTTCCCTATTGCAGAGAAATGGAGGTAGGGAAGGAGGTACCATTCTACCACCAAAATGCTACAGCTAGCAAACCCTACCCCAACCCATTTCTACCACCACCACACCTATGCCTTTTCCCAACAAACATAAAAACCAGCAACTTTAAACCCATTGGAGATTTGTTTTATCGTGGAAATTCTCCTCCAGTCCTCCCTACCAAGTATGAACTAAAATATACAAACATGTACATATATACATACATACATACATACATACATACATACATAAACACACACATATCCTATCCCCTGATGAGATAGAAGACAAGAGAGATCAGGATAGTTGGGGGCTGGGAATGTTGGATACTGTGCAGTGTATTATCATACATATGAACCCACACTGATCAAGGGACTTGCCAAGCCTTAAGCTGTGTTTAACAATAGCATTTATCAGGGGACTCTCTGATATCTTCTGGTGCAAGCCTCATGTACTTGATCTTGGTTAGACCCCTTAGAGCAGGGGTTCTCATCATTTTTTGTATCCTGGACCCCTTCACTAGTCTGATGAAGCCTATGAACCCCTTCTCAGCATAATCGAAGGAAATGCTAACTTTTAGTTAGAGGGTAGTGAAAATAAAAAGATGTCATTTTTTTCCTCCTAAAATCTATCCACAGTCCCCTTGAGGGTCCATGGACCCCAGATTAAGAACCTCTGCCTTATGATTTGTTTATTCTGTACCGCAATATTGACATTGGGTCCAGAAATTCTCCCTGCCTCTCCATCCTCTCCAAGCTCCTCCTCCCACTTTGTAATGTCATAGCAATGACTTCTGAAGGCCAAGATTGACAGGGACGAATGGTCTCCAGTTTCAGACAAATGTCTGTTCCCTCTTCCTTTTAAACCTGCTTTTACTTATTGTTGTTTTTGTTCTTTAAAAAGTGTTAAGGTTAGGACCTGTTCACAGTTTCTATCTGGAAAAGCTACCCAGACATGTACATGGGGGTATTAAGGAAAAAGAATAAGGGAAACTTGGGGAACCCTGAGAGGGACTGAGACTCAGATTTTTGCAGGATCTCTAGGTGGGACAGTAGACACATAAGGAGCTGGTTGGTCCAGGCTGTGTTGGACCCAGTTCTAACCAGCTCTTGAAAGCCATTGTGAAATTTTCAGAGTGAGCATTTACACCTTGAAAATTGGCAAGCACTAAAAATCAGGGTTGGTTTTATTGTTTTGTTTCTTGTCAAGACTTAAGAAAATGAGGGGCAGCTAGGTGGCGCAGTGGATAGAGCACCGGCCCTGAAGTCAGGAGGACCTGAGTTCAAATCCAGCCTCAGACCAAACACTTGACACATACTAGCTGTGTAACCTTGGGCAAGTCACTTAACCCCAATTGCCTCACTAAAAAAAAAAAAAAAATTAAAGAAAAAGACTTAAGAAAATGATAAAGAAAATGTTAAAATGCCTATTAAACTTTAAAATGTGTCACAGCTATAATTCCTCTCCACCCCTGCCCCAGCCAGTTGTTAAACATTTACCAGCACATTCCTGTAGTTGGAGAAGAATATGAACCTTTAGAGTAGTCACTGTAGTGGGGTGATAGAAGAGGTAGGAGGGGGAGGCTATGCAAAGGCAAGGTGTGTCCAGAGAGAGGGAAGGCTATTCTCAGTTGCATGAGGCAGAAATGGACCCCCAGTGCTACTTTCACCCTTTGAGCTGCTGCCTCGGAGCTCAGGTCTACCCCTTTCTTGTCTCTACCCAAGCCAAAACCCATTCCCTGAGTGACCAGAGCGCACACACACACACACACACACACACACACACACACACACACACACAC
>NW_020954579.1:18005740-18058299 GCF_900497805.2 Vombatus ursinus
CACACACACACACACACACACACACACACACACACACACACACACACACTCACTCACTCACCTTCACAGTGACTTCTCTCTGTGTCCTCTTCCCACTCCCCTCCACCAGACCTAAGTAAGCACAAACGCTATGAGATCCGGATGAGTGTCTACAATGCTGTGGGGGAGGGACCGTCCAGTTCACCCCAGGAAGTGTTCGTTGGAGAGGCAGGTGAGTGAAGTGAGGTGGCTTTTCTCTCTCCCCCTCCACCTGTTTGTCCTAGTGTCCACCCCTGCCCACATTTCCATGGCAAATTGTCTTTGGTCGTCTCCCAGCTATCCTTTAAGGCCAACCAGACAAGATATGGCAATAGGGAGACCCTACCCACTCTGGGCTGCCCCTCCATGTGCTCTAGCACACACAGTTACACACACACACACACACACATAATCAGCCTCATTTATTCTTTTCATTTTCTAGTGCCTACTGCGCCCCCACAGAATGTAGCTGTCCATGGTGCCACGGCCACGCAGCTAGACGTAACATGGGAGCCACCTCCATTGGAAGCACAGAATGGGGACATCCAAGGCTATAAGGTACAACATATGATGTTCTTTGGCAGAGTACAGAAAACCAAACAGGGAGAGAGACCAAGGCCTTAGCAACCTATAGAATGACTTGCAAGGTTTTAGTTGTGAAAGACTTCTCAAGTGTTTTCTATCCCAGATTGGAGAGAAGGGGCATGCCCCCCCATGCCCTGCAGTGTAGAACTATGGGGTCTAGGTGAGCTGCTAAAGGTGAAGTGATTTGTCTAGGCATACACAAGGTGACTCAGTGAATAGAATATGGGGCCTGGAGTCAGGAAGGTTTATCTTCCTGAGTTCAAATTTGGCCTCAGACACTTACTAGCTGGATGAGTCTGGGAAAATTACTTAACCCTGCTTGCCTCAGTTTCGCCATCTGTAAAATGAGCTGGAGAAGGAAATCGCAAGTATCCAGGCAGATAGATAGATAGATGGATAGATAGATAGATAGATACAGATATATTATATATATATATACATATATATGTATATGTATATATGGAAAGAAAGAGAGAGAGAGATCCAGTATCTACCAAGAAAACCCCAAATGGGGTCATGAAGAGTTGGATGTGACTATAAACAACTGAACAAAAGCAACACTAGCCTTTAAGGGCTGTCACATAGAAGATGAGTTAACCTGGTTCTGATATGGGGAGTAGGGTTGTTGTTAGGAAGTTTCTCCTTACCCAATACCTAAACCTATCTTTCTGTAGCTTCCACCTGTTCATAGCTCTGCCCTCTGATGCCAAGCAGATCCAGGTAAACTTGTCTTCCATATGACAGTCTTTCAAATATTTTAAGACAGTTCTCAGTTTCTACATCTATAAAGTAAAGCATATGTGTTATAGTAAAAAGAACCCCAGATTTGGAGTAAGCAGGCTTGGGTTCAAATCCCAACTCTACCACTTGGTAGCTATGTGATTTTGGGTAAATGACTTAACTTCCCTAAGCTTCAGTTTCCTCATCTGTAAAATGAGAAAATTGGATTAGATGACCTCTGAGGTTCCTTTCAATTCTAAATCTAGGCTTCTAAGATCTTATGGCCTCCCTCCCTCTCCCCCACTTTCTCTTTAAACTACAACCAACTAGTTTTTCCCCAGGTGAAAACAGTCCTGGTTATAGCTGTGAGGGAAGGGGAGAGGAATGGACTTGTCCTTCCTGGGCTTTAGCTGACACACTTCCCCTTTGGCATGGGGAGCCCCAATTCAAAGCGATTTTACAGAACTAGGACAAAGAAAACAGCATTGGACAGGAAACACAGCGTTAGGGGAAGAACAGTGGCTTGGAGTTAGCAGACTCGGGATCAAATTCCAGCTTCACCACATACCAGATAAGTGATTGGAGATACATCATGTCCTCTTCTTAACCTCAACTTCCTCCTCTGTAAAATAGAGGGGGCAGAGTCGTACTAAGTCATTTCTAAGGTTTCTTGCAACTCTAAATTCTGTGATTCTCCATTCCCAAAGGGCTTAAACAAAAAGAGTCCCAGTTTGGATGTTATTTGGCTAACAATAATAATAATTAGGATAATGACACAGTCCAAAATCCATTACAGCAAATTCCAGTTCATATCTTATACTGAAAATAAAAAGTCATTTCCTAGGACAAATGTGTGTCTATGTTTATGTGTGTGTATATGTGTATAAGTATGTATTTATGCATATGTGTGTTATATGTGCATATGTATATGTATGTGTGTATATTCATATAAGTATATATGTATGTAAACATGTGTGCAAATCTCCATTTCCTTACTTGTATAAAGGAGATAATATTTACAATATCTACCTCACAGGGTTGTTGTGGGTAATGTACTTTTCAGGACTTTGTTCACTTAAACCCCTGGAGAAGCTGAGCATGGAAACCTGTGCTTGCAATCCTTTCTTCTGGGGGAAACTGAGGCAGGTGGATTACTTGAGCTCTGGAGTTTTGAGTTACAGTAGGCATAAAGACAATCAGAGTGTCCACACTAAGCCTGGTATTAATACGATGAGCCCCCAGGAGTGGGGGGCATGGAGTAAGTGGCGAGGAGATTGCTGCCTAAGGAGAGATGAACTGGTCCAGGTCAGAAGTGAAGCAAGTCAGAGCTTTCATGCTAATCATCGATGGATTTGGGCCTGTGAGTAGTCACTGTACTTTCAAGCCTGGGTGAGACAGGGGGAATACCAAGTCTTTTAAAAAAAAAAAGGCATCATAGAAATGTGAAGTATTGCCATTTTAATGACATAAAGCAGGTAGGACAAAGAATATTGACCCCATTTTAAAGATAAAGAAACTGAAAGCCAGTCCTCCTTAAAGCCCAGAAATTCAAAGCCCATGCTTCTTTCCCCTAGAACTGTAAATATAAATATTTTCTCCTGGGCAAGAACAGTTGAGGGCAGGGGAAAGAGAGGGAACTCTGGGATCAGAGGTGCACAGATCTAGAGTTGGAAAGGACTTTAAATAAAATTAGTAGCAGAATTAGAACCCAGGTCTTTTGATTCCTAGACTTTTATCCCCTACGCTGGCATTTTTAGAGGCAGCCCCAAGTTCTGAGGCAGTTGGGTCAAATTCCTAACTGCCGTCTCCGTTCTTAGACCTTCTGTGGACAAAGGAAGTGGGCCGAGCTAGGGGACTAGGATGTCTGTTTGTAATAGACTCATTTCCCACTGCAAGCCTCCAGTCTCGGTTCCTAAGGTACCTTCCACCGGACAGAGACCAGAGCCGGTTCCGAGGTTTCTTGCCCTCCGGAGGTTCAAGGAAGGCATCTGGCCAAGAGGGCCAGAGAGACATATGACACCATTAGAGGCGTCACCCTGGAACACTTGGCAGTGGCAGCTGGGAAAAACAAACATTATGCCTATAGCATATGCCACCCATGCATTGGAGTGAAAAAGAGCCAAAAAACAGTTGGGCAGCCACGAGCCTGGCAAGGTGTTAAAGAATGGAAATTTCACAGACAAACATTGAGACTTAAACTTCCATATGCACACACACACACACAACAAGGATTTTTTTAAAGTCCTACTATGAACCTAACACTGTACTAGCCACCGTGGGGAATATAAGGGAAGAGAATAAGCATTCTATCTAAGCATACTATCTACCTGCCAGGCACTGTGCTAAGCGTTTTTTATAAACATTATCTCATCTGGGCCTCACAACAACCCAACAAGGTAGATGCTATTTTTATAATATCCATTTTAGAGATGAGGAAATTGAGGCAGACAATGTTTAGGTGACTTAGCCAGGATCACCCAGCTAGTAAGTGTCTGAGGTCAGATCTGAACTCAGATTTCCCTGACTTCAGGCCCAGCACTCTATCTACCAAACACCAACTGCCTCTAGAAATAGACGATGTGGGCCCAGCTCTTATGTACATGAAACAGCTAAAATGCATAATATAAAACAATTTATAATTAAGTGTGATACAAGTTATTAGTGCAGTAAGAAGTCCCTCAAATATTTCTTTGTGTGTAATTATTCTCATGTGATAAGACACAGGATCATATATATGTGGTGTGTGTCTCTGTGTATATATATCTTCCACTAACGTTTACATATATAATATGGAGTATGAATGTATGCATATATATGAAATATATGTATATTTCCATTCTTTGATTAGGTAGTTGAATTGTCTGATGTTAACATTAGCCAATTAATTTTTGATGTTAACTAAAACAGCCAATTTATAGTCAATACAATAAGAATAATGACTTAATTTAGTGCCTTAAAATTTTCAAAACACTTTAGATAAATTATCTCACTCAGGCTCTAAAGTCTTAACAAGCCTATGAAATAAAATACACAGTCATTATTAGCCTCATCTTACATGTAAGGAAACCATGACTCTGAGGGATTGATTGACTTGCCCACTGTCTTTATAATACAATTTAAGATCTAGAATGGCTAGACCACCTTCCCCTGCATTTCTTTTCATTAGTTCCCTTGATATTCTGGACCTTTTGTTATTCCAAATGAATTTTGTTAGTAGCCCACTGTCATAATACAGGTAACAAGTGTCAGAGGTAATCTTTGAACCCAGGCCTTCTGGGTCCCATTCTCTCTTCCCCATACCATATTGCCTCTTTTTTTTTTTTTAATATCACCTAGATAACATTATTAGCTAAGCAGCTGATGTTAACATTAACCAGTTGGATTTGGGACTACTAGCCTCCCACATGGACATTATTAGTCAATGAATGAATCTGAAAATGACACAGCATTCAAATCAGACATTGGCTATAAGATCCATACACACTGATAGGTACAAACACCAATGTAAAGTTGTTGCTGCTGCTGCTGTCAGTCATTTCTGTGTCTGACCCTTTCTGACCCCATGGACCATAGCCTGCTAGGCCCTTCTCTCCTCCACTATCTCTTAAAATCTGTTCAAATTCATGTTCATTGTTTCCATGACATTCTCTGTCTATCTCATCCTCTGTCATCCCCTTTTTCTTTTGCCTTCAATCTTTCAGGGTCTTTTCCAGTCAGTCCGATCTTGTCATTATGTGGCCAAAGTATGTAAGCTTCAGCTTCGGTATTTGACCTTCCAGTGAATAGCCTGAATTAATTTCTTTAAGTATTTACTGATTTGACCTCCTGGTTGTTCAATGGACTCTCAAAAGTCTTCTCAAAAAAAAAAAAAAAGTCTTCTCCAGCACCACAATTGATTGGAAAGCATCAATTCTGCCGTGCTCAGCTTTCCTTATAGTCCAGCTCCTATACAGACCTTTGTCAGCAAGATGATGTCTGAACTTTTTAGTATACTGTCCAGATGTAGACAAACACCTATATCCTACATACATACACTCATGTATATATTCATATGCTCCAATATTTATAAAGACCTAGAGATATACAGTAAACATAATGTTCACCCGTACTCATACCATTCTTTAGAGAAGGGTCTATGAGGGAGCAATGGGGGCAGAAAGGTGGCTCAGTGGATAAAGTGCCAGGCCTGAAGTCAGGAAGACTCACCTTTCTGAGTTCAAATCTGGCCTCAGACACTCACTAGCTATGTGACCCTGGGCAAATCCCTTAACCCTGTCTGCCTCAGTTTCCTCATCCGTAAAATGAGCTGGAAAAAGAAATGGCAAACTACTCCAATATCTCTGCCAAGAAGACCCCAAACGGGGTCACATAGATTAGACACGACTGTAAATGACTAAACAACAACAGCTATGAGGGACGGTGTAGGAGAAAGGAACGTTTTAGCGTCAGTAAGCCTGGTTTCTAGGCTTCTCATCAAAGGGAGGATTCGATTACGGTAATAGGCTGAGTGCGTCATCCCTAAGTAATCTGTCCTGCTCTCTCACTTGCCAGCTGAGAACAATTCCTTTGATTCTTCTCCTGCCTTGGAGTGGGAAACAAAATCCATACCCTTTGAGAACCTAGTACCTGCAAAGATCAATTGGGCCAGCAGGTGGCGCCAGATTACCTGAAATTGAGAAAATAATTTCTCCATTTCCTCTAGTCCTACCCTTCATGATTAAGGTTGAGATTCATAGGCTGTGGGGCTTCGAATGGACATCATTAAAAATTATCTAGTTTTATAGAGGAAGTGCCTGTGGCCCCTTTCAGAGCTCCAGAATCTCAAAGATACTAAGGTTTAACTAAGAGGCTTTGCTGGGTTATTTCCAGATGGGAAAGTTTGCAGAAGAGCCCAGAGCACGTACACACACCCCAGCAAATATCTGAAAAGGATTCCAGATAGTACTAGGATAAAGAAAAATTATCAGAAACAGGAATAAGCCCCTCTAACCAATGCAGACTTGGGGAGAGAGAGGAGAAGAGAGGAGAACAGAAGAGAAGAGAACAGAAGAGAAGAGAAGAGAAGAGAAGAGAAGAGAAGAGAAGGAAAGAGAAGAGAAGAAAAGAGAAGAGAAGAGGGAAGGGGAGGGGGAGAAAAAAGAGAGAGAGAAAGAAAGAAACCAGATTCAGTGAAAGGTGGGAGACAAAGGCAAACTTCAGGGAACAAGCAAGAATGAATGAAAGTTAGACAGATACCAGTTGCTTGTGGTTGGGATGTACCAGTATAATTTTTTAAATGGCAATACCAACTCAATTACTCTACATTTTCATGCCATATCAGTCAGACTACTAAAGGATTACTTTGCAGAACTAGAAAAAAATAAAAACGAATTCATCTATAGAGAAACAAAAGATTAACTATCTCAAGAAAAATTGGGGACTTGTTTTGTTTTGTTTTGTTTTTTAAGTGGGAAGGAAGGGGGCCTAGCAGAACCAGGTCTCAAAGCAGTAATCAAAACTATTTTGTACTGATTTTTAAAACAGCAAAGTTTATCCATGGAACCAGTTAGATACATGAAATCCTGAAACTGAAAGATTCCAACTACTAGGGTAAGGACTCACTATTCAACAAAGATTGCTAGGAAAACCAGAAAGGAGTTAGACAGAAATTAGGTGTGGACCAGCATCTGAGACCATGTACCATAATAAGCTTCTCCGAATGGATACATGACCTAGATATAAAAGGTCATATCGTCAAGAAATTAAAAGAGTAGGAAAGGAAACACCTTTCACAAATATGGAGAGGGAAAGAATCTTTGATTATATAAGAGATAAAGATCACAGGAAAAGCAACAAAACATTTTGATTGTATAAAATTTAAGTTTTTGCACAAACAAAATCTATGCAATTAGAATTAGAAGAGAACTGACTAACTCAGAAAAAAATCTTTGCAGCAAATTTCTCTGATGAAGGACTTATATCCAAGATGTATAGGGAACTGGCATATAAGAATAAGAACTATTCCCTAATAGATAAATAGTCAAAAGTATGAATGATTGCCATCTCCTCTTTTCCCTGCTAAGTTTTCTTTCAAATGTATTTCAAGGCATTAAATTTTAATTTCTTAGAAAAATAGAAATAAATAAAATTCAAAATAGAAATAAATAAATCCATCCAAAAAAAATTTTTAAAAAAACAAAGAACGTGAATGAGCAGTTTTCAAATAAGAAAGGCAAACCATCAATGTCAAGCAGAAAAAGATGCTTCAAGTCACTAATAACAAGAGAAATGCAAATTAAAGTAACTCTGAGGTTCTAGCTCATACCCATCAGTTTGGAAAATATGACAAAAATGGAAAATAACGATTGTTGGCTGGACAGTGAGAGAACAGGCAAACTAATGCACTCTTGATGGAGCTAGAAATCAATCCAACCATTCTAAAAGGCAACTTGGAACTATGCCCCAAAAATGACTAAACTATGTATAAATACTAGGTTGTTCAGTCGTTTTTCAGTCATGTCTGACTCTTCATGACCCCATTTGGGGTTTTCTTGGCAAAAATACTGGAGAAGTTTGCCATTTTCTTCTCCAGCTTGTTTTACAGATGAGGAAACTGAGACCAGCAGGGTTAAGTGACTTGCACAGGGTCATGCAGCTAGTAAGTGTCTGAGGCCAGATTTAAACTCACAAAGATAAATCTTCTTGACTCCAGGCCCAGAATTCTGTATCACCTAGATATTACTCCCAAGGAGATCAAAGAAGAAGGGGAAAAAATTCACATGTACAAAAATATTTGTAATGGCTCTTTTGTAGTAGCAAAAAAACTATAAACAAAATGGATGCTATCAATTGGTGAATGGCTAAACAAATTTTGGTATATGAATGTTACACAGTACTATTGTGCCATAAGAAATGATGAGAGGGATGGTTTCAGAGAAAGCTGGGAAGACTTAGATGAAGTCATGCAGAATGAAGTGACTAGAACCAGGAGAATAATTTTTATTATGACTACAAGACTGTATTCAATGAAACAATCAAAACAACTGTGAGAAACTTGAGAATTCTGAGTGATGCAATGACCAATCAGGACTCCAGAAGACTGATGATGAATCATTCCCCCTTCTTGGCCGAGAAGCAATAGACTAGAGGTGCAGAATGAGGCATACATTTTCAAACATGGCCAACATGTGAATTTGCTTTGCTTGACTGTACTTATTTTATTAAAGCAAGGGCTTTAGTCTTTTTCAAAAAGTTCAGAAGGGGGAAATTAAGAGTAGGAATAGAGTGATACTGAAACCAGAAAAAAAGGAAGAAAAGAAAAAAGGAGCATCTTATTAAACTTTTTTTTTTTTGGTGAGGCAATTGGGGTTAAGTGACTTGCCCAGGCTCACACAGCTAGTGAGTGTTATGTTCCTGAGGTCGGATTTGAACTCAGGTCCTCCTGACTCGAGAGGCAGTAAAACTTTTTTTTTAATTCTGAAGGGGGCAGAAGGAATTTCAGAAGGGGACATAGACAAGCAAAGCAGTGTTAGAACTAATATGTTGAATTTGAAATACACTTTAAAGAAAATAAATTGTACATAGAAGAGCTTCACACACCTCAGACCAGGATTTGGGACCTTCTCTCTCAGACTCCCACAGGCTATTGGAGACATTCTCTGTAGGTAAACATGAGGGAGAACAAGTATTTCTTCCTGGTGGTTATGCAAGGGCCACTGAAAAGTTCTTCGTTTTGATTCCTGGAAAGGGCTACATGTTCATTCTCCTTGTTTCTCTCCTAAGCAGCTCAAATGAAGTCTGTTCTCATTGACTCAGAAGGCTCGTGCCTTATGGGCTGGGAAGCCCAAGAGTCTCAGTGTCCTGAGCCTCACCCCCCCTCCCAATTACCTCTGCCCACAGATTTATTTTTGGGAAGCTCAGCGGAGGAACAGCACGGAACGACTCAAGACCCTCTTCCTGCCTGAGAATGGCGTCAAGCTCAAGAACCTAACCGGCTACACGGCCTACCTGGTCACTGTGGCGGCTTTCAATGCCGCAGGCGATGGGCCGCAGAGTGCCCCCAGCCAGGGTCGGACCCAACAAGCAGGTGGGCAATGGGAGAGGCTCCCCACATTCATCCTTGTCACAGCCTGGATTATGCTCTGGCTCGGGCAGGGAGCACCTACCTACCCAGTTAGGGAGTTCCTTACAAAAAGGAAGATTTTATTATTATTCAGTTCTGCCAGGTAGCAAGACAATATTAGTCTTCATTAGAGTCCAATGAGTGAAGGAAAAATGGAAAGGGAGACTTAGTCTAAGATGTAGCAGGAACAGGAGAAAGATGCAATCTGCATGGTGAACCAACTGGTGGGCAATACACATATCTCATTCCTCCACCTCTTCCAGCTTGACCTCAAGCATCCCTGGCTTTGTCCATCCTAGGATGCTTCTCCCCCGCCTTGCAATCCTTTTGATTTTTTCCCACTGCTACTCCCTACCTCCTCCTGATTGACCTAGTACTGTTGTCTCTGTATTACCCATCCTTCCATTCTCTGGAACCCATTCCAGCCATGACAAGCACTCTAAAACCCTATGTGGTTCCCCAGCACCTACCTTTGCCCCTCCTGTGTTTGAAGGGACAGGACAAGTTCAATTTCCTGACTCAGTACCAGAAAATTGAATATAAAGATTATTTCATCCAACCTCCTGCCCCCAAACAACAGAGAGGGTTTCTTCACTTCCTATCAGCTTTAAGAATTTATAATCAGTATCCAGTTATCCCCTTGGGGGATTTTTTCCCCTCACCTGTGGCCTTTCTTTGCCACCACTATCTGCCATACCAGCATCTAAGCCACTAAAGACAGTTTGAACCAGATGTCTGAGTGTATGAGTATATATCTCTGACTGTACTCCAAAGTCAAATCTAAAAGAGTTGGATTTTTTTTTTTTAACTATCTGGGCCCCTTCTCCTTCCTGTTAGTATAATTAGTAGACTGCATGCTCCCTGGTTATTTAGAAACTTCACCCTCCTGGAAGAGAGAAGACACTGTGTTCTGCCTCCACTTTCCTGTAAGCCCCGGGTTCAGGGGGACAAGATTAGGCAGAACTGAAGTCTCCTCCTTCAAAGACCACTGGCTGTCACCACTTCCCCAGAGTCCCAGACGGAAGTCGCCTCTGGGCCTAGCTCCAACTCAGAGGGAAGGTGGAGCTGGACAATAATAGCCACGGTTATCAGTCTTGGAGCCTCTTTACATGCTTCTGAATTGAGTGGTGTGGTGGGTTGTTTTGTGCTTTTTTTCCTTCCTTTCCTCCCTTTCCCCTCTCCCCCTACTTGGCTCCCCAGACTTTGTGTTTTCAATGTCCCTCCAGGGGTCTGGAGGCTATGAAAACATCTTCTGTGAGGGCTTTGAATGCCCTCAACAGATCCCCAGTCTCCGGTTCTCTGATTCCTCCTTGGGAGGCCCTGGCAGCCTCAGAGATCTATGGAGCCTGTCCATCGATGCTCTGGGAGTCTTCCCCAGGGTCCAGGTCTTGTCTCCTCTTCTGGTATGAAACATTTTTCAATGCATCTTCTTTTACTGTCACTCTTCCCCTTCTCTAACCCCACCTTCCCCCTAGAATTTTCAAGGTGTGATATGAAAGCAAAGGAAATCTCTCTGCCCTCCAATAACCTTAGAGGCCCAGTGGGTCTTGGTCCTCACCTTCTAGCTGAGAAACCTCAGCCAGAATGGGATAAATCCCTTCCTCAAGCATCTGAGGCAAAGTAAATGCTGAATAAATGTTGAAGGGAAGACCTGGAATCAACTGGATTCCTTTGTACTCCATTTTTTTCAGGAGTCTCAGAACACGGGCGTCGGAATATCAGATCACCAGATTTGTCAGGATTCTGAGGCCTAAGGCAGAGTTGGGGAGGTGGTCTAGATTGGGGATCCCAAACCCCCAATAAGGGGGGGAAACTGACCTGGAGAATGATTACATTCCCACAAAGGGTATTAGCCCTTTGTTCAGCTGTGTAATTCAGCTGAACAGGTCGATGGATTGCACAGGCTTTGTGATGAATTCTGAAGAACTCTTGTCTCCCCCGACAGCTCCCAGTGCACCTAGCACGGTCAAATTCAGTGAGTTGACCACAACCTCAGTGAACGTGTCCTGGGAGCCCCCTCTCTTCCCCAATGGCGTCCTTGAGGGCTACCGGCTAATCTATGAGCCTTGCACTCCGGTGGATGGTAAGTGATGATGCCTTTCTTTGCTCCCTATCCCTGTGAGCAACTTGGTTTCAAAGCTCCGCTGATCTCACTTCATCCTTTCAGCATGGATGGATTCTCCCTCAGGTGAAGTGATTTTTCCAAGGCAACAGAGCAGGTTAAGGCAGAGGCAGGATTAGAACCCAGGTCTCCTGATTCCATGGCTCACTGGAAGCTGGACAAGATGAAGTAGAACTAAGGTTCATCTAAGTAAAATGTAAAGCCTGAGATAGATGGCCAGGATTAGAATCCCTGGTGAGATTAGAAGCAGAAGGGAGCCTGTGACAGCTTCATTTGTAGCACTGCCTAAACCTTATAACCTTGGTCTCTTGGTAGAGCTGAGATAGTAGTAGTAGTAGTAGTAGTAACTTTTATGTAGCTCTTACTATGTGACAGGCACTAAGTGCTTTGCAATTAATATCTCATTTGATCCTCACAACAACCCTGGGAGGTAGCTACTATTATTCCCATTTTACAGATGTGGAAACTGAGGCAAACAGCTTTAAGTGGCTTGCCCAGGGTCTCACAGTTAGTTAAGTATCTGAGGCCAGACTTGAACTCAGGTTTTTTTGACTCCAGGCCCAATGCTGGGTGGCCCTGAGCCACCTATCTGCTCCACAACTAGGGGAAGGATATGCAGATGCCTCTTTTTAATACTTAGTTTTTACAAATGAATAATTTGTAACATTTATTTCATGTAACAATTATTTCATGCCAGAATATTCTACACTTCTTGGCACATAATTATTAATTTTGTGGTAAGTCAAATCTCAAGGGTTACAGCAAAGACTCAAAGTTTCTATGGGGCAGTGACATACAAGATTCAGAATTCCAACCTTGCTCAGGCTTAGCCTTGTCAGGGCTTATTCTCCTGGTCGCGTCCTGGAGGGTATCTCCTTCTCTCCAAGAGCCATATATATCCTTCTCTGATATTTGTATCTAGGTCTCCTATCCCCTACAAGAGTTCCCTCCCACCTCTCTTCCTCAAAGCAGCTTCTGCCAGAGTATTTGGATCTTTCCCCATCCTGTCCTCTAAGCCCAGGCAGTATTCTGCTATGCGATACTGGATCCCTCCATAGTGATGGCTGTCCCCACAGTAACCAGGGTGCATTGAGCTCGGCACAAGCCAAGTGTCCATAATTCCCTGGTTATTTCATTATTGATAACCATCTCACCAATGGGAAGAGAAGCTGAGGGAGAAGGAAATAGGCTTGGCTCTTTTCTGCCGGTGTCAAATTCCTCTTGATGGCCAGCATACAAGAGCCCTGAAAGGGCCTAGGATTGGGCCAGGTGACAATATAGGATGCTGAAGGTGAATGCCTCCAGGGTGTCACCTCACTATTACCCTTACTCCTGAAACCTTCCCCAAGCTCTCTCCTACCTCATTTCCCCCAGAATCCAGCTGGGAAGGCTCATCAGTACATGGAGCAGAGAGAGCCCATTGGACCCTGGGAACACAGCCTCTGGCCAACATTTCTGGGTCAGCCTCGGGGCCCTGTCCACAAAACAATGGCCCTTCAGTCTTCCCTGCTGCCACCTGCATGCCCACAGCTCTCTTTTCCAAAGCAGCACTGTGTGTTGTCAAACTCTAGAACACAATAAGGGAAGCTGGGCCCCATGAAAGAGACAGGATCACAGGGGAGGGAACCAGGAGCAGTGCTATGTTCTCTGAAAGCAAGAGGGGAACTCAC
Organism: Vombatus ursinus; assembly: GCF_900497805.2. Classification (NCBI taxonomy): domain Eukaryota; kingdom Metazoa; phylum Chordata; class Mammalia; order Diprotodontia; family Vombatidae; genus Vombatus; species Vombatus ursinus. The sequence goes on from NW_020954579.1 coordinate 18,018,957, forward strand.
TGATGAAGTACACATGCCAGTGACCACCTGTTCAGTCCATCCATAAAGGCTCTCAGTGGAGGATCTCAGCACTTTGTCTTGATTAGCTTCTCAGTAGGGTGGTACTTATGTGTTCCCACAGATGAGTGGGCAACAGGATTCTGAACCTCACCATCTCCCTTTCCTTTCAATATCCTTCATAATGATCATCACACACACACACGCACACACTCCAGAGACGAGGGGCATTAGTTATAATTGATGTCTAAGAATAATTACTCACATACATTTTAAAAGCCCCCTCCATCCTCACCCACTCCAGCCCCTTAATCTTTGGCCAAATTGGCAATAGTCAATACAGTTAGTACAGGCAATACTCTTTTCCGAAAGGGGGAACTGAAGTCAAAGTAGGGTTGTCCAAAGGCAAAGACCCAGGCTTTCTAACAGGTGAATGCCCTAGAGTCTCATAACAAATCATTGGTAGGGAGCAGCTAAGTGGTGCAGTGGATAGAGTACCAGCCCTGGATTCAGAAGGACCTGAGTTCAGATGTGGCCCAGACACATAACACTTACTGGCTGTGTGATCCTGGGCAAGTCACTTAACCCCATTGCCTAGCCAAAAAACAAACAAATCATTGGTGAAGAAAGGGATGAATCCCTTTAAAGCAAATGCAATGTCATCCCCTTAGATATCGTAATTGTAGCACAGCAAAACTAGCAGATATGAAGAAGGGTATTCAATATTCTGTCTCCCTGATGCTAAGAAAAAAAATGGGGAAAGGGAAATAGCTGTCATAACAAGAGCACTGACTATATTCTAGGCATTAGGTTTATAAAGACAAAACAGGGCCTCTGTCCTCAGGGAGATTATATTCTACTCACCTCCCTTCCCTTTCCACTATATCATATTGCCTCTTATATTATACAGTTCCCCCCATGGACCCCCTGGGCAACCTCTATCCCTGCAATCCCCACTCTTTGTGCTTGGTTCCACAGGGGTCAGCAAGATTGTGACAGTTGATGTAAAGGGCAACAGCCCCTTGTGGTTGAAAGTGAAAGACCTAGCAGAGGGGATGACCTACAGATTCCGAATCCGGGCCAAGACCTTCACGTATGGGCCAGAAATCGAAGCCAACATCACCACAGGGCCAGGAGAAGGTAAGGGGGGCCCATAAGTACCAGCTGTCCCTCTTCTATTTTAGCTCTGCCTGAAGTGTCCTTTTGGTTGAGATCTTTGTCAAGGAGAGCTGGGAGTGGTCCAGTCAATCCCTAGAAGAGACTCCAGTTACCCTTAGGACAACATCCTCCACATGAACTCAACAAATCCCCAAACTACCAGGGCATTAGACAGTGTCCAGCGGCTCATGCCATTGCTGCTTCCTCTCCTTCTAGAAGAGTGGAAATAGTGTAAGTCACCCCACCCAGCCATCCAGGTCACCACACCCCATGCCCCTTACTCCATGTGGGAGTCCTACCCTGCCCCAAACCCAAGGATTCAGCAAAAGACTGTGATACCAGAGAGGAAGAATAGTGCCTGTGGCTGAAAGAAAAACACCCAGCAAAGGAGATGGCCTACACGTTCTGAATTCAAACTAAAAATTCATCAAATGATAGAAGACTTAGAGTTGAAAGGTGCCAGAGGGATCATCTGGTCAAATCTCCTCATTTTGCAGATGAGGAAACTGAGGCCTAGAGACAGAGATTTGCCCAAGGTCACATAGGTGATAAGGTACAGAACCAGGATTTGAACCTAGGTCCTCTGACTCTAAATATATAGGTATTACAGACAGTATTTTTTTTTCCAAAAGGAGAAACTTTCCAGTCTTTCTACTGCATAAGTAATCTGAACCCAAATCAACAGCATTGGGAAGAAATTGAGTCAAGCTTCCAGCTATTACCTCTATTGCTTTTTACTACAGAATGTAGTTCATTTTACTCCAATTCCCTTCTCACAAAATTGTGCCTCAGTCCCCAGGACTCTCTTGGAACTCAGCTAAGCAGGAAGAAAGAGAATCATGCTATGGAGACTACCCCGTGGGCCCCTCCTTCATCTGCCCCTAGCCCTCACCCCTAAAATGCATGGCACTGCTCAGCTAAGCCAATTTGCCCACTTACTTCCCTTATAAACACCAAGAAGAGGAGAAAGCCAGCAGGCTGACCAGTGGGCAGGCCTACCAGTGATATGCAAGCAGGAAAGGTTTGTTTTAGACTAAAGCATAAAATGTCCCCGACTGTTTAACACTCTGAAGGAAAAATTGAAAAAAAAAATCAAAAAAACCTATTTTAACTAGAGGATTGTAAATGAACCAGATCAGAACTACCAGATGCTGAGCTTTTAAAAAAGAAAATATAACCAAGCAGGTGTAAGGGGAAAAGGTATCTGGAGTAAGGATAAACTGCTTCTCTCTCCTAAAACTGTATTCCTGTTCCCTCATATCCAAGTAATGGGCTACAACATTGCCAGAGATTTCTTATCTGATGAGAGATTAGAGGTCAGGGTACACTTAGTAGGACTTTCCTTGCCTCTGGCTTGCCTGGCCCCTGAACCCCACCCTATGTTCTGAGGTCCCCATGTTCTGACGATGTCAGAAACATAGCCCTTCAGTGGCTTGTCACCCCACCATCCCAGTCTGATCACCTCGACTACCTTGTTTCTCTGTTATGACAATGCCGGGACCAGAGGTTGGGATGGATGGTAAATATTTGGGAAAGAAGAAAGAATTGGAAATTATAAGGCTGTAGCTTATCATCTGGGGTTACCATAGGCCTCAGTTTCCCCACCTGCAAACTGAAGGAGGAGTTAGACTGTATTACTTCTGATGTTCCTTTGAGCCCTAAATCTGTGATCCCATGATTAGGGACTGCCAAGCTCTGCAGGTCCCCACTTGGCCTCATTTTCCTCAACTACAAAAATGAAGGGGTTGAACCAGATAGGCTCTGAAATTGCTTTCAGCGCTAAATCTATCATCAATCCTGGGATCCTGGGATTGATATCTTTGTGACTCCCAGGCCCTGCCAGTCCTCAGATGGCAACATTCCAGACTTGGGCAGCTTTTCCATGTTTGACTTGACCTTCAAGCAGAGTTGATTTTGTAAAATGAGCCAAGTTTGTCTTTGGTGCTCTGCATCGTCAGCATTTCCTTCACCTTTCCCCAAACCCCCTCCTCTACTCCCTCCTATTCTGCTCAACACCATCCCTGGATGTTAAGAGGGATTTGATACACCAGCTACCCCGTGTTCTTTGATGGCCTGCTCCCCACCTTCTTCCAGTCAACTGGAAACTTCTCTGTCCTGTGTCTTGTCCACAAAGGGAAAGCATTTTCTTTACCTGCAGTGGTCACAATTAGCTACTCTGATAAACTAATCCATGGTAATAAGAGGGCTAAAGGAGACAAGATGAGCCCTCTCTCTCCTCCCAAGAAACATATATGTATTTTCATAAGTGGCTTTCTAGTAATGCTGCTTCCATTATTATTGTCTGACCCATTGGTGAGTTATTATCAGAGATAATAATAGCAACATTAATAGCGCTTGAAGGTTTGCAAAGTACTTTACACATATTATCTCATTTGATCCTCACAACCCTGGGAGGCAGGTGCTATTATTATTCCCATTTTACAGATGAGGGTACTGAGGCAGGCAGAAGTTAAGTAACTTTCCCAAAGTCACACAGCTAGTATGTGCCTGAGACCAAATATGAATTCAAGTTTTCTTGACTCCAGGTCCAGCGAAGAGGGAATTCCCACAACTGGGGCAGATCACTACCCATGCATATCTTCTCATCCTGTACTATATTCTTGACAATAGCCTCCCATAAATCCCACATAGAGGACCTACCCCGGGTGCTGAAGGCCTTCCTTTAGATATGTGAATGTTTTATGGGAACAGGTACAGCCCTCCAGCTTGCCACCTGTTATACCTACATGACTTGCCCACTTCTTTTTCCTGTTGTACACAAATTATAGGTGGCTAGAGCACTAGGCCAAGAATCAGAAAGACCTGAGTTCAAATGTGGCCTCAGACACTGTGTGACCCTGGGCAAGTCACTAAATCTCTGTCTGCCTCAGTTTCCTCAACTGTAAAAGGAGAATATTAGCACCTCCCTCACAAGGTTGTTCTAAGAATCAAATGAGATTATATTTGTAAAGCACTTAGCATAGCACCCGTGCTTAATAAATACTTATTTACTTCCTTCAATGCATCCTAAATTGAGATCTTAAAGGTACCTTAAAAGGGGAAGGGACTTCAGACTTAGTCTAACCCCCTCATGTTACAAATGAGGAAACTGAGCCCTAGAAAAGGCTGCTCAAAGTCACACAATCAGCCAGTTGCAGAGTCAGGATTTATAGGATCATAAACTTATACCTGGCAGGCACTTTAGAGGCCACCTAGTCTATATACCTGATTTTACCAGGTGTGATAAAATTGAGACACAGAAAGGAATTAATTTGCCAAAGGTCACAACAGTAGTATGTGTCTGAGGCTAGATTTGAACTCAGGAAAATGTAGCTTCCCAACTTCAGGCCTGGCATTCTGTGCACTGTGGCACCACCTAGCAGCCCAACTCCTCTGCCTATATGTCTGCGCCATGATGGCTTTAGTCATATCACCACCGCCTCCTCCTCCGGCCTTTCCATTTCCATACTTTAGATTACAGCAAACGCTCAAGATGATTTGAGCAGACACAGAGTGGGACACTAGGCTGAGATACTCTATTTTAAGCATCAGGCCTCATAGGTTAAATCCTAGGTCAACCTACAAACATTATTGAAAGCCTCCAAAGCGTCAGACACCTCGGGTTCTTTTTTTCTCTAAGTGCTCCTCGATTGAGCAGCCCTGGTGGAGGATGAAAAGGTGGGGCAGCTCCCACTGAGTTGTGTGTGCACTCCTTCCTACCCCTCCATTTTTGTTACCTGTCAGTTCCCTTTACATACTCTAGGATCAAGCGACTGGCCTCTTTGCTATTCCTCACACAATGCACTCTCTCTCCTCACTGTGTATTTTCACTGGCTGTCTCCCATTCCTCGAATGCTCTCCCAACTAATCTCCAAATCCCAGCCTTCTTCAAGTTTCTGATGAAACCCCACCCTCTGTATGAGGCCTTTCTTGGTCTGCCTTAATGCTAATGCCTTCCCTCTGGGATAATCTCCAATTTATCCTGTATATCTCTTCTTTGCATATAATTGTTTACACTTCATCTTCCCCATTAGTTTATGAGTCCCTTGGGCGCTGGGTCTGTTTTTGCCTTTCTTATTATCCCCAACACTTTATGTAGTGCCTGGCATATAGTAGGTGCTTAAGAAATGCTTCTTGACTTGACTCTCCACCTATTCATATTTGTATATATACACATACATACATACATACATACACACACACATATTTTTGCATCTATTGACTTTATGCTGTATATATTTTTAATATACTTGCCCCTCTATTAGAATATAAACTCAATGGGAGTAGAGATCAATTCATTCTTTGGGCTTGTGCTAGTGCTTAGCACAGTGCCTGGTTTTGGTACTTAATAAATAATTGCTGATTGATTGGTTGACCTTGAATTCCTCCAGGTGCTCCCGGACCCCCTGGAATTCCCATCATCATCCGGTACAGCTCAGCCATCGCCATTCACTGGTCTAGTGGAGATCCTGGCAAAGGCCCTATCACCCGCTATGTCATAGAAGCCCGACCCTCAGGTACATTCCACTTAACTCCTCAGTCCAAAGTTGTCTTTACTTTCCAGCCTTCCTGACATGATATATTCCACACTCTATCTTCTTCACTCTCCTCAGTTTCCTTTTCTTGCAGAAACTTTCTTTCCTCTATTTGAGAAGATGCTGTTCTTGTTTGAGGACCTACAATATCTGGTAACATAAGGGTTAGTGTATCATATATGGAGAAGAAGCTGGATTCTGGCTCACAGGTCACCCAGGTGCTCCAGAAAGAAGAACCAGCTTTGTGTTTTAGTCTTTTGCACTGGACTGGCTGTCAAATTTTGGCTACAGCCTGAGGACAATCCTTGCCTAAGGCAAGTGGTTTAAGTTGACAAACCCCAGGTTTTTTAAGGCTACCTCTACCGCTAGTGTTGGAAAGGGAGGCTGCCTTGGCTGAGTAGCCAGGAATCCTATTGCTACCTCAGTTGTCTTTGGCCTGAGTTATTGTATTCAAAAGACTCCTACAACCTGACACAAGGAGCATGTCCACAGTTGGTTTGATTGCATGGGTTTTACTGAAAAATGGAGAAAATAAAGTTAGCGGTCTCTAGACCAGTAATCTCCAAGGTGGGGTACAAACACTCCAGGTGGTACACAAGATGGTCCACTGGGGAACTCAAACAAAATATTGGGACCGAGGACAACAGCATCAGCTGTTCTTGGCACTTACAGCCTCTGCTTTCTCTGCTGCCCCCCTTCCCAGCCTGTACTCAGGTTGCCATGCAGTCATTACCTGCCTATTTCTCTCCTTCCCCCACCCCATGTGTCCCTGTCCTCCACCCTACGACAGCAGTGCACACCTCACCATGTCCTGACTAAGGACGTGTTTTGTTATTTTTGAAACTTGTGGTTTAACAATTAGCATGCAGTGATTTAAAGGTCTGGTTCTAAGTTCAGGTGATTACTCTTGGTTTTCGAATGACAGAAACTGTTGAGATGGATAGACCCAATCAGAAGTACATTATTGACTCTGCTTACTAAATTATAACACTCATTTTTTTTTCATTCATATCCACCAGTTATGCAAAGGTTTTTGTTGGAAAATGTTCTCATTGGGAGTAGAGATCAATTCATTCTTTGAACTTGTGCTAGTGCTTAGCACAGTGCCTGGTTTTGGTGCTTAATAAATAATTGCTGATTGATTGATTGATTTTGACTGAGCTTCCACACATCCCTGACCCCTGCCTGGGGTAGGGCTCACAGCTCCAAGAACAGGCAGATCCTACTTCCCCAGCGACCCTTCCAGGGTCTCATTCTGAAAGGAGGATAGATGAAATAAGTGCTCCAGGAGCAACTAGGTGGTACAGTGGATAGAGCACCGGCCCTGGATTCAGGACGACCTGAGTTCAAATCCAACCTCAGACATGTAACACTTACTAGCTGTGTGACCCTGGGCAAGTCCCTTAACCCCATGCCCTAACCAAAAAAGAAAAAAAAATAAGTGCTCCAGACCCCAGGACAGACTGGGAACACAGCACAAAAAATCCCAGGATGATAGGACCATCATGAACCCTGGCTGGCCAGGAGGGGAGAAATGCTTCCTAAGGATGTGAGCTCCCTTATGCCTGGGGCAGCTATACTTGAGAGCTGTCCTGCTCCCAAGACCCTCTTCCTCCAAACCGTTTGGAAGGCCACTCCACTGCCCCAAGGGAGACTGACAATGAGCCTGGGAGGAGCTGCAGGAATGAGAGCCTATGAGGAACAGTAATAATTAAGCTAGCAAGAAATGAAGGGCAGCAGCACTGGGTATGGGGCACAGACAAATCTCTCAGATCTGCTTCCAAGACCCACCCCACTCATCCTCCTAGTCCACTGGACAGTTTAGAAATGAATGAAAAAGGTCATCCACCACCAGGAACCCAGGGCCTCCCTAAGCATCATCTCCTGCCACAGCCACCTCCTGAACTTGGCACCTGATCTCCAGAGACCATGCCCTACCACCTTCCATCGAGACAGGGGGAAATGTACTAGCTACAATTCAACAAAAACCTTTGGATAATTGTTGGATAAGGATGGAAAATAAGGGTTGTGTTTAGTAAGCACAGTCCATAATGTACTTTTTCCATTGGAGGTCTGTCCATCTTGGAGAGGAATCTTTTTCAACTGTGACAGCCATTCAAAAACCAAAAGTAGAAATTAACTGAACTTACAACCAGAACTTTGGGAAATGTGCTGGCTGTGATAACAAAAACCTTTGCATAACTGATGGATGAGAATGAAAAATGAGTGTTATGATTTAGTAAGCACAGTCAGTAATATACTTCTGACTGGGTCTACCCATCTCACCAGTTTCCCTCATTCGAAAACCAAGAGCAATCACCTGAACTTAGAACCAGACCTTTAAATCACTGCATGCTAATTGTTAAACCACAAGTTTCAAAAATAACAAAACATAATCAATCACATCACTGTAGCTAAAAAATTACTACATTTTTAAGTGAGACCAAAAGAGGTTTTTTCGGTACTATGAGTAAATAAAATAATTATTTTTAAAATATTGTTGGTTTTATTTTTATCTCCTTTTCTTTTTCACTCACAATATGTGCCATCAAAAAAAAAAAAGTTTGGAGACCATTGCTCTAAAGAGCCCTAAGTAGTCAGAGCCATTCCTCATAGTTCCCACGGCTCCAGGAATGCCCCCTCCCAGGGACCGGACAGCAGACACTCCGAGCTTGCTCTGTACAGACTGGGATTTCTCTAGAGCTGATGAATCCCACCCCCTCGGGGAAGTTTGTAACATAAATATGGACTCTCAGCCAAAGGATCGTGAGTGAAGGGGACTGGGCTTGAGCTCATCCCAGCCCAGAGGTAGTTTTTACCCCCACAGAGAGTTTTTCCTCCCCCCCGAGGTCACTCATCGGTCATATTCCCAGGGCCAGGGTGATACATGCAGGCCTAGCAAGCTGCAGTAGCTCCGTGCCTGGATCCCCCTTTCACAGCCTGGCTCCCCCGGTCAGACCCAAGAGGACTGAAACCCAGGCAGCCACCTCTCCAGAACTCTCCAAGCCGCCTTTTTAAATCTTGTCTCTGCCCCGCGGCTCCTCGAGCTCCTGTAATTGTACTAGCCTCTCCTGTCATGCCTGAAATTGAATCAGAAGAACTTCCAGAGCCATCAGAGAAGGAGCAGCTGATAAGTTTGCTCAGGGGGCTGCTGTCCTAGCTCCCGTTTCACAGCTGGCTTCTCCAGGGCTCCGCTAAGCCCGAGCAGCTCTCGGCCACTGCCAGCTACCACCGTTGCTAGGCTTCTGAGTTAATCAGAGGAGACAGAGTCAGGAAGAGAGCTGCTGTCACAAGACATCTAGTTTGTGGTGGCATCAGACATTAGGTGATTTAAGTTTTCAAAGGGGGGAGGGGGTGTTTCTGTACCTATTATGATGTCAGTCATTCAAGGCCTATCAAGAAATCACAGTGAATAGCTTGTAATTAAAATGGAAAATATACAATAATTTCAATTTTTAAAAAAGGAGGAAGGTGTTTCTGTGCCTGTTATGTCACTAGTCACCCAGGGACTATCAAAAAATCATGGTAAATAGCTAATAATTAAAATGGAAAATATCCAATAATTTCCATTTAAAAAAAAAAGAGGGAGGGGGTATTTCTGTGCCTATTCTGATGTCAGTAATCACTCAGAGACTGTCAAGAAATCCGAGTAAATAGATAGTAATTAAAATGGAAAGTATCTAATAATTTCAGCTTTTTTTAAATAAAAAAAGAGGAGAGAGGTGTTTTTGTATCTGTTATGATGTCAATCATCACTCAAGGACTGCAAAGAAATCAGAATGAAAAGCTAGTAATTAAAATGAAAAATATCTAATAATTTCAGTAGCTGATAACATTGATAGCAAAAAGCAGTAATAATATTGATATTGATTTGGCTGCTAAATAGAGTACCAGACCTGGAATCAGGATGACATGAATTCAAACACTGCCTCAGACACTTAATATCTGTGTAACCTCAGCAAAGTTACTTAGCCTTTTTCAGCCTGATTCCTCATCTGTAAAATGGGGTTATTAATAGCCCCTACCTCCCATGCTTGTTGTGAGGACCACATGAGATAATATATGTAAAGCTCCTTGTAAACCCTTAAAGCACTATGTAAATGCTAACTATTATTATTATTTATAGCAAAGGGCTCATAATTATAATAGCAAATATTCAATAATTCCAGGAGAATCAAACCATTCCAGTCCTCTAATATTCAACCATTGCAATAGCTAATGATTGAAATGGTAAATATCTACTAAACCCAGCTGTGAACATTCCACATCAGAAGAATAAACATTGGCCTGGCTCTTTTTGCTCAGTCCAGCTGGCTTCCCAAATATACCTTCAGTGTGCCTAGCAACAAAACTCATTCAGCTATGCAAGGGATCCTCAAACCATAGTGCATAGTAGGTGTTTATTAACAGACTTGTGTTTTATACCACTAAGGTATAGAAAAGTGTAGGACAAGGATTTGGAATGTGAATATTATAACCTAAGTCCTGTTGGTTTTCTAGATTTCCCTAGGAAGTCCAGAATTTGTCCCCAAGTGTTCCAGTTGGGGCCTTCTGCCCATCACCACTTCCATAAGCCTTTCACATTTTCTGTTGTCCATCATTTTTAAGACATACTGCTAGTAAGACTGGGAGATGAGTAAAGGCCCTTCAGTGCGTGCTTCCAAATCACCTAAAGCCTGTCTTTGTGGTACCTGGCTTTCCCCTTGCCCCACCAGCACGCCATCCCCACCCTCAACTCCCCCCATCCTTTGACTTCACTAACCACATCACTTCTACTGTTAGGAACTCATGCATTGCCCTGTACTGAAAAATATTGTACATGATTAATTTCAAAGACAGCCCCTGCCCTCCAGCAACATTAGCCAACCAACCGTTGAATGGGCACTTTCCAAAATGAAAGGAGATTAAAAAAAGGGTTGGGGGGATGGATCCTCACATGCTCATGCACACGTGCACATACACACATTCTCTAGAAATAACACAGGGCTGGCACCCAGACCTGTAGCATGACTATATAGCAACTTCTGAGGTTGCCCCCCAGATTTTATTGGGCTCCATCCTTTCTCTCCATTTGCTGTGGGAATGGAGTAGGTTAAATAGCAGGAAGGAGGCCTCAACTTATTTTATCGATTTTTAAAAATAAATGTTTATTGCACTTTGGTTTTTACACCATCTGTATTTCCGGATATGTGCCTCCCCTTTCTGCTTGCAGAGAGCCACTCCTTATGACAAAGGAAATAAATGAGAGGGGGAAAACAATTCAATAAAACTACCAACACATTATTGTTGGTGTTCCACACCCAAGGTGTACTTGTAACCTCTGCAAAGAAGGGAAAGAGGTATCTTCTCGTATGTCTTCTTTGGGGCCAAGCTTGGTCATTATAATTTCATAGCACTCTGTTTTTAATTAATCTTTTTGTTGTCATTGTTGTGGTTGTTGAGTTATTTTTCAGTCACGTCCGACTCTTCATGACTCCATTTGGGCAAAGATATTGTAGTGGTTTGCCATTTCCTTCTCCAGCTCATATTTATAGATGAGAAGGCTGAAGTAAACAGGGTTAAGTGACTTGCCCAGGGTCACACAGCTAGTAAGTGTCTGAGACTGGATTTGAACTCACAAAGAGGAATCTTCCTGGCTCCACTGTACCACCTACTACCCCTTAATTAAGCTTATTGATACTTTTTTACTTGCATCACCTAAATTTCCCCCTCATGACAGCTGAGTGGTGCAGTGGATAGAGTGCCAGCCCTGAATTCAGGAAAACTCATCTTCCTGAGTTCAAATCCCACTTCAGACACTTACTGGCTGGGTCACCCTGGGCAGGTCCCTTCACCCTGTTTGCCTCAGTTTTCTCATCTGTAAAATGAGCTGGAGAAGGAAATAACAAACCACTCTATGCCAAGAAAACCTTAAAGGGTGTTATGAAGAGTTGGACACAACTAGAATGAATGAACAATAACAACAAATTTCCCCAAATATCCTTCTCCCTCTTTCTTCCTGAAAAGCCATTCCTTACAAAGAAATTTTTAAAGAATAAAGAGGAGAAAAAATAGTCAATATATTAGAAAAAATCTGATAATATATGCAGTGTCCCATATCTTTAGACACCACCCCCCAACCTCTATAAAGGAGATAGGGGACCAGGTAGTTTTTGGGGGCCTAAGATTGTTCTTTGTAATTTTGTAATTCATTTTCTTTCTCTTAAATTTATTAAAATTCTAACTTAAATTTTATTTTATTTTCATTATGCATTCTCTCCCTTTACCCCCCCCATTTGAGAAGGCAAAAAAAAGAAAATGCTGGGGCAGGTAGTTAGTGCAGTGGAGAGAGCACCGTCCATGGAGTCAGGAGAACATGAGTTCAAATCCAGCATCAGACACTTGACACTAGCTGTGTGACCCTGGGCAAGTCACTTAATCCCATTGCCTAGCAAAAAGAAAAAAAGAAAAAGAAAATCCCTGTTACATACATGAAAAGTCAAGCAAAACAAATTTCCACATTGACCACATCAAAAAAAATGTCTCCATCTGCATTCTGAGTCCATCATCTCTATGTCAGGAAGTGGGCAGCACAACATACATTTTAGTTGTTTCGCAGTGATTTTTTTCCATTTATGTTTTTGTAGTTCTTGTGTATATTTTTTTCTTGGCTTTGCTTACTTTACCCTATGTGGGACAATAATAAGAATAGCAATCATAACAATAGAAGCATTTTATATTGCTTTAAGGCTTGCAAAGGTCTTTACAAATATCTTATTTGATAAGCTGATATTTGATTTTATCTCAATTTGATATTTCATATTACCTCAATTCATGTACATCATGCTTCTCTATATTCATCATATTTATTGTTTCTTACAGCACAGAAATATTTATGTGCCCCAGTTTGTTTATCCATTGCCCAATCAATGGGCATCCTCTCTGATTGCTGTTCCTTGCTACCACAAAAAGCACATAGCATTCAGTTTTTGTTGTTTTGTTGTTGTTTTCTCCGTTTGTAGTCATGTATTTTTTCTTGGTTCTGCTTATCTCACTTTGCATCAGTTCATTTAAGTTTTCCCATGCTTCTGTGAACTCACCATATTCATTATTTATTACAGTTTGTAATATTCCATTACCTTCATGTGCTTATAACTTATTTAGCAGTTCCTCAATCAGTGACCAACTATTTTTTTTCCAGTTCTTCGCAACTAAAAAAAAAAAAACTATTGCTATAATTATTTTGGAGTACATAGGACTTTTCTTTTATCCTTCACCTCCTTGGGATATATGTTTGGCTGTAGGATCTCTGAGTCAAAGGAAATAGGCACATCACTCATTTTCTTAGTAAACTTCCAAATTGCTTTACAGAACGATTTGACCAGTTTATACTAAAAATCTACTAAAAACTCTACTAAAAATCCACCAATATCATGCATAACCTCTCCAGCATTAACAACTCCCATCTTTTGTCATCTTGGCCAATTTTCCAAGTGTGAAGTAAAGCCTTAGAATTCTTTTGATTTTCATTTTTCTGATTTTTGGTGATTTATAGCAGTTTTTGTATGGTGTTAATAATTTGCAATTATCGTTTGGATAATTTGTTAGTATTCTTTGAACACTTATTTACTTATTTTAGTCTTATATTACTTCTATAACTGTCTATATATATGGTATAAGATGTTGGTCAAAACTTCATTTCTTCCAAACTGCTTTATTATTTTCCTAGTAACTCTTGTTGAACAGGGAATTCTTTCCAAGGTAACATGTTTTTGGATTTATCAAACTGGTTTATTGAGACCAGTTGTTTCAGATTCTTCCTCATCTATTCTATTCCATTTATGTGCTTTTCTGTTTTTTTTTAACAGTACCAAATAGCTTTAATGATTATTGCTTAATAATATAATTAATAGTCTAGAATTTTTTAAGTTGTTTCTACTTTTTTCTGCTGCTTTTTTCTAAATTTCTAAACATTTTATATTTTCTGTTCCTCAAAATGAATTTTGTTATTATTTTGCTTAGCTCTGTAAAATATCTCTTGGGTAATTTGATTGATGGACAACTAAATCTTTAAACTAATTTTAGTAGTATTATCTTTGTTTATATTAGCATGTCCCTTAAATGATCAGCAAATATCCCTCCAGTTATTTGGACTTATTTTAAATTCAAATTTAAGCTAGATTTAAATTCATTCTTTATTTCTGTAAGAATTATTTTTAGTTGATTCTATTTGACTATCCCTTCAAAAATCAACTTCCAGATATTTTATGTATTTTGTAGTAATTTTAAGTGAGGTTTTCCTTTCTATTTTTCCTTCTTGAATTTTGCTAAATAGAAATGTTGTTAGATTTGTGCATTTATTTTGTATCCTGATACTTTACTAAGGCTCTTAATTGTCTCAGTTTCTTTGCTGATCCTCCAGGATTTTTAAATTATCATATCATCTGCATAAAGGAAGAGTTTGTTTCTTCTTACCTATCTTTATACCTTTCCTTTCCTTCTCTTATCTTATTGCTATTGCTGGTGTTTCTAGAACTATGTCAAATAACAGTGGGATAAAGGAGAATCTTTGCTTTACTTCTGTGTTTGTTGAGAGAGTTTCTAGTATTTCACCTTTGTATGTAATACAAAGGCAGCTAATCGGTTCAGTGGATAGAGCACGGGGCCTGGAGTCAAGAATACCTAAGTTCAAATCTGGCCTCAGTCACTTACTAGCCATGTGAGCCTAGGCAAGTCACTTACTGTCTGTTTGCCTTAATCCACTGGAGAAGGAAATGACAAACTACTCAAGTATCTTTGCCAAGAAAATCTCATGGATAGTATTGGTGTGATATGGTCCATGGGATCACAAAGAGTCAGACACGACAAAATAACAAAATGTAAAACTAACTTTTCGCTTTAGAAAGATACTTTTTAATCATGTTAAAAAATATCTTTAGTGCTTCTATCTTCTATTTATTTTTTAATGATTCATTGACTCAACTTTCAATTTTTTTTCTTCATTTCTTTAGCATCATGATCACTGCCCTCTATTCCCTGTGTATATCTCCTCACACCCTCCCAAAAAAAGAAAAAACAAAACCCCCAAATTCACATGTTGAAAAAATTGCAAATTTTTCAATATTGAAATTAATTGTTCTTTTAATGTTTTACAGGATTCACTTGTAAATTCATCTGTTTCTGACTTTTTTTCTTTGGAAGTTCTTTTATGACTAATTCAATTCCTTTTTCTGAGATTACATTATTTAAATTTTCTGATGATTATTCTGTCTGGGCATTTTTTATAAGTATCCATCCATTTTATCTAAGATTTTTTGTCATATAACTAGACAAAATAGCTTCTAATAAATTCCCTTACTTCCTCATTTATTGTGAATTCTTCTTTTTCATTTTTGATACCAGCAATTAGGTTTTTCTCTCTTATTTTATTACATTAGATAACAATTTTATTTTATTAGTTTTTTTATTTTTGTTATTTTGATCTGTGTTTAAAAAACAGCTTCTAATTTTAGCTATTTTAGTGATTTTTAATCTGAGTTTTGTTTATGTCTTCTTTGATTTTTATAATTTGTATTTTTGTGTTTTAAGGGGTTTGGGATTTGTTGCTTTTCTAGTTTTTTTTAGTTGCAAGGATTGATTTGTTATTTTTCTCTTTTGTCAATGAAAGTGCTTAGAGATGTAAATTCTCTTTTAAAGAATTTGGCTTCATCCCAAATTCTTTTAAAGAATTTTGGCTTCATCTCAAAAGTGTACATTGTCTCATTGTTTTCTTTCCAGAAATGATTATTATTCCATTGATTGAGTCTTTGATCCACTAGTTCTTTAAGAATAAATTAGTTTCCATTTAACTTTGAATCCTTTCTTCAGATACCCTTTTTAATGCATTGTGACCAGTAAAAAAAAAAAAGTGTTTAATTTTTCTCCATTTGTTTATGAAATTTTTATGCCTAGCACATGTCTAATATTTGTAAAGGCATCATACACAGCTGAGGAATATGCACATGACTTTCTATTCCCATTCAGTAATCACCAGAGTTCTATCATATCTGTCTTTTCTACAAGTCTATTCAAATCCTTAACTTCTTGCTTATTCATAGTTTTTTCAGAGTTTTCTAGATTTGGAAGGGTCACCCACTATTATATTACATATATATCATATGAGGTCCCCAACTATTACAGTTCTGTTGTCTATTTCTCCCTATAATTTGATTAGCTTTTCCTTCAAGTACTAAGATGCTAGGAGCCATCTCCAGTCATGCTGATCTATATCTGGCCATTGGACCCAGATGGCTCTGGAAGAGAAAGTGAGCCTGGTGACCTTGCACAGCCCTCTCTCACTTAAATCCAATTCACTTGCAAGTCATGGCTTCACCTTCCTGAAGTTATGGTCCTCTTCAAGAGTGAAGGACAAGTAACGAGAAGCAGATGCTATTCCATTCAGCACATGAGTGTTAAGTAGTGATATTACTTCATTTTTCTGAAGCCTTTAAGTATAATATGGTTTCCCTGCTTTCCAGTGATAACATTCCTAGATATATTCAGTTGGGGTTTCTTTCAGGAGTTGCCTAGCAGAGTCTTTCTAGATTGATTTTTATATTTTCTTGAAATATGATATCTAGGCTTTTCATTTGGCCCCAGTTTTCAAAAAGTCCATTGATTCTTTAATTGTATCTCTTCAATTTTTTCCTGGTCAATTCTTTTTGATGATATAAACTTCACATTTTCTTCTATTTTTTTTTCAAACTTTAACTGTTCTAATTTTTTTTCTTCGTCTTATGGAATTGTTGAGTTCTGATTGTTCTGTTGTATTTTTCAGAGTCCACTACTTGGATGAGGTTTTCCATTTTCTTTCATCTCCTTTTCTAAGCTATTTATTCTCCTTTCTGTTCTTCCTCCCAAACTCTCATTTCATTTTTTTTTAATTTCTTGCCTCACTTCTTCCAGTCACTTTTGTAGTTCTTGTGGCCAAGCCATTTTTTTCCCCTCTGGGTCTCTATCATTATCACAGGGTTTCTCTTTTCTTTTGAGTTTAATCTCTTGGGTTTCTCTTACCTTATATTATTTCTTCATTGTATTCTCTGTTTTCTTCTGTTTGCACATGTTTTCAGCCTCAGTTGTTGCTTTGTGATTTTGTTCTGAGTCAGGTCCCCTGTGTTCCTCTTGGTCATTGTTTAATCCCGTGGCCACTATAGGGGATCCCATTTGAATACTGCTGCCCTGGGGTAGCCTGTTTTCATTCTTATCCTCTTCCTCAATACCTAGCTTCTCAGCCTTAATCTTCTTGGGAGGTCCACTACAGGTTCTGACCTTGGCCAGAATCTGGCTTCTCCTTGCATAATCTCCAAACTGGAGTAGGTTACATCTCTTACTGTGAGCCTGACAGGCTCTAGGGGGATACCCAAAATCACCCTGGTCTCAGGACTCCTGCATTGTCCCCTGGCACAAGCACCCCGGTGCTACCTTGTCCTCATCTCCTGCTGTGGCTCCTGAAGGCTCCAAGGAGTCTTCCTGAGCAGTGATCTTTGGTTGCTGGTTTTGTTCCTGCTTCTCTTCTAACATGCCCTAATTGATCAGGGTCAGGATCTGGCATCAAGTCCCCATTTACTGGAGCCCATTATGGCTTGTCTCTCCCCTAGCTCTCTGACTTCAGTGGCTTCAGGTCTATTTGTGGGAACTCACACTGGCTTCCCTGGCACAGTGACAGCCCTTTCCCAGTTCTGTCAGCTTCTCAATGGTTTATCTGAGTTTGTACTGGCTTCTGTGGTGCATTCCTCTCCCCATGCCCACCTGCATCTACATTTACCTGATCTTGTGCTGGCTTCCCTGGTGTGACCCCTTTACCTCCCTCTGCCAACTTCTGGCTATCTTTGTGTTCCATTCAAGACTGGATGGAGGAGCTTATTTATAATTATTGTCAAGTTTCTTTATTATTAGTCTTTTGGGGATCCCTTTCAGATATTTGGTGGGGTCCCACAGGATAACAGGACTTCTCTATGATATTCCACGTAGTAATCTTAACCAGAAATCCATTGCCCAATTTTATAGGTAGCAAGTGCAGAACCAAATTTCAAACCCAGATCCTCTGACTTCAAACCCGATGTCCTTTCTATTATACCACAATGCCTTCCATTGGGAATTGATTTTTGTTAACTCCTGTAAGATCCAGGGCTGCTTAGGACTGGGGTACCCATACACAAGCCCTTCTCCAACTCAAATAGTTATGCAACTTCCTGTTTTGTAAGATTCCTGCTGGTCAGATGATCAGAGAATTCTCCCTTGAGACGAAAGATACCCCTTTCATCTCCCACCCCTGTTTTCCTGTCTCCAAGATGAATGAGTCAAAGAGCAATGGTAGGTATTTACCCATTTCTCTTGAATTTATGTAGCCTCTGATCATTGCTTTCTTATGAGGCCATGATAAATTACATCCCATTAGAGAAAGAACCACACAATCTCCAACAAAATGAAGATATCCATAGAGCAAGCTCAAACAACTATAGAAAAGTGGTTCCCCAAGGAGAAGGAAAATAGCTGACCAAACAGTGGAAGAAAAAGAAAAAAAAAATAGAAGTATTACCTGATATTTAAGCTATAAGATTATACTACTCTCGGAGTCCTCCACATTCTTAATTAAAAAGAAGAGGTTTAACCTAATCACATCACTGTTCTTAACACATTGCCTGGTACAGAGTGGGGTACTTAATAAATGCTTATTGACTGACATTAAAGGTTTCTCACATTCTTAAGGATCTTGTAGGTGAGAAGTTGTAACATAAATCCTTCCTTCTACAATTTAAGCTTCTTTTCCCTCTTTTATTTGGTGAACAAAGGACTGCTGATAAAGTTGGCTATAATGTGATGGGGTAGGGAAGGGAGTTGGCACCATGGGCTTATATTTAGAAGAGACAAGAATTCTGGAGGCAGAGATGCAAGATGAGGTTCCTTGCCTCCTTCCCCTTCCCCCTACCCCCTTAAGGTTAACCTCCTCTTCTCTGGTCTTGCAGATGAAGGGCTATGGGACATCCTCATCAAAGACATTCCTAAGGAGGTGACCTCATACACATTCAGTATGGACATCCTAAAGCATGGTGTCAGTTATGACTTTCGAGTCATTGCTGTCAACGACTATGGTTATGGCACACCTAGCAGCCCATCCCAATCTGTCCCAGGTACTGGCCTTTGGGGACTGGAAAGGTGGAGGGGTGGGAAAGTTGACTAGAGGAGAGAACCCCATGGAGGATCCAAACATGTAGATAAGGGAAAGAAGGGAAGGCACAACCAGGGCAGTAGGGGTCTTGGAGATAGAGGGTTGGGGTGGTTAGGATTCAAACCAAGTCATTTTCCTATATTCTTCAGAACAGTAAGCCCTAGGCATTGATTCAGCTTTGAACTTTTTAGGAAACTGGAGGGCTTATCTTCTCTAGACTCAGCCGCCTCTTTTTGGTTAAAGGAATTCAGCGGTGGGAAGGGGGGAGGGGGGAATAAATCAGTCAGTCAATTTGAGATGGGAGTGTCAATGGAACTGGAAACTGAGATCCCTAGAGAGATCTAGGGCACCATGCCAACAAGTTGTATGTTTCCTTGGTAACCAAAAATACCCAGGCAGGGTCAGTAGCCTATGGAGAAGCAACACCCAAATATATTGGGCAATTACCAGGATGAACTAAGGATTTTCATCATCACGTCTCCAATCTTCTTTGTCCTCTGAGATAGTCCTGAGTTTAAGATGGGATTGGATTACCTACCCCTCTGCCCCAAATCCTCGTCATTATTTAAAATCACTCACAACAGTAACTCTGAGCTGTCTCTTCCCAACTTCCCTCCCCTATGAGGCAGGGGTATAACTAAAGTTTTCTGGGCTCTGGATAAATTCCAAGAATTCCTCCTGCCCCTTTCCTCCTCCCACATACCCTCATGGGAAAATAATGACCTTCCTCTAAGCTTCAATAAAAATACCTAAACTTGCAGTCAATCAGCTATACCAACTGAGCACCTACAATGTACAGATCATCATACTGGACTCTTGAAAATAATTCAAAAGAGGGGGTCCTTACACTTGTCATACGCTATATCATACCCTTATCATACCTTCCCTCCAGATAGAGAGTGCATCTGAGAGGTGGCAGCCCCAAAACAAAAGTGATATTCAGTCCTCCCTGGAGACAGCCCATTCTATGCCCCCAACCAGATTCATTCCCTTCTTCTTTATCACTAGGAAGAGATTCAGAGTGAGGGATAGAACTGATATAAGGAGGTATGCTCCCAGCCTAGCTGCAGAACAGATTAGACCCTTCCCTCTAATACCTCCCTTCCCACCCAGGACTGAATCTACCTCTGGCCATTCCCGTATTCAGGGGGTGCAGAGTTACCAACCCTGCCCATACTCAGGACACAGCTAGCAGGATCCCAGTTATAGAACACATCCCCTGATTAGCAGGAATCTTAAGCCAGAAAAGGAAGTCAGCATTCACTGACTGCCAACCCATGTTCTAGCCCAGAAAGCTAATCCATTCTATGAAGAGTGGTGGTTCCTGGTGGTCATCGCCCTGGTCGGCCTCATATTTATTCTCTTGCTGGTCTTTGTCCTTATTATCCGTGGTCAGAGCAAGAAGTATGCTAAGAAGTCGGATTCTGGTAAGTTGAGCACCCCATTCTACTAATGGACTTGAGACCATTACTCATGTCCAGAACTATAACTAGGAATGTTATTACCAAATCCAAAACCAGTAGGGAACCAATGGAGGGGATAAGGAATGTAGAGATGGTGTGTACAGTTTGACAACAGGGACAGTCATAGCAGGAAGGGGGAGGGGGAGGATCTGAGGAGGATCTTTGCACCCATAGTGGTTGTAGGATGAAGGTGAAACCCATGATAGGAGTGGAGGGAAGAGGAATTAGGAGAATCTAGAGAGAGCTAGAGAACCGCAAGGGTATAGAGACAGCAGTCACCAGAGGGAAGAAGTGTGCCCCACTATCTGGGCACACTGGCACAAAGCCCTGCTGGTTCCATGCTAGCTGCAGTTCTGCTCAGGAGCCAGGGACCTGGAAACCACTGCTTTTCTTTGCCAAGGTACCGAGGCTCCAAAAATTTAATTTGGCTAAAGGAGAAATTTATTTCAACTCAAGGTGCTATGGTAGCAGGGGAGAGGGATGACAAGGCCAAGTCCAACCATTCGTTTTGGAGTAGTGGTCTTTTTGAGACCCCTGCCCTCCTCATAGTGGGGAGAGGAAGACCATAACGAAGACCACACGAACAATCTAGAGAATTGTAGTGGGTGTTACCAGCCATCAGTAATCCCTCGTCCCCACATGGAAACTCGCACTCACTCAATAGATGTCAGATGAAAATTGTCCCTTCTCTTTCCTTCTTGCCCTCTCTAGTATTTTCCTATCCATTCCTCCCAGTGCTTTTAATCTGATCCCAACAGGAAAAACCCAAGGAGAGGTAGGGCTTCTCTCTCTGCTGCCCCTTCTCCCACCCCAAAGTACAAGGCCCCAAGTAGTTTGGGGATAATTTCCCCTCTTCCCCTTTCCCCAGGGAACAATGCCAAATCCAGTGCCTTGGGCCATGGAGAGATGGTGAGCTTGGATGAAAGCAGCTTCCCAGCCCTGGAACTCAACAATCGCCGTCTCTCGGTCAAGAACTCCTTCTGTCGGAAGAATGGTATCTATACCAGGTAGAGAATAGGGTGGTATAGGGTGGGCGGGAGGCTGGAAAACTTGTAAGCCAGAGATCAGCACCCCTGGAATTCCCAAAGCTGGAGAAGAAGGGCCAAGAACCTGAAAATAGTTAAAGGATTGAGGCCAATCCTGAAAAATTTAAATCCGCTTAAAAGACTGGTAGTGGTCAGTGAATCAGGGTTCAGGATGGCAGGGAGAGGGCTGCCAAGGCAACGCCTTACGTGTGGGATTTGTTCAAGCCGACGTGGTTCCACCTGATGTGGGTGGGTATGAGGGAAAAAGGAAAGGGGATGTGGGTCCCGATTTTATATATGTACATAGAGAGAGAGATAGATATAGATAAATATACACATATATGTGTGTATGTATATATGTATGTATATAAAATCAGAACCCACATCCCCTTTCCTTTTTATACATATATACACATACATACATTTACATATACATACACACATATACATACATACATTTGTGTATATTTTATCCATATATATCATAGTTTTATACTAATATGTCACATGTATACATGAGAGGAAGTGTGGCATAGTAGATAGAATGTTGGCCTCAGAATTCAAGTCCTGACTGACACATCCTGGATGTGTGACCCTGGACAAGTCACTTACCTCTCAGTACCACAGGCAACTCTCCAAAATTATCAGGTGCAGAGCTGGTGACAGTCCCCATTGGTAGAAATATTTTCATCTGGAGATCCCTATACTAATAAAATCACAGGCCTACCTTTTCATAATATGTATATTTATATATATAGTTATATAGTTATCATGATTTTTTTGGCTTTTTTTAAATACATCTAATATTTCTATAGTGCCTTAAGGATTATAAAGCACTTTACATTTATTATCTCATTTGGGCCTCACAACAACCCTATGAAGTAGCTTCTGTTATTATCACCATTATACAGATGAAGAAACTAATGTATCTAAGGCAGTTAGACACAGCCAGTAGGTGTCTGAGGCAGAATTGAAACTCAGGTCTTCCTGATCCCAAGTGCAACGTTCCATCCATTGAGCCAGCTAGCTTCCCCGTCTCTTCTCATGCCATTTTGCATAAAGATATGGTACAGATGCAAACTGATTGCTTCCATTAGTCAGATGCTTAGACATTTTTAGTAAAAAGGGCACAGGCCTGATGACCACCTCTGCCAAAATAAGAACAAGGGGAGTCACTCCCAGGTCAGGCTTAGTGATCCTGAGTGAGAATGACTGAAGATTTTCCCCCAATATGATGTCACTTTCTATCCTCTTCTCCAAGAGGAAACTAGCATGTTGTGGGGGAAAAGCATAAAGAAACATCCAGACCCTAAGTCTGGCTTGTTGGTAGCTTGACTTAGCAGCTTCTGTCCCACCATGACCACCACTTGAAAAGAAGTACCTAGAAAGGGAGGGCAGGGCAGGGCAGGGCAGCCATAGCTGGACACCAAACGTTCTGTGTGATGCCATCCTTCTTTTCTAAGGGACCCATACCCCAGGATCTAGGGACCTCTGGATCTCTAGGGAAGTAAGGGAAATTTCATTGGGTGGGGGTCTGGGATTCTCTTGGGATTGGTCTCCTCTCCTCATCCCACCCCTATTTCTTTACATAGTCCCAGACATCCTGCCCCAGCTCCTCATGTATACATACATAATGTAAAAGTATTTGCCAATCCCTCCGCCACAACATTCTCCATACTGGATCAATCCTGTGATTACTGGGCTGTAACCTGGCCTCTGAGAATTAGAAGCCTCATTTCAAACTCTGTCCCTTCTCATGGTTGATACTTCTGCTCTGCTGAAGGCCGCAGGACTGATGCAAAGCTAAAATACAGAGGAGTCTATTGGGGTGCAATACTGTTACCTTAACTGACCTGGACATTTTATTTTTCTAGGATTTAGGGAAAACAGGGAAGGAAAAGGGCCAGCATGAGGGGTTCGATGGCTCCTCCCAGCATCTATTTAGCATGCATGTCTCAGGCTCATCAGGGGAAGGCAGTTCAGAGAAGAAGGGAGTTCAGGACTCTCCCAGGCAAGGCTAACAAAGCACTCTCTGTTCCCAGGGCTGGAGTGGAAGAAGCGATGTGTGTGTTCAGCAGGGGGAGGGAGGGAGGGAGGGAGAGAAGAGAAGAGGAGAGAAGAGAAGAGAAGAGGGCTGTTAGAGGCCAGAGAGGCCGAGCTCTCATCC
Organism: Vombatus ursinus; assembly: GCF_900497805.2. NCBI lineage: Eukaryota > Metazoa > Chordata > Mammalia > Diprotodontia > Vombatidae > Vombatus > Vombatus ursinus. Next base: position 18,042,488 of record NW_020954579.1, read on the forward strand.
CCAGCCAAACCCCAGGCCTTCCCAAAGAAAGAGCTGTTTGAGGCCAGAGCATCAGGACCCCAGCAGGACTCAGGATGGCCAGATTGGCCCCACTGGGCTGGTTCCCTTGCCCAGCCACAGCTGAACAAGGGGACATTTCACAGGGAACCTCACTATTCCTCCTTTCCCTCCCCGCCCCACCCACAGAATACACAGACCTGGGGCCCTCTCTTCACCCACTGTGTACACACAGAATGCCTCTCCAGCCACACACACATGCCCCAAGCTACCCAAAGCTGCTTCCAGCTCTTGATCATAGCTGCCTGTATAAGAAACTGTTGACACTGTGATCTTCCACCCTGGCAGTCTGTATGACTTACTTACACTCAGAACATCAGCAGCAGGTCACCGGCTCGTTTTCAGTTACCTCCTTTGAGACGAATGGGACCTTCTTAGATTGTGTGGAAGGAGCTGAGGTGGAGAGGAGGTGGGGACATCTTTGATACCAGGTCATTCCTTAGAAGCAGTACCAGTCAGTCACTCTGCTGCAGAGACAGCTCCAAGTCAAAGCCACCTTCTTAGAAAAACTGATTTTCTGGGTGTGAGGATCAGGAAGGGTTGACCCCTACCCATCAGGCCAGGCAAATACACAGAACATCAGGCCCAGTGGGCTGGAGATCCAGCTTGAGAGAGTACAGAAAGCACAGGTTTCCCCAAAGGTCCTGGTCACAGCAGTGATGTTCATGTTGGGGAAAGGGGAAGGGAAATGGGGAGGCAGGCAGCCATCTTCTGCAATGATTGCAAACTCACTTCTAAATTACTCAAATGAGCACCATCCTTATCTCTGGTATCTCTCAAACATACCCCCCTTATTCCTCCTCATGCTAAAAACCAGAGGCTCCTCTGTTCTGTGTGTATCCTGACAACCTGGAAGCCAGACCCCCATCTCACTCAAGGAGATGCAAGAGATTTAAATGACCTCTTAGCCAGAGCAGACTAAAATGGAAATGTTAAGAAGCCCTCTGCTTACTTCTCCCTATAGTGAATGGGACTTCATAGCCTCCTTCTTTTCCCCTCCCATTATCCTGCCTTCCCATCTCTCTCCAGGTCTCCTCCAAGGCCCAGCCCAGGTAGTCTCCACTACTCAGATGAGGATGTCACCAAGTATAACGACCTGATCCCAGCAGAAAGCAGCAGCCTGACGGAGAAGCCCTCTGAAATCTCAGACTCTCAGGTGAGGAGAAGGGTTAAGCTAAGATCTAGGGTCCGTACCCTGAGCCTGGAAAGAAAGGTAGAGACATCATGCGGTGCTGTCATAGGAATAGGGACAGCATATGTGAGCAGCCCCTGCAAGGCTTGGGACCTATGAACATGAAGGGCCTCCTAACAGTCCAGCCATCAGGGCACAGAATCCAGGTGGTGGGAGCCCCCTGCCAATGCCCAGCTTCTGATGAAAGAACAAGAGATTGTATATGTTAACACAGAATTCTAAGGCTCTGTCAGAACATGCAATGTCCACATTAGTACAGTACCCTAAATTTTAAGGGATTCCCTATTTGCTGAAGATTAACTGCTCAGAATGTTAGCTGTCGCTGATGCGCGAGGCAAGGAGGTAGTTCCTCCCTGCTAAGTAGTGGGAGGATTCATTAGTTATATAGCTCTCATCTGCTTAGAGAAAGTAAAGAAGGCAATGGAGAGCAAACCAGAATCAGAGAAAGGGAGCCTGACAGTACTATCTGCACAGATAAGGATATAGATAGATAGAAAGATCTATATACATATCCACTTAGACTGTACTCTCTGAATAGATATAGAGATAAATATATACAAATACAAATTTAAATATGTGTTATATGTTATATATTATATATAAATTTATCTATAGCTATCTGTGTAGATAGTACAGTGTGTGTGAGAAAGTGTGTATATGTACATATACATATGTGCATATGTGTATATGTTACACATATGCACGTGTGTATATGTATATGGACATATATTTGCATGTATATGTATAGAAGCTGGGTGGCACAGTGGATAGAGTACAGGGCCTGGAGTCAGGAAGACTCATCTTCCTGAATAAAATCTGACCTCAGACACTTACTAGTTGTGTGACCCTGGGCAAGTCACTTAACCCTGTTTGCCTTAGTTCCCTCTTCTACAAAATGAGCTGGAGAATGAAATGCCTAACCATTCCCATTTCGCTGCCAAAAAAGACCCAAATGGGGTCACAAAGGATAGGGTATAGAGGGCAGCTAGGTGGTGCAGTGGATAGAGCACCGGCCCTAGAGTCAGGAGGACCTGAGTTCAAATCCAGTCTCAGACATTTGACACTTATTAGCTGTGTGACCCTAGGCAAGTCACTTTACCCCATTGCCTAGCAAAAGAAAAAGAAAAAAAAAGAATCAGACATAACTGAAACTACTGAACAACAACATGTGTGTATATCCATGTGTATATACATATATATGTATGTATATATATATATACACAAAAGAAGATCCTGCCAAAAGAGGGAATCCAGAAAGGCTTTGTGGACAAGATGGCACAAACTTCAGCTTGAAGAAAATGAAGGATTCTAAGAGGTAGATGTGAGGTGGCAGAACATTCCAAGCACGGGGGACAGCCTGGTACCCCTCATGTACCAGGAGATGGAATATTATGCTACCAAAAGCAAAGTATGGTTTCTAATGAATGTGAAAAATGAATGTTAACACCCTTTCAAAGCTGCAGAGAATTAGAGAATTTTAGAGTCAACTTGAATCCATTCAACGAGCATTTATTAGGTGCCTACTATGTACCAGGGGCGGTAACAAGTGCTCAGGGTACAAAAGAAGGCAAAAGACCAAGTCTTTGTTCTCAAGGAGCTCCGGGTCTGATGAGAGAGACAACATACAAAGAACCACGTACAAATGATATGTACAGGGGAGACTGGAGGTAGTCCTGGGGAAGGCTCTAACAGGACTGGAGATGGCTTCTCGCAAAAGGCAGGACTTAAGCCAGGGGTGAGGAACTGGTGGCCCTTTAGGTCCTCAGATACAGCCCTCTTACTGAAACTTCACTGGGTTTGGTCAAAGGGCCACACTTGAGGACTTAGAGGGCCACATGTGGCTTCAAGGCCACAGGTTCCACACCCCTTAAGCTGAAACCAGGAGGGAGTGGTGAGGGAAGAGTTCCAGTCATAGGGGACAGCTAGCAGAAGTGCCCAGAGATGGGAGATGTTCTATGAGAAGAACAGCTGGGAGAGATCTTAAAGAACTCCTATTTACAGTCCCTCATTTTTTTTTTCACTGATAAGACAATTGAGACCCAGAGAGGTTAGGTGACTTGCTAAATATCACACAGCTAATTAGTGGCAAAAATGAAACAGGATCTCAGGCCTCTTTCTCACCTTCTAGGTCAGTGTTTATCATACTAATCCCCTAAGTATTAGGTGAACCTTCTTTTAAATGGGTCAAACTCCCGTGTTGACTAACTAGTCTAGCACGCTTTACCTTAGGCACAGATCATCAAATGCTGCTGGAACCCTTCAGAAATGCAGTGTCTTCCACATTTTTTTTTTTTTGGTGAAGCAGTTGGGGTTAAGTGACTTGCCCCAGGTCACACAGCTAGCAAATATCATGTGTCTGAGGCCAGATTTGAACTCAGGTCCTCCTGACTGCAGGGCCGGTACACTATCCACTGCACCACCTAGCCATCTTTGGATCCATGAAGCTACAGGCACTCGAAATATGCTACTCCTTTGGTTGCAAAGCCCACTGCTCATGCTTGTGTGCAACCATGAAGTCATAGAACTTAGAATCAAAAGCATCCTTAGAGGTTTTCATTTGACAGATAAGGAAACTTACTTCCAGAAAGAAGGAATGACTTATCTGCAGTCACAAAACGTTTGAACCAGGTCTTCTGGCTCCAAAGCTAAGACCCTTTCTACTATGACATGCCAAAGATATAAACAGCAAAAACCTAACTTCTAGGCCCAAAGCTAACTCTGAAAAAGACAATCAATTTAAACTGTTTACATAAAGAGTTAGAAGGGAAATGGAAGTGATATTAATCCAAGTAACTTGGAATGAATCCCTATCTAGTTCCCGTCCCTATCCTAACTTGGACTCAGTGTGATCCCACTGTGATTTCCACTTGTTGGCATAACCCCCGAGCACCCAGGCAGCAGAGTATACTGAAAGGATTATTGTGCCTGTCCAGCAAAGTCTAAATTAGTGCACAGAATGAATCTTCCGAAGCAGCTACATGTATGTTAATTTACACTATTTGAAATGATGATTATATACACACTATGTGTATATTCACAAAATAGACTAGACTATGTGAAATATGGTAATTGATCCTAATCTAATAGAAATATACAGGGTGAATTCAAATAATAGGACCACTTCAGAGGAATCACACAAATCAGGACTCCCTGTTACCTGAGAGGCTGGGGCTGATGGACGGCTCAAGCTCAGTTCTCAGCGACAGTGGTCTGAACCAATCCAACATCCACACTAAGCCCAGCACCAATGTGGTAAATCCCATGGAGGTAGGGGAGCTGCCTCACTGCCCAAGGAGGCGAGAGCTAGCCCAAGTCAGAAACGAACAGGTCAAGGCTCCCTTGACAATAAGTATTAGGACTGGGCCCAAAAGGGGCTTCTGAATTTCCAGCCTGAGCAAGATAGGTACGCCCAGGCTCAAAATTTAAAAAAAAAAAAAAAAAGATTACTGCATCTAAAATCAGAAGACTGAGCTCTTGTTTCATTTCTGACGTTTTGTAGCTGCGTGAGCACTGGCAGATCACTTAATATCTCTTAGATTCAGTTTCCTCTTCTGAAAAACAGGGGTGAAAATAACGTATCACATGTGTCACAAGGTCATTTTGAGAAAAGTGCTCTGTAAACTTCAAAGTTCTATTAAAAAATAGGACTAATAATAAGTAGCAATTACATGGCCCTTTAAGGTCTGCAAAGCATTGTGCATGTGTTTATTTCATTCAGCCCTCAGAACAACCCTGTAATGTAGGTGCTATTATTACCCTCATTTTACAAATGAGGAAACTGAGGCTGAGCGAGGTTAAGTGACTTGCCCAGGGCCACACAGATAGTAAGTTTCTAAGACAGGTTTTAAATTTGGGTCTTCCTGACCCCAAGTCCAGTGTTCTATCCACTGAGCCACCTAACTGACATCCCCAAAACTGAGAAATAGTGCCACTGAGTTCTTGGCTTAGTGTAGACATGCCAAGGAAGGCATGGATCCTTTTACTATTGCATGAGTTTATTTGATTTCCTCTCTTCCCCTCTTTTCTCCTCTCCTGGAAGTGATACAGTACAGAAGCTATTTACGTAGCAATCACTTCTATGGAGAAAGGAAAAAGAGACAGCTGCCTCCCAAAGCCCACCTCTCTTTTGCTACCCATGACCTTCTGTACTTTCCCGGGATGCACTAGAGATATTTCTCTACTTTGAAAGACCTATGATCTCACCAGCCTGGGTATTTCCTCCTCCCAGGGGTACAGATCACTGCCCATCTATGCCTTCTTATCACATTCTCTTGTCGTTCTCATCCATGTCTTCCCATAAGTCCTTCAAAAGAGATCTATTCGGGGCAACTAGGTGGCGCAATGGACAGAGCACTGGCCCTGGATTCAGGAGGACCTGAGTTCAAATACAGCCTCAGACCAAACACTTGACATGTGCTAGCTGTGTGACCTTGGGCAAGTCACTTAACCCCGACTGCCTCACTTAAAAAAAAAAGGGGGGGGATCTACCCAGTGGGCCAGAAATCTTTCTCTGGTTATCATAATGTTCCATAGGTACCAGTACAATGGTTGAACCATCCATTTGTTGTCCTTCACTCAGAGATAGCCTGTGGACTATTGTGCCCTGGATCCCCATCTAGTCAAGCCTGGAGACCCCTTCTTAGAATAATGTTTTTAAAATGCATAAAATAAAATATGTAAGACTACAAAGGAAAGCAATTATATTGAAATACAGTTTACCAGAATTCCAGGTTAAGAACCTCTACTCTAGCCAACACCATCCTTCTAGTAACAATAACATTAGTGATAATAACTGTTGATTATTTGGTGCTTTCAGATTTACAAAAAGTTTTATGTTTGTAGTCTTAATTTTCCAGCCTCAGACAATTCCTAGCTGTGTGACCCTGGGCAAGTCACTCTACCCTGTTTGCCTCAGTTTCCTCATCTGTATCTTTAGTATCTTTGCCAAGAACATGCCAAAGGGGGTCACAAAGAGTCAGACATGACTGAAATGACTTAACAACAATAAAAATCTTCATTTAATTTTCACAACAACCCTGGGAGGTAAATAACCCAGGAGGTATGATTATCCCCATTTTTCAGATGAGGAAACTAAGGTTCAGAAATAACAGGATTAGAATGAACACATGAAAGCTGACAAAGCATATTTGGGCTCGATATGGGAAGAACAATTAACGATCCACAAGTTGCATGAGCTACCCCTGGCAGAACAGGTTGTACCTGGTCACTTCAATCTTCAAGCAAAAGCCTAATGACCACTTGTCAGAAATAACATTGCAGAGGAGAATCTCATCCATGGCTAGATGTCCCCTGAAGTGCATCCCACTCTGGTATTCTGTGATCCTAAGATTAAGAGGGGGAAGAGAGAGAAAAGGCATTTATACAGTGCCTACTATGTGCCAGGCACAGCCTTAAGTATTCTCCGATCCTAAGTTTGAGAGGGAGGAAAGGGAATAAGCATTTATGTAGTACCTACCGTATGCCAGGTACAATGCTAAATGCTTTGTAAATATCTCATTTGATCCTCACAACTCTGTGAGGTAAGTGTTGTTATTATCCTTATTTTACAGTTGAGGAAACTGAGGCAAACAGAAGCTAAGTGGTTTGCCCAGGGTCACATAGCCAGTAAGTGTCTAAGGCCAGATTTGAACCCAGGTTTTCCTGCCTCCAGGCCTGGTGCACCATCTTCTGTGCCAACTGCCTCAAAAGACAGTTATTGGCAGTGGCAGGATTGGAATCCCAAGCTTCATCTTACAGGAAGAAGTCTTAAGAATTGAAGTGAAGTCAGTAAGTGAATCAAACATGTTCTCTAACTCCAAGTCTAGAAGACTGCCATGCTGATTCCTTGCTACGGGCCTGGTTTATCTCCTTTTCCATTCATCAAAATCCTTGATTATATTTTTATGTAACTTTTCAGAAGCTTTAGAGCCACAGGAGAATTAATCCCGAACAGGTTGAATAACTGGTCCTCAGCACTTAATTGCTCCTGTAAGTTTGGAGGACCTCACTAAAGGAAGTAGCCAAGCCACGTTTTACTGAGTCTTGAGGGGGTCTGTGATCACTTTGTATGAATATCCTCTGTTGAATTACGAAGATCAGTCAGTGGGACAGGAAGCCGCCTCCGACTTATAAAAACAACAAACTGCATGTTAAGCAGCAGCTGGGTGCAGAGCATCGCATGAGGTACTGACATCGCATGAGGTACTAATCTCAGCCCCCAAAACATAATAATATATGATAAGTGCATGAGAGAGATACAAAACGATGTACTATGTGACATCTAAGAGAGAAGGATGTTACCAACCGATGGACTCAGGGAAGTTTTCGTGGGAGTTGAGCTCCCGAGTTTCATTTGAGTTGAGCTTTTAAAATGAGTAGGGATTAGGGGCAGCTAGATGGTACCGTGTACAGAGTGCTGGCCCTGGAGTCAGGACCTGAGTTCAAATCCGGCCTCAGACACTGGGCAAGGCAACTCCCATTGCCTCCAAAAAGAAAAAAAAAATGGGAGAGAATTAGGGGTGCAAAGTATGGAGTAAAGGGTATTCCTGGCACACAGAACATCATAACCAAAGGCAGAGAGGCAAGAGAGCCCCGTGCATATTCAGGAGGGGCAAAGTTGTCCAGATTTGGAGACTGGACTGAGTGGAGAATAATATGAGCCAAGGCTGGAAAGATAGGGTAGAGGGCCTTGAATCTCAAAGGAGCGATAAAAAGCCACGGGTTTTTTGCAAAGGACTGACAATTCCAGGTCCACAAGTAAGGAAGGTTACTATGATAGTATTTGGAAAGATGGATTGAGAACTGGATTATGACAGTGGAAAGGACAGTGACCAGGGTGGTGAGGAGACCAGAGATCAAGCCAAGTGAGGATCTGTAAAGGCAACAGAGATGTTTAAGCTGTGCAAGTAAAGACCTTTGGAGGGTACAATAGCTCTCTTCACCACAGCTGTTCAAACCTTCTCTTCTCTCATTAAGCCTCCCAGGCCAGCCCTTTCAGCTGAGATTTCACTTCATACTTAACTGAAAAAAATTGAGGTCATTTGCTGAGAATTCCCTTGTTTCTCTTCCTCCTCATCTCACATCCCGCTAATATCAAACCAGCTATCTTGTCCTTTACCTCAGCTTCTAGTGATGAAAAAACACAGCTGCTTGCCAAGGATCTCATCACATCTTGTCCTCTCCACTACTATCATCTCTCTCTCTCTCTCTCTCTCTCTCTCTCTCTCTCTCTCTCCCTCCCTCCCTCTCTCCCTGCCACATCTACCAGTTCCTTCCCTGCCCCCTACAAACATGTCTAAGTGTCCCCATCCATTAAATAATCATTGGATCCAACGATTTCTGCTAGCTATTACTCAATATCTCTCCTTCCTTTTTCAGTTAAACTCTATGCCTTTTTTCTTTCAAAAAGCTATCTATCAGTGCTTCTACTTCCTCTCCTCTTACTGTCTTCTAAACCCTCAATTGGCTTCTAACCTTTATCATTCGGTTTGAAACTCCTCTCTCCAAAGTTCCTAATGCTCAGTCTTTTAATGGCCAAAAGTGATCTCTTCTCAGTTCTTTTTTTTTTTTTTTAAGGCAATCAAGGTTAAGTGACTTGCCCGGAGTCACACAGCTAGTAAGTGTCTGAGGCTGGATTTGAACTCAGGTCCTCCTGACTCCAGGGCCAGTGCCCTATCTGCAGCTGGTCCTAGTCTTCATCTTTTCTTGACCTCTGCAGGCTTTGGCGCTGTAAGTCACCTGTTCCTTGATACTCTCTCATTTCTGAGTTTTCCTGAAAATTCTTTCTCTTCCAAACTCCTCCTACTCAGTCTAGTCACTCCTTCTCAGTCTCTTTGGCTGAATATTAATCCAGGTCACACCTACTAACTGGTGTCCCCTAAGGCTCTGTGCTGGACTCTCTTCTCTTTTCTCTCTTTACTCTTACTTGGTGATCTTATCTGCAACTATGGGTTGAATTATCATCTCTATACAAATGATTCCAGTACCCAGCCCATAGTCACTCTCTCTCCTACATTCTAGTCTGTGTCACCAAAAGCTCACTGTAAATTCCAAACTATGTATGTACCATAAGTATCCGAAACTCATGTCCAAAACAAAATTTGTTTTATTTCCCTCAAAACCTACTCTTCTTCCAGACTCCTCTGTTACTATCAAGTGAACCACCATCCTTCCAGTAACCCAAATTTGCAACCTAACAATGTCATCTTTTTTTAATTTAATATTTTATTTTTCCCCAATCACATGTAAAAACAACTTTAACTCTTTTTCTCAAATTTTGAGTTCCAAATTCTTTTCCTCCCTCTCTTCCCTCCCCCCCATTAATTTGACATAGGTTATACATGTGTAGTCATTCAAAACATGTGTCCATGTAAGTCATGCTGCGAAAGAAAATACAGACCCCCCCCCAAAAAAAAAAAAAAAACAAGAAAAGTAAAGAAAAAGTATGCTTCAATCTGCATTCACCAGTTCTTTCTCTGGAGATGGACAACACATTTCATCCTAGGTCCTTCAGAATTGTCTTGGATCATTGTATTGCTGAGAATAGCTAAGTTATTCACAGGTGATCATCATATAATGTTGCTGTTACTGTGTACAATGTTCTTCTGGTTCTGCCCACTTCACTTTGCATCAGTTCATGTAAGTCTTTCCAGGTTTATCTGAGAGCATCCTGCTTCTCATTTCTTAGAGCACAATAGCATTCCATCACAATCATATAAAACTTCTAACAGTTTTATCTTCAACTCACTGTCAATCATCTCATATATCCAATTAGTTGCCAAATTCTGTAATTTCTTTTTCCACAACTTCTCTTACATGTGTCCTCTACTTTCACATAGCTACCACCTTTGTTCAGGTCCTCATCATCTTGGAGTCTTATAATAGCCTTCTAATGAGACTCCCTGCCCTAAGACTCTCCCTACTCCCACCTATATTCCACATAGCTACCAAATCAGTTTTCCGAAAGTATTAATCCAACCATGTCACTCCACTCCTTACTTAATAGACTCCAATGGCTCCCTGGTACCTCTAGGATCAAATGTAAACTCAAGAGGCAGCCAGGAGGCATAGTGGGTAAAGTGCTGGGCCAAGAGTCAGGAAGACCTGAGTTCAAATATTGCTTCAGATACTTACTAGCTGTGTGACACTGGGCAAGACGCTTAACCTCTGTCTGTCTCAGTTTCCTCATCTGTAAAATGGGGGTTAAAATAGTACCTCTCTCCTAAGGTTGTTGTGAAGATCAAATTTTATATACATATGGGTGTATACATACACATACATATGTATGTATACATACATATGCATACACCTGTATGTAAATGTGCGTATTTATACGTACGTATGTAAATATGTGCACTTGTGCATACATGCATGTGTATACACATATGCGTGTCGTGTGTGTAGATATAGATGCATATGTATGGAGGATATATACATGTATATGTGCATATACATATTATATGAACATCTACACACACTCACTCCTCTGGTTGACATTTAAAGCCCTTCACAACTAGGCCCCTTACTACTTTTCCAGTCTTTTGATTCATTACTCCGCATCATAAAGGATACAGCCCAACCATACTTACCTGCTCCTCATACACAACCCTTCATCTCTTATCTCCATGCCTTTGTCCTGGCTGACTCCCAGGCCTGGAATTCTCTCCCTCCTAACCTCTTAAAATCCCTGGCTTCTTTTAAGGCTCAGCTCAGATACACGTCTCCTCTCTCCTTTGCAGATGTGACACCAGATTGTTTAAATGTATTGGCTTTGCAGAACTTTATTTTTCCTTTTCCTCTTTTTTTTTAATTATTTGTTTTCAAGGAACAGCTTTTTGGAGTAGGGAGAGAAAGAAGGACGCAGGGGGAAATCTAAGAGATACAAAGTAAGATAGGAGTAAAAATCTATTTTTTAAAAAGACTGAAGTTCAAGCACCACCTCCTGAAGGAGGGCTTTCTCAGTCCCGTCAGCTGTTAGGGCCTTCCCTTCTAAGGCTACCCTTCTTCTGTCTGTTCTGTATGTCTCTTTATTTATGTAAAGTTGTACCTGTTGTTTTTATGTACATGTTTGCTTCTCTATCAGAATGTTAGATCCTCGAGAATAAAGACAGTTCTTGTTTTTTCTTTGCAAGCCTAGTGCTTAGCACAGTACCTGGCATGCAGTAAGATATCATATTATTTTAATATGTATAATTAATAATATCTTAATATTAAATAATTAAATTTGTAATGATTAATATTATAATATATAATTATAATATAATTATAAATAGATATATACACTAATTTATTAATTCATGTATTTGAAGGGCTGTCCCATGGGAAAAAAAATAAGGTTTGTTCTTCTTGGTCAAGCAAAACAGAAATTTGAAGTAATAGGTGGGAAGTTGCAGAGAAGCAGATTTAGACTTGATATAATGGCAGAGAGGAGGGAGGCGGGGGTGGAGGGGGGGAATGTAATAACAGTCAGTGCCACCCAACATTGAATTGGAATGAGCTGACTTGGGAGATAGTGTTTTTCCATTTACAGGAGGTCTTTAAGTAGAAGCTGGCTGACCACTTCTGCATATGGAAGAGGAGATTTCAACCCCCCAACTTCAACTAGCTGACCTCTGAAGTCCCTGCCAAGATTCTGTGAAAGTGGAGGCAGGAAGGCCTATTTACTGGGCTTTTACAATAGGCCAGGCAGGTGGTAACAGAATCACAGGACCATATATTCACTTCTAAGAGACCTTAGAGGTCACCTACCTCAACCCCCTCATTTCCCAGATGAAAAAAAAGGTCAGGTGACTTGTCAAAAGTCATACAATTACTAAGTGGCAAAGCTGGGGTTTGAACCCTGGCCCCCTAATTCTAAACCTTTCTGCTGTGCCTTGTGAACTACAGTGTAGTAGGGCGGCGGCTGAAGCCATGGGAATGAATGAGATAGCCATGAGAAAAAGTATACTGAGAAGAAAGTATACTGAGCATACTGTTGTCTGAGCCCCCATGCCTTTTTTAAAGAGGCTACATAGGCAGAAGCTATTCCTACTCCCACAGATCATACTCTTTTGGAAATTATCCACTTTTTGGGTGAAGGATGCTCTGAATCTTTATTTTACTAAATTGATTGGGTTTGCGATGAATTTAGCCAGGGGAACAGCTCAAACCTTTCTAAGTGAGCCAGCTGTTAAATTTTCATTGTGAGCATTTAAAACTCAGAAATCAGCAAATGCTACAGATCAGGACTTGATTTATTGTTTTGTTGAATGTCTAGAATTAAGGAAGTGATAGGGGGAAATGTAAGTAATGCAGATGAAACTTAAAAGTGTGGCATGTACACTTTTTTCCCCCTGAAAGATGATTGCTAAACATTTATCAGCACATCCCTGGGTGTAGCTAGTCCCAAAATCCTTGTGCTCATGGAAACTTGGATACATACACTTCAGCCGGGGACAAATCAAGCAACTCCAAATCCCATTCCTTTGAGAGAAAAGGGGGGGGGGGGCACTACAATGGTCTCTACCTGCCCCAGGCTCTAGGGAGTAATGGTCAGGAGACGTTAAAAGCTCTCTTTCAAAGAGGATTAATATCAGCACTGGCCCTAAGTGTGGGTTGTGTGGTTATTTTGTTAGGTTTTATTTTATAAAGAGAGAATGTGGTCATGCGGAAGCTGCTGATCAATCTGGACTGACTCCAAGTCAAGGATAGGCTGATGTTCACCAGCTGGTGAGAGAGATAGCTGAAGTTGGAGACATGATTATAAAGTCATGCTACTGCTTTTTAAATGAACCAAACGTGTATGAACAAATGAATGAGCTTGTGAGCACTTACGACTGACCAAGCACTGTACTAAGCATAAGGGCCACAAACATGCCAACAAAGACAATCCCTACCTTCAGGAAGCTTACACTCTGCTGGGGGAAACTACAAAATAAAGGAAAGTCATGGCCAGGAATAGGCATTTTGGGAAAAAATATAGGGATGGGAGGTGGAGCCATAAGGGAGGAGACTAATACATCCCATCCAGGAACCTTGGAAGTATGAATATAATCGTAGTTCATGTTTCCAAACTTGCTGGGTAGGAAGAGCAGGAGGAGCGAGAGAGAGAAGAGGAAATTAGTGAAGGTTGGAGAGAGGAGAGAGTGGGAGAATAAAGAATAAAGTAGATAATGCTATCTGGTACTTTTCTGAAATAGTGGGGAGGAGAGGCAGTCACCAGTCAGGGCAAGGGAGCCCTCAGTTCCCTCATCTGAAAAATGGGACACAGGTTAGACTCACATGAAACAATGCATGTAAAGCCTTTTGCCAAGTTTTAAGTGCCATATTATTTATTAAGTGCCTGTTATTTTTAAATCACTTTAGAAATGTGTTATCATCATCATTCAGAGGCAGTTGTGAGTCATAATGACAGTCACTAATTGATCTATAGCTCCACCTCATTTTTTTTTTTTACTACAAGTAGTTCACATTTCTGTAGATAGCATTTCAGCTTTACAAAGCATTTTACATATATAGGGCATTCCAAAAATTGAAGTGCAATTTTAAACTTCCCTAAACTATTAAAGATTAAGACTCCACTAAGATTTTGGGGATACCTTATCTACCTTCAAAACGAACCTTCGAGGGAGGTGCCCTTATTATCATTTTGCCAATGAGGGAATTAACCTCCCAGTGTCCCAGTACTACCCATTTATTCCCCCATTTACCACTCTTGGCTCCAAAGGATATTGGCAGTTTCTGAAAACTGAATCCTCTTTCAAAGGGAAAAGCTTTGTCTCCCCCGGGATGTTCAAAAGAATGTGTCATAAGCCCCAGAGCTAGTTCCCAAAGAGATGCTTCAAACATGTCTCCAGTAAATGACCAACCTCCCAACACTGGTTTTTCTTAACAAATATGTTAGAATGTGTATATTTTCTGAAGGAAATGTTGCATATAACCCTCTTTACTTAATAGTCACACCTGTAATGTTCTAGGTGCTAACTGGGCCTACCTCAAACCAGCAGAGGCTATGCAGCATCCTTCTAGCAAGTTCAGGGTGGAAAGGTGGCTGCATCCTCACCTGTTTCTACCTCCTGTGTCTTTGCATTGTCATAAGGTTGCCTGGTCCAACCCTAGCTTGATTTTACAAACATCAATCAATAAACATTTACTAAGCACCTATTATGTGCCAGGCACTATGGTAAGCACTAGGGATACAAAAAGAGGCAAAGGACAGTCCCTGCCCTGAGAGGTTCTTAATCTACTTGGGAGGGGGCGGGTGGAGGCAAAATACAAACAAACAAATAAGTACAAGCAGACTATGTACAGGATAAATAGGAAATAATTAACAGAAGGAAGGCCCTAGAATTGAGAGTTAGGAAAGGTTTTCTGTAAAAGATGGAGTTTTAGTTGGGACTTAAAGAAAACCAGGCAAGTCAATAGTTAGAGTTGAAGGTATTCCAGGCATGGAAGACAGCCAGAAGAAATGCCCAGAGCTGAGAGATGCAAGCGTCTTGTTCATGGAACAGAAAGGAGGCCAGTGTCAATGGATCAAAGAGTGTCAGGGAGTAGTGAGGTGTAAGAAGACTGGAAAGGTTGGTAGGAGGGGACTAGGTGAGGAAGGACTTTGAACACCAAGTAGCATTTTGTATTTGATCCTGGAGGTGATAGGGAGCCATTGGAGTTTACTGAATAGGGGGATTAAATCTTGATTTAACAAATTAAGGCTATTCCAAAAGTCTTAAATTATTAAGGCTTAAAACTGGACTATGACTTGGGACAATCTACATATAATATTTTCACATCTAAAATCTAGATATAACCCAAAAAAGACTTTCTAGTCCTAATACCCCCTCCCCTACTTCTTTCAAGGCAATATTCAATACAACAAAATATCCTAGAAGCTCATGGAGTGGCATTGAGGACTATAGAGAAAAAAAGAAGGAAAATTCAAATCCAACTTCAGGCTTGGGCCCCCATTCTGTCTCTTCCAGCACACATCCCCAAAGCCTTCCCAAAGGGGGAAGGGTCCTAGCTCTCTACCCCAGCTGACCCACTCTCTGTAACCTTGAGACTTCCCTTCTGTGGAAGGTGGAGACAAGTGAACCCCAATGACATGAAATTTGCCATCACTTTACTTCAAAGTATCACAGACTGTGAAATGGTGATCAAGCAGTGCATTTCCAAAGATGGACAAGAACAGGAAAAGAGCTTCCTATTTTCACTAGAAAAAGAAAAAGAAAATAATTCTGATGCCCAACATAACTCTGTCCTCCGTGTAAGTTATCAGACTACCTTGTAGGTGAGTCTGGTCAGATCCATCAAAAATCCCACAGCGGCTGTTAGGACATTGTCCATCTTCTCAGGCATCAGAAGCACGTAGATAGTGGAGCAGATAAAGCTCTGGACCCAGAGTCAGGAGGACCTAATAATAGTAATACTAATAGTAATACTAATTTATGAAGTGCCTACTATGTACCAGTTACTTTGCAAATTTCTCATTTGATCCTCACAACAACTCTGAGAGGTAAGTACTATTATGATCCCCATTTTGTAGTTGAGGAAACTGAGGTAAACAAGTTGAGTACTTGCCCAGGGTCACACA